>NC_074681.1:24618035-24931359 GCF_029448725.1 Salvelinus fontinalis | reverse complement strand
CATTGATTGCGAGCAGAGCTGGCTGCTGGAAAGACTATTGTAGCACTTTATCCACTGAATAACAAAAACACAAATAGGAAAGTTGGAGAGAAAAATCTATAAAAAGGCCATGCAGATATCAACCTTTCAAACACGTACCCTCGATAAATGCCAAAGTATTTCTGCACTCTCAGCTAGCTTACTCAATTTAATTAATTCCCCACAGTTTCGATTACATTTGAATATGATTTATACCAGCAAGTATGACAAACAGGCAAAAAAAACTGGTTTCATAAATTGCATACAGTGCTCCTAGTAATAAGAAAATATTTTCCTTTGCTCTCATCTGATACACAATGTACTGTATGCCTTATCTGTACGTTGTATAGTATGTTAATTTTTATTAAATGTTTTTGCCTTGTCCTGGCTCAAAGGTTCATACAGTACCCCCGACTCTGTTGAACCTTTTGTAGTAGAGAATAACTTTTGTTCCTAGAACACTCGTAGACTACCAGTTTCAGGGCACGTTTGCTTTCTCTGTGGGGGAGAAACGTCTGGTTCGAGACTACGACACCAGAGATTGTCCTTCTTCACGTAACACATTCATATGGATTAGTATCTATCACTGTCCCCGCTCGCTATTTCTGCTCTAATTAGACAGTTAGACAAATGTGAAATAGATTAATTTGTAGATACACTATAATTATCTTGGACTTTTACGACTTGCAAGATGTAAGTTTCACATCTACTAGTTTTGGTCTAACCTCTAGGTCAGTGCTGACACAAAGACACACACACACACACACACACACACACACACACACACACACACACACACACACACACACACACACACACACACACACACACACACACACACACACACACACACACACAAAGACACACACACACAAAGACACACACACACACACATTGTCTCTCTTTTATCTATATCCTTTCATCTGTGCCGTCTTTATACTGCTCTCTGCTCCAGAGATGCTCGCTGTGTCCGACTTCCACACACTCATCCACTGGCTGCTTTGATATAGCCCTATATGATAAGTACTGTATATGAGATGTTTTCCGTGGTGTACTGTAAGGAATGTTATTGTACATACCAGGGTTAGGGCCAATTCCGTTTTAATTCCAGGCAATGAAAAGCTTTGAAAGGACTTCCTCAATGGACTTGAATTGAAATGGAATTGGCCCCAACCCTGGTACATACTCTGTTGAGGCATCAGTTCAGTCAGTACAATGCTACACAATTAGACAACAGAGCAGCGCTTCTTAAACCGTTCTTGAATGCAGCTTTGTGAATCAAACTCATCAGAAACACATCAGTATCAAGCATTAAATGGCTTTATTGTGCATTATGACATCTGAACATCCTTCATGACGATATGGTTGTCTTGTTGGTAATTGAAGGACAGTAGTTGTGTCCTCGAGAGGGAATAACTTAAGGAGTAGTTTGCCTCCTGCGAATGTCTTCAGTTATTTTTCGTCAGCACTTGTACAGACAGAGTCGATGTTTGTAAGGGCCAAGAGAGTAAACTCAGGCTAGTTAACAGAGCCTGTTGTGTTGCCAGAGACCCACGGTGTCTGACCCTCTCCTCTTTTGTCCTCACTGGCACTGTGCTCTGTTTTTCTTTATCTCCATGACAACCACCAGTGCATGTCATTGTGTTGGTGTTTGTCCACTGCTAAGGTGTTGCCTGCGTGTTTGATAGACCACAGCAACACAAAGGCTTTGGGAACCACTCTGCATCTGCATTGCCCATTTTCCACAGTCTGCTAGCATGCCACAGTTCATTCTGTGCCCAAGCTAAATTACTGCCCTCCCAACCTTTACCAACATATCAAAGGGTCCTTTCACTCAGCGGGCAGCGGGAACACTGACATCTGCATAGTGCGGAATAGAAAGAATATAACCTGTACAAGTGGTATACGGTAGGCCTATATTAGTGATTGTGGACATGTCATTGTACTTTTTTAAAAATATAATTTTCAATTGATTGATTGACAGAGCCAGAGCAACGTTCCTGTCATGTAGCTCTATGGGTTTTCCGTCTGAAAAAATTGAGAATGCTCCTCCTCCATTATAGCTTTTACCATTTTCCTGCAATGAAATGTGAATCTAATTCTTACAGAGAAAATCCATGTACTGTAGTTTAGGGAGACAATGGTGCATGGGTTTAACAATCAATAATACAGAAAGCCCGTTAAAATGGCAAGAAATAATATCTGAGCCTAATGTGCCACAAATTCTCATATAAGACCCGGTGTTCTAACCTCCTTAGCGCAGCCCCTTGAGGAAATGGGGGATATGATTAGGAATTCGTTAGCAGGCTTCTATTTTTATGCTGATGACACACTTTCTCCTCCCGGGCTCCTGATGTTGCTGGCTCTTGACTTTCTCACTGTCTTTCTAAAACTAGATCAGCTCTTTACCACCATGTTGAAATGTGACATGAAGTTCACTGACTCAAAGTGCCCAGAGGTGCAGAGTGATACCAGTAGAACTGAGGAATGGGAAAAACTGAAATAAAAACCCTTTCATCTTGTCTGGTCACACATGTTGACTTCATTCATGATCTTCTTGATTTTTTTTAATAAGAAACAGCTACAAAGCACATATTGGCAGACTTGATTTAGATTTTATTCTCTACAGTCCTGCGTGCAGCTCGATTAAGTCTATTGATGAAATGACACACAAAGGACAGACAAAACCAATACACAGAGCTAAATGGTTTTGTTGCTATTCAGCCTGTTTATATTGTGTGTGTATCCCATCATGTTTGGAGTAGATTGCAGTGTCCACAGCCCCTCCTCCTCTGGCTTGGTCGAGCCCTCTGTGGTTCAGTTATTGTGTACTTTCCAGGCAGGCAAACATAGCCTTTTCACACTATCGTGCCAACCCGAGCCGTACTGTGCTGGCTTGGTTATTTTCCTTTCACAGCACAATTCCTTTCCAGCGCAGTTCCAGCAACTATGGTGGATTCCTAAGCGGTGCAATACAGTTTAACTCTGCTCGGTTTGGCTCGGCTTAGTAGTGTGAAAAAGGTAAGGCTTGCCTTGCAGCTCATATGTGTGCTGAGGGAATGGACAGACAGTCACTAGCCGGCCGCAGCATTTGTTTCCCATTGAAAAGGATTACAGATCCTGACGGCCATGATTAATCACCCAGCAGCAGACATCTGAATACGGCCCGGGAAAGGTTCAACTTTTTAATTCATCCCACACGCAATCTATTCAAACCAGCTGTTGGCGGCTCTCCTCTCTCCCTCTCCTCATTTCCCTCTCTCGCTCTCTTTCTCTCGCTTTCTCTCTCTCCCTCTCTCGCTCTCTCTCTTCTTCTCAGTGACCACAGCCTTCCACCGTCTTTCTCTCCTCATCTATGCCTCACATAATTATCTGGGGAAGACTGCTTGTTGCAATTGTGCTGGTTTTGGACATCATTTGGGGCTTTTTTTCTGTTAGAGATGGATTTCTTTCTTCCTTTGTGAAAGAATAGTTAATTGACTTTTTTGTTGATGCGTTTTGGGATCACTGTTCTCTCAGCAATGGAGGACCTTTATGGAGCTCTGTGCATCACATTGTTTGCTATGTGGGTGTGCACGGTCCTCACGAGGAAAATACAGTTCTTCTCAGTACAAGGTGTAGAAACATCAGAGTCAAATAACTTTTGAAAAACACATTTTCAATAACACATATATTTAAGGGTCACTATAATATAAACAACTACTGTATATGTTTAGAAGCAAAGCTGTCACCATTTTCACAACCAGCAGCCATATGATCCTTATGAGTCTTATTAAGAGTCAGCAGGTTATAACATGGTACAGACAGATATCCCAGAAGCCAAATGAACAGGGACAGCTACACTGCTTAATGCAACGTAGCCTAGCAACAGATACCGTGATGGCTGTTGGAAACATACTCTCATATTTATGTTTACATGAGAGAAGGATTTGTCTGTCAGCCTGATGGTTCCTAATGTTCTCTTCTCCCAGGAGCATTCTCTCTGCAGCGAACCCTGGCTGACACTCACCCTTAAGGACAGCCTGTCCCGTCCTCTCTTCCCAAAAGTCATGAATAGTTAATTAATTAATACTGTAAGTATGTAAATAATGGGAATGGCATTTGATGTGGAGCAGGGTACCTTGAAAAGCACTGAAAACAAGACGTGCGTTGAAAATTGTGAGCATGTGAAACAGTAAGAAATTGAGAACTTACAGTATCAAGAGAAGGCTTGTTGGCTGGATAAATAAGTAAGCACTATAAATATAACATGTGGGAGCAAAGAGAGAAAGTCATTTTACAATCAACCTATTCTTCCTACCTGGGAAAAGGTTTTATAGCACAGCAAAGTGCATTTTACAGCATCCACTGAATCTGGTGTCATGTCCATATTGACATTATATAACAATCTTGACACAAGCGTTGGATTTCCTGGATGTCGATAATTAGTTTCTGGATAGTTTTTTTCTGGTCAGGTCACGTGGTCAGAAAAAACTCCTAGTCATAGATCTATAACAACTTGGGCCTGTTTCCCAGTTTTCCGTGAAAAATTATTTTTACATAGTCTATAGGCTTAATCGTGTCCGGGAAACTGACCCATACAGTAGCCTATATGTACTGTATATATGACTTAACAGATCTCCTGTCTCTCTTTACTGTATGCAGAGGTCCTCTAGGGACACACAAGGCCTACATCAACTCAATTAACTGGGCACAGCCCCAGTATTACCACCATAGATTAGATTTCACTGTGCGTTGTTTACCGGAGAAGAGTGGCCCGCAGAATAATATCTTTACAATTTGTGTTAAAGGAAAATGATGATGTTATCATAGTGCAGAACAATAAAGATTGACTTACTCCTGCGCCTGGGTTACGGGGGGGGGGGGGGGGGGACGAAATAGAAATCAACCTTTTGTCGCAGAGTTCATGCCTACACCTGGGAAAGTTATGATCTTGTCTCCATGGTTACATTAGTGCTGTTGAACTGGTGGAAACCAGATCGTTTAGCTGATGGACCTTTACATGGACTCTTGTCACTTCCTCTTTTGATTTTCAACCAGCATACAGTAAGACAAAATCAACCATCACAAATACTTTTAGGTATTTTGCCAGGACTGAAAGGCTGAAAAATAAGTGAAAGACGTGTACTGCACTTGACTAGTGGTTGACTTAGGAAAGGCAAAATGACAAAGTGTCATCTCATCCAGTGAAGGTCGTCTAAAACTGTCAGTCTCTGTCATTACAAACAGAATGCATGAACGCAGCTTTGGCTACGTGCTAATGGTTTCCCCTAAAGATCGATCATTGCTGTGTTGTTAGCCACATGCTAATGTATTTATATTATGAGAGCTCCTCAATGGCATGCTGTTAGCTTCATGCTAATGGCCTTAAAAGAGAGTTAATCACTGCTGTGCTGTTTGCCACATGCTCATCTATTGCTACAGCATCACAGCGATGTGTTCCAGAGGTTAGCAAAACAGTGACTTAACACATGATCGCTCTTTATGAGTCTGGGGCCAGGAAGAGAGAGAGGGCCCACAGACGATGCTAAAAAGACGCTAATGACAAGCCATTCAACGCAATCCAATTATGCAAAAGGGGTCTAAACAATTCCATCATCCCCTAAATTAGATTGTCCTAACGAGATAAAGGCACCAATTAATCCTGGATTAATATCCACAGCTCATTTTCCCGCAGAAAACACTCTAATATGCAAATGAAAAATAGAGAGAGACATACAAGTGCCCTTCTGCAATTTCAGATAGGTTGTTGTGTTTTGGGTTTAATTGAGCTTAGCATAGAGGTCTGTCAAAAAGGAAGAAAGATAACAGGGAATTGGTGTTGGGAAAAGGAATAATTACTAACACATCTGAATTGATTTCAGTGGGTTCAGTTTGAGGAAAGGGTCACAGGTGTTTGTGAAAAGATTCTTCACATACTAAGGGATTCTGACCAACTCAGGAAAGATAGAAGAGCATCATTAGAGTCAACAAGTGTCCTTCTGCTTCTGCGTCTGCAATACTTAGGTTGGAATGTTAACTAAGCAGATTTCAAATGTCTATATAGGCCTGGGATTGATGGCATTACTTCTGCTTAAAACATTACATTTCAATAGATAATAATTTATTAAATAGATACATACAATTTAGACCTGAGCGCTTTGTAGGCCGTGCACTTGTCAGAATTTCCCTGCTTTCTTTAAAAACAAAGCAATTAAGAATTCAGTTCATCATCATCATCATTATCATCTTCACAGTCCTAATTGTCTGCCTGCCAGCTGTCGAGAGTGGTGATAATTGAGTATTCTGACAAATTTTTTAAACAGCTTTTCTCAAAACAACCTTCCATCATGAGTGAGCGCTTGTTTACAGAAAGGCACAATTTAGAAAGCTGTGATTCACATAGTTGGTTTTTAAGACATTCACTCAAATCTTCCATTCCCCTGATAACCATATCATTTCAGTTTGAGACTAATGGTCGAGGGAGAGAAACAGCCATGAGTGCTGGTCTCACTAAAGGTGGGACATTTAACCCTAATGTGACAGGTTACAGGATCTGAGGCTTATTGTCATTTTTGACAGAAACTGTTTTTTACACTTTATAAAAGTACAGACTCAGAGCTTCAAAACGGGATATCATACATTCCAATTAGAGAAAGTAATGGGAAAGTAATGCTGCTTTGAAAATGTTTCAACTTGTTACCACCTTTGATAAAAAAGCCTATGAAGATTTTGGTGCGATTTTCATACTTGCTAGAGCTGTTTATACCCATTCAGCATCGTTCATACTCTTAAGCCTTGGCGCCACCCATCTCTTCAAGAATGTACATGTAAACTCATGTGAGTCAGCATGGCATTGTCCTCCAGAAAGCAGACTTTCACAACTTTCTGCCACTGAGCTGTCGATAGCACCAGCTAAATTTAGGGCAACAATGTTGTTGATAGCTATAGCAACACTTTTGCAGTTATACATACAGTTGAAGTCGTAAGTTTACATACACTTAGGTTGGAGTCATTAAAACTCATTTTTCAACCACTCCACAAATTTCTTGTTAACAAACTATAGTTTTGGCAAGTCGGTTAGGACATCTACTTTGTGCATGACACAAGTCATTTTTCCAACAATTGTTTACAGACAGATTATTTCACTTATAATTCACTGTATCACAATTCCAGTGGATCAGAAGTTAACATTCACTAAATTGACTGCGCCTTTAAACAGAAAATGATGTCATGGCTTTAGAAGCTTCTGATAGGCTAATTGACATCATCCTAGTCAATTGGAGGTGTACCTGTGGATGTATTTCAAGGCCTACCTTCAAACTCAGTAACTCTTTGCTTGACATCATGGGAAAATCAAAAGAAATCAGCCAAGACCTCAGAAAAAAATGGTGTCTGGTTCATCCTTGGGAGCAATTTCCAAATACTTGAAGGTACCACGTTCACCTGTACAAACAATAGTATGCAAGTATAAACACCATGGGACCACGCAACCGTCATTCCGCTCAGGAAGGAGACGCGTTCTGTCTCCTAGAGATAAATGTACTTTGGTGCGAAAAGTGCAAATCAATCCCAGAATAACAGCAAATGACCTTGTGTAGATGTTGGAGGAAACTGGTACAAAAGTATCGATATCCACAGTAAAACGAGTCCTATTTTGACATAACCTGAAAGGCCGCTCATCAAGGAAGAAGCCACTGCACCAAAACCGCCATAAAACCCAGACTACGGAGAATGGAGAATAAGAGCACCTCCTCCCAGCTGCCCACTGCACTGAGGCTAGGAAACACTGTCACCACCGATAAATCCACTATAATTGAGAATTTCAATAAGCATTTTTCTACGGATGGCCATGCTTTCCACCTGACTACCCCTACCCCGATCAACTCGCCCAAGCCTCCCCCATTTGTCCTTCACCCTAGTCCAGATAGCTGATGTTCTGAAAGAGCTGCAAAATCTGAACCCTTACAAATCAGCCGGGCTAGACAATCTGAACCTTCTCATTCTAAAATTATCTGTCGAAATCGTTGCAACCCCTATTACTAGCCTATTCAACCTCTCTTTTGTATCGTCTGAGATTCCCAAAGATTGGAAAGCTGCCGCGGTCATCCCCCTCTTCAAAGAGGGAGACACTCTAGACCCAAACTGCTATAGACCTATATTTTTCCTACCCTGCCTTTCTAAAGCCTTCGAAAGCCAAGTTAACAAACAGATTACCGACCATTTCGAATCCCACCGTACTTTCTCTGCTATGCAATCTGGTTTCCGAGCTGGTCATGGGGTGCACCTCAGCCACTCTCAAGGTCCTAAACGATATCATAACCACCATCGATAAGAACATTACTGTGCAGCCGTATTCATCAACCTGGCCAAGGCTTTCGACTGTCATTCTTATCGGCAGACTCAACAGCCTTGGTTTCTCAAATTATTGCCTCGCCTGGTTCACCAACTACTTCTCTGATAGAGTTCAGTGTGTCAAATCGGAGGGCCTGTTGTCTGAACCTCTGGCAGTCTCTATCGGGGTGCCACAGGGTTCAATTCTCGGGCCGACTCTCTTCTCTGTATACATCAATGATGTCGCTCTTGCTGCTGGTGATTCTCTGATCCACCTCTACACAGACAACACCATTCTGTATACCTCTGGCCCTTCGATGAACAATATGTTAACTAACCTCCAGACGAGCTTCAATGCCATACAACTTTCCTCCCGTGGCCTCCAACTGCTCTTAAATGCAAGTAAAACTAAATGCATGCTCTTCAACCGATCACTGCCCACACCTGCCCGCCCGTCCAGCGTCACTACTCTGGATTGTTCTGACTTAGAATATGTGGACATTAACAAATACCTAGGTGTCTTGTTAGACTGTAAACTCTCCTTCCAGACTCACATTTAGTATCTCCAATCCAAAATTAAATCGAGAATCGGCTTCCTATTTCGCAACAAAGCATCCTTCACTCATGCTGCCAAACATACCCTCGTAAAACTGACCATCCTACTGATCCCTGACTTCGGCGATGTCATTTACAAAACAGCCTCCAACACTCTACTCAACAAATTGGATGCAGTCTATCACAGTGCCATCCGTTTTGTCACCAAAGCCCCATCCACTACCTACCACTGCGACCTGTACACTCTCGTTGGCTGGCCCTCGCTTCATACTCATCGCCAAACCCACTGGCTTCAGGTCATCTACAAGTCTCTGCAAGGTAAATCCCCGCCTTATCTCAGCTCACTGGTCACCATAGCAGCACCCAACCAAAGCACGCGCTCCAGCAGGTACATCTCACTGGTCACCCCCAAAGCCAATTCTTCCTTTGGCCGCCTCTCCTTTCAGTTCTCTGCTGCCAATGACTGGAACAAACTGCAAAAATCACTGAAGCTGGAGACTCATATCTCCCTCACTAGAATTAAGCACCAGCTGTCAGAACAGCTCATAGATCACTGCACCTGTACATAGCCCAACTGTAAATAGCCCATCCAACTACCTCATCCCCATACTGTATTTCTTTATTTATCTTGTTCCTTTGCACCCCAGTATCTCTACTTGCACATTCATCTTCTGCACATCTACCATTCCAGTGTTTAATTTCTATTTTGTAATTACTTCGTCACCATGACCTATTTATTGCCTTACCTCCCTTATCATACCTCATTTGCACACACTGTATATAGATTTTTTCAACTGTATTATTGACTGTATGTTTGTTTATTCCATGTGTAACTCTGTGTTGTTGTATGTGTCGAACTGCTTTGCTTTATCTTGGCCAGGTTGCAGTTGTAAATGAGAACTTATTCTCAACTAGCCTACCTGGTTAAATAAAGGTGAAATAAAATAAATATGGTTTACAACTGCACATGGGGACAAAGATCGTACTTTTTGGAGAAATGTCCTCTGGTCTGATGAAAGAAAAATAGAACTGTTTGGCCATAATGACCACCGTTATGTTTGGAGGAAAAAGGGGGAGGCTTGCAAGCTGAAGAACACCATCCCAACTGTGATGCACGGGGGTGGCAGCATCATGTTGTGGGGATGCTTTGCTGCAGGAGGGCCTGGTGCACTTCACAAAATAGATGGCATCATGAGGCAAGAAAATAATGTGGATATATTGAAGCAACATCTCAAGACATCAGTCAGGAAGTTAAAGCTTGGTCGCAAATGGGTCTTCCAAACGGACAATGACCCCAAGCATACTTCCAAAGTTGTGGCAAAATGGTTTAAGGACAACAAAGTCAAGCTATTGGAGTGGCCATCACAAAGCCCTGACCTCAATCCCATAGAAAGTTTGTGGGCAGAACGGAAAAAGCGTGTGCGAGCAAGGAGGCCTACAAACCTAATCCAGTTACACTAGCTCTGTCAGGGGAATGGGACAAAATTCACCCAACTTATTGTTGGAAGCTTGTGGAAGGCTACCTGACACGTTTGACCCAAGTTAAACAATTTAAAGACAATGCTACCAAATACTAATTGAGTGTATGGAAACTTCTGACCCACTGGGAATGTGATGAAAGAAATAAAAGCTGAAATAAATCATTTTCTCTACTATTATTCTGACATTTTACCTTCTTAAAATAAAGTGGTGATCCTAACTGACCTAAGACAGGGAACTCTTACTTGGACTAAATGTCTGGAATTTTGAAAAACTGAGTTTAAATGTATTTGGTTAAGGTGTATGTAAACTTCCGACTTCAACTGTAGCTATATCGTTTCAGAAATTAGCAAAAGTTGATCTATAGTGAGCTCCAAAAGATTGGGACATTGACAGGTTTGGCTCTATACTCCATCATTTGAAAGGATACTATGAGGTTAAAGTGCAGGCTGTCAGCACTTTAACCTCAAGGTGTTTTAATCCATATCGGGTGAAGCTTTTGGAAATTCCAGCACTTTTTGTACATAGTCCCCCCATTTTAGGGGACAAAATGTTTTGGATGAAAATACCCTCAAATTAAAGTTGAAAGTCTTGCACTTTAATAGCCTTACAGTCACTATCATTTAGAATCCATTTAGAAAGTGCTGGAGTACAGAGCCATAACAACAACAAAAATGGGTTTTTGTCCCAATACTTTTAGAGCTCACTGTATGTACTGACTGACCACAAAAGCCCCCATTCTGTTCTTGACAGAAGCCTGTAACATGACAGACCAATCAGGACTCATCTCTCGGCATATCCAGACCCTCATTATCTCAGCCAATCATGTCTAGCCTAGAAGGATCCTGTCTTTCTTTTCAGATCACATACAAATTTATAATTAAGGCACATGAAAGTTCACGTGAAAGCCTAGTTTTGAAATGGAACAATATTTCTTTTGACTTTGCAGTTTGAAGAATGGTAATGTTACTTTTTTACATGCCTATACTGATTGAATCTTTCTCTTTTCATTGACCTTGTCCCTGTCGGGTGAAGGGAAAACATTATTATTTTGTTTGACATCATAACTGGCTGTAGATACACTGATGATGTTTCATAAAGTGACAACAAAGCGATCTAAACACAGCTGATCTTAGCCCTGCTGTTCCTGTTATTGTGTCCGCTTTGACTTATCTCGGAACCCAGAACTAAATCTTGTGCCAGACTAGTTTGAGTGAGAAAGTTACAGATGCACAAAGATCATGCCTCTAAAACATGCTAAAATTTCACCATTACCACAGGGGAGGTTAGCATTTTGGGGTATGATATTTATGCCTGTAACTTTCTCACTCATCATCATTCACGATTCATTCATGATTATCCATAATCATGGTAGCATCCACATTAATGTAGAAGTGTCCAGAAACATATTACAGTCTTATCAAAGTGACTCCAAAATGACACAGTACATAATCTCCCATTCATTTCTGTTTGGCACAAAATAATCAGAAACACAACCAATACAAAGTGCAAATCCATCCAACAAGTTTGTAGAGTCACAAGCGTGATGTAATCCTTGAGTTCCAGGAATATGGGACCAAATGCTAAACTTTTGACTACATTTAAACTATTATAAGTACATTTGTCCCAATACTTATGACACCTTCAAATTGGGGGACTAGATACATATAGTGCATTATTTTCTAAACTGTAAAACACACTCAAATAAAAAGTGACATTTGATCTCAAATCCAAAATGCTGCAGTTTAGAGCCAAATTATAAGTATTAGCTTCATTGTCCAAATAAATATGTAGGGGAGGGAGTGTATATATTGTGACAGTGTAATTTTCACATAGGGTTTGTATACACTATGTAGATTGCTTACAGGGTCAGTAGTATTCTCTCTTCATGTTTTTAAGTCTGTGATGCCTCCTCACTCACTTTGAGCCTCTGGAATGAGAGAGAAAAGACTAAACCAATGAACTGTGACACGGAGAAAAGATAATCAGAGATCAGAGCCTTTCTTTCTTCCCACCTCTCTCTCCCCTGCTCTCCCTCTCACCCTTTCCATGTCTTCCTCATCCTCTCTCTGTGCTGTGAAGTAGTTATTTTTCATCTCTGTGAGGCGAGGCAGTAAATACCATGCTCCTCAGACCATGGACCCGATATGACCCTGCAACCTCTATGTCTTCAACGTCTCTCCCAAGGTCCCTGGTTCCAATGCCCTCCTGATGCACCGATACTATGGCTCCAGCGCGGCCCAGGCATGTAATTCACCTTGCTGCTAGATCGCCTGCCAGCAACTATTGATTTTTGTTTCCCCAATCTCCAGGAGAGAGGGAAAGAAAAGATTAAAAACACTTTGTCAGTTTGGTGGGGAATAAGAATTCTGTGCAAGGGGATACCTAGGAGGGCAAGGGGTCAGGGCTGAGGCACTGTATGTCTTTATGGCTTTAACCGTTTCCCGGCCAAATGCATTTTTAAAAACATCTCTCTCTATTCTGTCTCTATTCTGTTTCTGTGATTTCCTGCTTAGAGGGAAGAAAATACTGCAGTGCTGGAGAAGGGATGAAGGTAGGGGGTTACATTACACCCCCCCTGTTCCTGGTAGTCTAGCTTCTGCTTTATGAGTGTGTCTAATGGTTGTGAGTCAGCACCCAACATTTACATCTCATCCCTGCCAGTTAGGAAGGATGACATGATCAGGCCCTGTTCAGTGCAGAATATGACATTGTCTTAACCTAGTGTCGATGTCCGCGCCCGCATGGAAATCTATTTAGCATAATAAAAAAATCCCAATCAAAATTTGTCTGTTTAAACTAGAGATATCTTTTGCATGGGCTGTGTCTCAATCCATCGCATCTGCCAATGTTGGCTTGCCACATCTGCGGTGGATGGTAGCAGAGCTACAGCGATGTTTGTCAGACCAGGAGACATCCCAAAAATCGGTCTTCTCACAAAAGAATTCTGTGGTGTCTGAACGGAATATGACCTCACCATCAATAGCAGAGAATCCCACGAACACCTACAGTACCAGTCAAAAGTTTTAGAACACCTACTCAAATGTTTTTCTTTATTTTCACTATTTTCAACATTGTAGAATAATTGTGAAGACATCAAAACTATGAAATAACACATATGGAATCATGTAGTAACCAAAAAACTGTTAAACAAATCAAAATACGTTTCATATTTTAGAATCTTCAAAGTGGCCACCCTTTGCCTTCATGACAGCTTTGCACACTCTTGGGATTCTCTTAACCAGCTTCATGAGGTAGTCATCTGGAATGGATTACAATTAACAGGTGTGCCTTCTACATTGTAGTACAAAAAATAAAAACTGGAATGAGTAGGTGTGTCCAAACTTTTGATTGGAACTGTATATGTTCACACACTTCACGGAACTCATCTGAAGTTGGTACCGCCGATGTGTCAACATCTGTCTGTAGCGTCCGAACGGTTTGGGCTTCAAACTAATATGACCCCACCATCGAAATCCACAAGCCTCAGAACCCGGTCTTTTATAGCTCAATACTCACAACACTCTTGAAGGTAACCCAGTACCAGTTTGAGGAATGAAACAAACAAACGGTTTAATATGGGTAAAAAATATTTATATAATAATTTCCAGATCTTTTGGTATTGTCCTTCGGTGGCTTGCTTTTGGAGTCAGGTCCAGGAGTGGTTGTTAAGTCATAATGTCTGTGTTCAGATGGACCTACAACCAGTACTGTTAGGAGATCTGAAAAACCACAATCAATCAATATGATTATACTCTTAGGTAAAGTATTTATTTTTAGGACAATCTCATATCAAATCAAATCAAAGTTTATTTGTCACGTGCGCCGAATACAACAGGTGTAGACCTTACAGTGAAATGCTTACTTACAGAATCTAACCAATAGTGCGAAAAAAAGGTATGTGTGTGTGTAGGTAAGTAAGTAAAGAAATAAAACAACAGTAAAAAGACATTTGAAAATAACAGTAGCAAGGCTATATACAGACACCAGCTAGTCAGGCTTATTGAGGTAGTATGTACATGTAGGTATGGTTAAAGTGACTATGCATATATGATGAATAGAGAGTAGCAGTAGCGTAAAAAGAGGGGTTGGCGGATGGTGGGACACAATGCAGATAGCCGGGTTAGCCATTGTGCGGGAGCACTGGTTGGTCGGGCCAATTGAGGTAGTATGTACATGAATGTATAGTTAAAGTGACTATGCATATATGATAAACAGAGAGTAGCAGCAGCGTAAAAGAGGGGTTGGAGTGGGGACACAATGCAAATAGTCCGGGTAACCATTTGGTTACCTGTTCAGGAGTCCTATGGCTTGGGGGTAAAAACTGTTGAGAAGCCTTTTTGTCCTAGACTTGGCACTCTGGTACCGTTTGCCATGCTGTAGTAGAGAGAACAGTCTATGACTGGGGTGGCTGAGGTCTTTGACAATTTTTAGGGCCTTCCTCTGACACCGCCTGGTGTAGAGGTCCTGGATGGCAGGCAGCTTTGCCCCAGTGATGTACTGGGCCATACACACTACCCTCTGAAGTGCCTTGCGGTCGGAGGCCGAGCAATTGCCGTACCAGGCAGTGATACAACCGGTCAGGATGCTCTCGATTGTGCAGCTGTAGAACCTTTTGAGGATCTCAGGACCCATGCCAAATCTTTTTAGTTTCCTGAGGGGGAATATGCTTTGTTGTGCCCTCTTCACAACTGTCTTGGTGTGTTTGGACCATTCTAGTTTGCTGTTGATGTGGACACCAAGGAACTTGAAGCTCTTAACCTGCTCCACTACAGCCCCGTGGATGAGAATGGGGGCGTGCTCGGTGCTCCTTTTCCTGTAGTCCACAATCATCCCCTTAGTCTTGGTTACGTTGAGGGATGGGTTGTTATTCTGGCACCACCCGGCCAGGTCTCTGACCTCCTCCCTATAGGCTGTCTCGTCGTTGTCGGTGATCAGGCCTACCACTGTTGTGTGTCACCTGCAAACTTAATGATGGTGCTTCTTGGTAGAAATGGTACAAATAGGGAGTATCAAGACCCTGGTAAGACATCATACTAAAATAGAAGGATGTATTGCAAAAGGAAATAGTAAAATTGTAGTGTATTGGGAAAGATGGGTTAGTTTGTGGATATCTGAGGGTGGAATTAAGATTGTAGTCTTCCAGGAACAAGGCCTAACAAAACAAATAAACCGGTACTTATAAATCCCATACATTTTCTTCCATTTCTGTAACCTTTTACTTCAGTGGACTAAATCAGGGTCACACAGTGTTTCTTGTTAGTCTTAAACAATTCTACCTTGAAACAAAAGTATACACCTCATACACATGGTTATGGGCTTAAAAAACATGACACCTGTACCATGTCAGATATAGGGCTCTAGTTTAACAAACCTAACACAATGGTAAATCTAAGTGCAGGTGGTAGTGCTATAATTACAGGGGTGTGTCAGAAATAGCTATGCTATTTTCACTATCACAATTATTGGCGCACTTGCTGGCATTGGCACAAAAGGGCTGGGTTTTGGGTGTGTCGAGGCTAAGTTGTGGATGTGTTGAGACTTGGCCCCTCACTGGCCAATCAGAACGTGCTCCACGGAGAAATACAGTTGAAGTCGGAAGTTTACATACACCTTAGCCAAACACAATAAAACTCAGTTTTCACAATTCCTGAAATGTTTTTCCTAGTAAAAATTCCCTGTTTTAGGTCAGTTTGTCACGATCTTTTGTAAAGTTAACGTACCAAGGCGCAGCATGCGTAGAGTTCCTTCATGTTTAATTAAAGAAACTCACCAAAACAATACAGAACAAAACGAAAAGTAAAGTCAAATGCAGTGCACACTGGCAACTACACACAAACAAACAAGATCCCACAAAACCCCAGTGGGAAAAGGCTGCCTGAATATGATCCCCAATCAGAGACAACGATAAACAGCTGCCTCTGATTGGGAACCATACCAGGCCAACAAAGACATATAATAACCTAGATAACCCACCCTAGTCACACTCCGACCTAACCAACATAGAGAATAAAAGGCTCTCTATGGTCAGGGCGTGACAGAATTAGGATCACCACTTTATTTTTAAGAACGTGAAATGTCAGAATAATAACAGAGAGAATGATTTATTTCAGCTTTTATTTATTTCATCACATTCCCAGTGGGTCAGAAGTTTCCATACACTCAATTAGTATTTGGTAGCATTGTCTTTAAGTGTCAAATGTTACGGGTAGCCTTTCACAAGCTTCCCACAATAAGTTGGGTGATTTCTGTCCCATTCCTCCTGACAGAGCTGGTGTAACTGAGTCAGGTTAAGTGGCCTCCTTTCTCGCACACGCTTTTTCAGTTCTTCCCACCAATTTTCTATGGGATTGAGGTGAGGGCCACTCCAACACCTTGACTTTGTTGTCCTTAAGACATTTTGCCACAACTTTGGAAGTATGCTTGGGGTCATGGTCATTGGGGTCAAGCTTTAACTTCCTGACTGATGTCTTGAAATGTTGCTTAGGTATATCCACATAATTTTCCTGCCTCATGATGCCATCTATTTTGTGGAGTGCACCAGTCCATCCTGCAGCAAAGCACCCTCACAACATGACGCTGCCGCCCCCGTGCT
This sequence comes from Salvelinus fontinalis, assembly GCF_029448725.1. Taxonomy (NCBI): domain Eukaryota; kingdom Metazoa; phylum Chordata; class Actinopteri; order Salmoniformes; family Salmonidae; genus Salvelinus; species Salvelinus fontinalis. Next base: position 24,914,399 of record NC_074681.1, on the reverse strand, counting down.
TCACGGTTGGGATGGTATTCTTCGGCTTGCAAGGCTCTCCCTTTCTCCTCCAAACATAACAATGGTCATTATGGCTAAACAGTTCTATTTTTCTTTCATCAGACAAGAGGACATTTCTCCAAAAAGTACGATCTTTGTCCACATGTGTAGTTGCAAACTGTAGTCTGGCTTTTTATGGTGGTTTTGGAGCAGTGGCTTCTTCCTTGCTGAGTGGCCTTTCAGGTTATGTCGATATAGGACTCTTTTACTGTGGATATAGATACTTTTGTACCTGTTTCCTCCAGCATCTTCACAAGGTCCTTTGCTGTTGTTCTGGGATTGATTTGCGCTTTTCGCGCCAAAGTACGTTCACCTCTAGGAGACAGAACGCGTCTCCTTCCTAAGCGATATGATGGCTGCGAAGTCCCATGGTGTTTATACTTGCGCACTATTGTTTGTACAGAGGAACGTGGTACCTTCAGGTGTTTGGAAATTGCTCCCAAGGATGAATCAGACTTGTGGAGGTCTACAAAAAGGTATTGGCTAATATCTTTTGATTTTCCCATGATGTCAAACAAAGAGGCACTGAGTTTGAAGGTAGGCCTTGAAATACATCCACAGGTACACCTCCAAATGACTCAAATGATGTCAATTAGCCTATCAGAAGCTTCTAAAGCCATGACATCATTTTCTGGAATTTTCCAAGCTGTTTAAAGGCACAGTCAACTTAGTGTATGTAAACTTCTGACCAACTGGAATTGTGATACAGTGAATTTTAAGTGAAATAATCTGTCTGTAAACAATTGTTGGAAAAATTACTTGTGTCATGCACAAAGTAGATGTCCTAACTGACTTGCCAAAACTATAGTTTGTTAATTAACAAGAAATTTGTTGAGTGGTTGAAAAACAACTTTTAATGACTCCAACCTAAGTGTATGTTAACTTCCGACTTCAACTGTGTGTGGTTGCTTCAAGTTGTGTGTATTTACAGTCATTTATGTATTGCCTTGGAATCAACTCCAATTCCAATGTTAGTCATTTATAGTTTGTTAAATGTCTTACAGAAACGAAATAACAAAATGTAGACCTATCTTTGCTGAATATGTTAACTTCAACCCATTTTCAGTCCACATTGTTTTAAGTAATTGCATGGCTTCAATAGCATTCACACTGATTTAGGGGCTAGGACTACTGTAAATTACATCATGGCTGAGCATGGACATGCCAAAAATGGTTAATAAGCAGAATAAATTAATTATTGATAAGGCCTAAAAAGAGAGAGAATAATTGTGGCAACCCGTCATTTAGGGCAGTTGTGTTGAGTTAATAAATCCGCATACAAACATGGTCTCTTTTTTGTTTTCTTGAGTAAGACAGCGCCAAATAAAATGTATTGTATGCTGCTGCATAAATGATATAATGTGCCAGGAAGATATGTAATTAGTAATACTAAGTGTATGTTGTGTAGGAAGATGTTAGTAGCCCATGTGCCTCACCCTAATAATTTGGTCTATTTACCCCTCTTAAATTTCACCTACTGTTCTGACTTGGTGGTGCACATGTAGCCTATAACCTGTTTTAGATAAATGTAATCATCGAATATTGTAAGAGTTTTCTTTGTCTGCTTATATGCCTCCTTTATTTATCCTACGGTTCTGACTTGGTGTACAGGGAGAACACTGTAAGAACTGCCCATGTTTTGAATTCTGTCGCTGTATATTTCAAAAGTGCTGAACAAATAGTTATAGTGACTACGTCCATCCTAGCTCGCTCATTAATGTCTTAATCGAAATTACAGATTGCCTCTTATCCGCTTGTCGTCCCCTTGTGCCATAATTTGTACATCTCAATTGTCATTGGAAACCACATTTGTTTAAGCAAATCAGCCATATCAGATATATTTTTTTAAAGGCAGTAAATGAGGCTGAATGAACTGTTTCACTGCCAGACAAGGCTCTGCTGATAGCCAGGTGTAGCAGTGGTATAGTGCAATTAATGTATTGTTTAGTGTTGTGTTGTGTCACTTTGCTGGCATGCATCCCACTTTATTTTTTTGCCCCACCAAGATTTACCAAAAAAATTGCCACTGCATATCAGCTATGGTTTTTAAAAAGTAGTAAATGAGGCTGAATGAACTGTTTCGCTGACAGAAAAGGCTCCGCTGATAGCCAAGTGTAGCAGTGCAGCTTTATGTAGGCCCTAACAGTTTGTGGGCACCGTTTGTCACCGTTATAGTGCCATTCGTGTATTGTTTCGTGTTGTGTTGTGTAGGGGCTTTGCTGGCATGCATCCCACTTAAATTTTTTTTGGGCCCCACGAATATTTACATGCTAAAATCGCCACTGAATAATTCTAATCAAATTCTAAACAAAACGAAACAACTTCTTTTAAATAGGCTATTTCACACTTACAGGCACCATAATTTCTCCCATTGGGCATACAATATTAAAACAACGCGGACTACGGATGTTTTTACGCACATCCAAACGTTTCACAGTAGCTGGACAAAGATCCAATATAAATAGAAAGGGAGAATGTCCACTCATCTTTATACTACTTCCAAATTGGCCTATGTTTTATGAACATCATCGGAACCATTTAACAGATCAGAGCACGCCACGGACATTGTCACCATAATACTAGGAAGGTGAATCATTCTAATACGTTTGGTTGTAATCAAATTAAACGAAAAACAAGCCAGTGCCCCTGTGACAACAATTTTGGACCCCCCTTGTGGCCCCCCTAAATGTGGAGTATGAAATAATTTTACATGACTAATTTTTGTTATCGTTCTTTTTTTACATCCGTTATTAGACAGTGGCAACGATGATGATTATGTGAGGAGACCAAGGCGCAGTGTGATGTGAATACATTCTTCTTTAATAAAACGAAGAACACTTAAACAAACTAACAAAAACAACGTGAAGCTATAATAACTGAGTGCTGACATGCAACTACACATAGACAACTACCCACAAAACCTAAATGGAAAATGGCAACCTAAATAGGATCCCCAATCAGAGACAACAATAAACAGCTGCCTCTGATTGGGACCCAATTCAGGCCACCATAAACCTACATTACCTAGACATACAAAATCCCCATAGATAAACAAAAAACCTAGACAAACAAAAACACACATACCCACCCTCGTCACACCCTGACCTGACCAAAATAATACAGAAAATATAGAAAACTAAGGTCAGGGCGTGACAATTATAGCCTATCCGTCTGATTTAACTTTTAATTCTTCCATTGACTGATCTAACTTGCTTGCCATGGCACACACAGAGCTAGAGGCTATTGCCGCTTTGATGACTTGTGATTGGCCAACAACAACATCAAGCTATGCTCGCCACTCTCATAAAAAGTCTGAGCAACAGCTCTCTAGGGTCCTTACCGGCAAATCCATTATAATTACACATACCCGAGACCCGTGACAATCAAATCAGATCCGACCCGGATCCAACAGCACACTATGGAATTTCGGGTCGACCCGGTCAGGTCCCGGATAATCAGGTTCGGCGGGACCCGTGAATACCTCTATATCTCTGAGTATTTTCACTTAATCTTAGTGGAAAAAGTAACACCTTATATTAACAGCCTCAGTAACAAAATATATGGGTTGGGTAAATTGTAAATGGTACATTTAGAATATCCTTCTAATGAGAAGTCCAAGGAACCGCTCATGACTGATGCCCATCCTACTGCTTCCTACTAAATGTCTGTCTGCACCATGATAAACTGTTGTCATGCAACACTTCTCTATCATATTTAGACATTTTTATTTGAATTTACTTTTTGATCAAAAATATTATATTTTTTAACAGATCAACTTCTCTTTAGCACAATTGAATGTATCTCATCAGCCCATAGAAATCAGCCTGCTTGTGTTGTGTTGCGTTCTAACTGCCAACAGATAGAATGCTTGGAAGTACAGTTATCCTAAAAGAACTGGTGGTCTGCTCCAAGGCATATCATTGTATTCTCTCATGCATATTCACTTAATAACGTAAACCTCTGAGCATGCAGATTAGTCATGTCTCCACAGTGGACTCTTTTACCGTGTCCTGTTGTTTTTGTTTGATTATGTGCTATTTGTGCACCCTTTTGTACTGTGTGTGTGCGTGCATCCGTGTGCACAGCTAGGTGGTACATGCTTGTGTGTATATGTGTGCGTGCATGCGTGCGTGTGTGCGTGCATAGCTAGGTGGTACAGTACGTGCTCGTCCATGCCTAGACACATGGCTTTGTCTTGTCCTGGCACCATGCTCAGCTCACCAGATGTTCCCCTGTTTCATCGTGGTCCTCTAGCACTCTATGTTACAGAGGACAGTTGTGCTGTGTTAAGAGCTTCCCGCTGGCTGCTCAAAATACAACCTGCACTCTTTCATTGTAAAGTCTTGCTCTGTAGAGAAAGAAATTATATGGAATAATAGTTATATGGAATAATAATGATTGACAATGTCTTGATATAAATAGGTCAAAGAAATAAAAGACTGACTATGGCTGTTTTAATTAGCCTACCTGTGATCCTTCTGGGTTCAGTGACATGGTACAATGGGTTACCAACCGCATTATTAAGTCTTGTTTACTGTGCTCTGGGCCTCACTGTTTATAAGATCACAGGTGGACCTTGTGTAATGGAGAATTGTCATGATAAAGGGGAAGGATACACACACAAATACACAAAACACACACACACACAAAACACACACACACACACGCTAAGCAGCTGAGATACACCCAGGTTGAATTGGAGCAAGTTGTACCCCTTGTCCACCCCGCCAGTCACCCACCCTTCACACACACCCACTCACAAACACATAAAGTGGAGCTGTCAAATAAGGCACCACTTGTTTTGAAGGGGAAAATTCAGACTTATTAATTCAAAAAGGAAGCATGCCTTGGGATTTTTAGAGGGAGGCAGACATGAAAACAAGGAAAACTCTTCTGACAAGGAGAGGAGTAGTCTCTTTATTAATGCAAATGAGTGTGTGAAAATTCAAGGAGCTGCTAGTGGGCTCTGAGGCTCCTACATCAGTCACATCAGCCTCCCACTCCCCAGCAGGCAGAATTAAAGCAGAGAGATCTATAAGACCTAGGAGCATAACAGCTAAACGGCCTATAGCTAATGTTAACATGCTCATAGGGCATGGAAGTCCTGTGGCTGGCTGGCTGGCATTTACTGTGTATATCACTGATTTCTGTTTTGTTTCACAAAATTATAATAATCCCTTATACTTTTAATATTGGAAGTAAATGACCAGGACTGGGTTTGTATGTGGCATTAGCAGCCATATACACCGGCCATTAACTTTCTCAACCTTCAGTCTCTTGACCGTCCATCTACTGATGATGATTAATGATGTTGTTGTTTTTAAATAGCTTGTTTTGTTATTGTTGCTTTGCAGCCCTTTGAGATTTCTTTATGTAATGAATAGCGCTATAATAATACATTATTATTATTATATTAGATTGCCATATCTGTATTCTGTATTTTTCTTGACTAGAGTACTGGAATAGAGGAATTGAGTTCACTCCTGCCCTCTAATCTGTTTGAAGCTTGATTAAAGTTTAAATAGTGCCCATCTCGACCAAATACCACTGACTGTGTGTGTGTGTGTGTGTGTGTGTGTGGGGGGGGGGGGGGGGGGGGTTCACCATCGGTCGGTCGGTGAGTACTTTTAAGCTGAGCCCAGGTCTTTTCTCTTTCTCTCTCTGGGCCCCACTTTATTCATGCCTGAGGGACACTGGAAGCAGCAAACAACTAAATTTTTCATCAAGGTTACTTCCTGGAGAGATGTACTCTTATGTACCTTACAGTCATGACTTTCTACGTCAACCTGCATATAACTTGCATTCTCCTGACCTGCAGTTCTTTGCAGTGAGTTGTTTGATCATGGTACTGTTAGATAGGAGAGTGTGTACAGTAGGCTGTGGAGCTCAAGATAGGGATTTTGTTCAGGAAGTATTCGATACCCTGAAGTCTATCAGAGTCTGTATAGTCTTTTTTTCTCATTCAAATGGTTTGGCTGGGGATGATTTTGTATAATTGGAGGCAATGAAACTAGCTCCTATTGCGACTGGGAATCTAGAACTGCTTAAATATGAAATGTTTTAGTTTTTTTACGAAAACAACTCTTCCCATTTACTGTATGGAAGCAGGAAATATCAAATATTTATAAGAATGTATTTTTTTTGTGAGCTTCATTTGCAATTCTAATCAAATCGGGCTGAATCTTTTTGGGAGACTTATAAACACTGAATCAACACATTAGGTTTTAATAGAGGGGATGTGCAATGTCAGTAAAAAAAAAAATCATTTCAGCTCCACTGCTGTTTTCCTGAATTTGGAAGTAGTTAAGTGCCACAAAAAAGGTATTGTTTATTCAGTTATCCTTCTAATATCTGTCTTAAACCATAATGAAGGGATAAAATACTTTTTAGAGAGATAGGTACTCCAGCTAACCGACTCCACTATTGGGCCGGTATAGCTCCAATCAAACATTTTACAAATTGAAACCGCTGAACATTTATCCCACTAACTTACACATATCTGAAATATATTATTTTCTCTTGTACATTAGTAAATAAACAGAATTCTGAATTTGAGTGGAACCTGTGAGTGACTGAGTGACATTATGGGATCAAATTCCATTTCAATTTAAAGGCTGTTACACACAATACTCCACAATAGATTTATCCAACACTATTGCTCCACCTCAAGGCTCTTTGGAAAGAGATTACAAAGATAGATATATGATATGTTCGTATGGCCGAAATCCATCACAGTTTTATCACATAAAGGGGCATTGGTGTAAAGAGAGGGCAAACTCCTGAGTGTAGTGTCAGGGTGCATTATAGAGGTCAAACACACACACACACACACACACACACACACACACACACACACACACACACACACACACACACACACACACACACACACACACACACACACACACACACACACACACACACACACACACACACACACACACACACACACACACACACACAGATATACACACACACCCTGCCCCATGTGACAATTACTGCTTCACCTCCTATTCAAAACTTTATGAGAAAATGGACTGAAGGATTTAACTCTGGTCATAACAGGAGAGAAGGGCAGCGCCATGATAGCATAGATCAACTGTCCTGCTCTTTGGTATCAAAGACATCCATAACACCAACTCTGGTGTTAACACAAATGTTGTTTCCACAATTATAACCAGGTCCTTTCATTTAAAGTAGTCTTCATAATAATACACATACTATATCTATATAGACCTAAATACATAAATTCAGCTGTACTGAAAATCTGCTTTATCTATTTTAGGGTAGAAAGAAAAGTAAACATATTTTTATTTGGCATATTGATGGATTTGAATAAGTAATAGCCAGGTTAATCTGTAGTGGAACAAGACAATGCATTATGTCAGACAGGGGAGTGTCTGTTCATTGTGACATAAAAAGCAGACATCAGTAGCAGAGTGTTGGTGCCAAGCAAAAGTATGTATTACATATTCAGTCTCTATCCATCATTGTATTGCCATGCACCCCGTCCAGACCCAATGTTAACCGTCATATCTCCTTACGTTTATTGCCGCGTCCCACCTTCCCGAGAAAGATGATCGACGTTTCTACAGAAGACCGAGGTAGGACTTACTTCTTTTCTTCTTCTCCAATCGTGGTTTAGGGGGCGGGGGCTTTTATTCCATACTCTGGTTATGTGTCAGTTGCTAGACATAAGCGAAACAGTAACAGTTTACAGTTGGTGCTACTTTCAACATCTAACCCTCAGAGAGAGTGACTACATGTTTCGTCCATCAAGCTTTCAAGGAAATTGGGAATTGCATTTTACAGGCTTTGCGCACGTCACTTTTGACACGACACGACCCTTTAAGTTGAATCTGCTTTTTTCTACAGTAGGCTAGCTGTGCAGGAGTGGTCAAAGCCAAAATCAGCTATTCAGATCGGATTTCACCCAAACCAGCTGGGAGAGAGAGCATTTGTCATTTTGATTCCCTCCCCGATCCAGGAAAGCTTAGGCTACCAGGGAGAGAGAAAAGAGAGAGAGTGGGTGAGAAAGGAGGAGAGACGGGGGGGTTCCAAAGGAATTTCCAAGGATATTTATTCTGTTGCCGTAAGAAAAGTGTTGGTCAGTTGGGGGCGAGGCAGAGACCGCGGTCAAGGATGGACGAGCAGCCTCGGTTGATGCACTCCCACGGCGTAGGCATGGCCGGACACCCCGGCCTGGCACAGCATATGCAGGATGGCACGGGAGGGACGGACGGAGATGGAAGAAAGCAGGACATTGGAGACATATTACAGCAAATAATGACCATCACAGACCAAAGCCTGGACGAAGCGCAGGCCAGGTACGGTGGCATAGGAAATTACAATATGTTCAAAGCGTTATCAAAATAACATATTCATGAATTTAATATAAAATAACTACTGTGCTGTACATTGTAACAATATGATGTGCGTTCATTTCAGTGGGCTATCCAACGAAAACAATTAACGCCCACCCCAACGCAACAACTACTCGTAGGGGATAAAGTGCGTGACGTTGAACTCCCTTCAGCCTAACAGTTTTTATCTTGTGAAAGTGAACTTTTATATTAACAGTGTTATCAAATATGTTTTAATGTTTAAACATGAATGACATTATTAAGCTACTGCAACTATAGCTATTCTGAACTGTGGAACGGGTTGCATCCACTTCTCAATTTCCAAATCGCTTTATCTTGTTACAAATGAGATTACGCAGTAATTCTTCGCGGTAATACATGTTGCGGATGCATTGCTTTTGGATACTTTGTTTCTTTTTAGCCAATGGCAATACGGATTATCAAAGCACCAGTGCTGTGCGTCGAAATTGAGCCAATGACATCTATTCACATGCTCCTGTGCAAGAATAGATTACATAGGATAGACTGTGTCCTATTCATTACTGACATCCCACTGTGTTTTGAAATTGCAATGACCCTTTCATGTTAATAAATCATAGTTAATTAGGGATCAAGTGTAGTGGCACGACAAGGGTTCCAAATGTGGTTTGATGAGACAAAAGTATTTTCTCTATTGAAGAATAACACTATGCTATACAATAGGTATTTAGTTTAGATCACTTTGATTGAAGGGTTGGTTGGTCAAGTGTGTAAATCTGTCAAGTGTGTAAAACAAATATACAATATCAATACCCATTGCAAAGATGAGTTTTATTCTTCCTCATCAAATTGACAGCGATCAAACCAGTCTGCTCATTTTAGATATGATACAAGCACAAGCCGAACACTTTACCACTAACTATTACCATCTCCTGGTCTTATTGAATATGGTCTAAAGTTGTGTGTTTTCTCTTTTTATAGGAAACATGCCCTGAACTGTCACCGGATGAAACCGGCTCTCTTCAACATCTTGTGTGATATAAAAGAGAAAACGGGTAAGGTGAAATTCTACCACATTACAACAATGACTTGCATCAGCATTTTTATGAAGCGATTATGGCCTGGACAACTTATAGCCTACACTATTTATAACACCATCTTTTGAATATGAGAAATATTGATATCATATTTCTCTACATATGTTGTTCAGGTGATCACCCCATAGTCTAACAAAATGGTTCTACAATACAACATGATGCTTTGTGGCATCCTACTGTATCTACTATTATCTTTGCATAGTCACTTTACAAATGACCTCAACTAACCTGTACCTCTGCACATTGACTCGGTACCTGTACCCCCTGTATATAGCCTCATTATTGTTATGTCAATTTCTTGTGTTACTTTTTGATTTGTTTCGATTTTTTTACTTTAGTTTATTTAGTAAATATTTTATTAACTCTATTTCTGGATCTGCATTGTTGGTTAAGGGCTTGTAAGTAAGCAGTTCACGGTAAGGTCTACACCTGTTGTATTCGGCGCATGTGGCACATAACATTTGATTTACATGTATTACCTCAAAACCAAACATCCTTATGTGTGTCAGCTATAGCAGCCACAAACATTCAGAACCGACAGTAGAGAGGAAAGGACTTTACAGTGGAACCAGGGTGTTGTCATTGAGCCATTTATTAGGGCTGTACTTATTCAATCCGTTCTGCATCATCATGTTTTTCCTTGCCAAGTGTTTGTTTGTGATGAGCTTTTCGTGTTTCTACATGCTGATGCTGGCCAGAGGGATTCTCTCTGTTTGGGTTTGAAGCGAGGTTCAAAGTCATGTAGAGGAATGTGGGAAATATAGGCACTTAACACAAGATTAAAAGAAAGATGCGCTTGTCTCTGTTAATGAAAGAAAGCATGTGAATATGCCTGGAAGAACAGTCCAAGTTCTAACCTACTAAATATGTCTTTTTAGAAAATGGAAATCAAACTGCAATCTCTAATACATCTCTCTGAAGGCATATATCTCTGAACCTCTTTTGAAATTATTAGAGGATGTTATCACTTTAATGTGAGAAGTGTTACCAGCTACTATTATGACTGTCTATAACCAGCCAGAGAAATCTGAAAACAAATGGAAGATCAATAAAATGAGTCCGTTGTATCGTCTTCCTAATTTGCCCTAAAGGCTAATTTACAGACATTTCATTACTGTGAGTCAGACTCTGGCGCAGGGCTTAAAAAAGACGAGTTATTAACAGAAGACACTGTGTGATTTTCATTTTAGAAAAAAAAGGGAGAGAAGAAATGAAGTCCAGTCTGAGAAGTAGCCAGTGAGGTTGGCCCCCTGCCCACGGCCCCCTTACTTCTCAGGAGAATGCTTAGAGCAGGGAGAGAATTATGCCTGGCTCTTTTTAAACTGCCTGGCGTCGCTCTTGGTTCAACCAGAGTTCGTTTCCAAAATGAAGAAGAACAAAGTGACTTGGCCTTTTTCCTGCCCCCTCCTCCCCCTCCCCTGCTTCTCGTCTCTTCCCACTGTTCCTGGCAACCAGGAACCTGCGGGCTTCTGACTAGAGCAGCTCTCTTGGCCTGCTGACTCTCTACGTCCTAATTTAGAGGGAAAAAATGGTGTTGAAGGTAACGTTTCCACATAGATTTCCGTCTATTTTTTGGTTTGTTTTCTACACCCTTTTCTACTATCTTGAGTGAATTTAGTTTGGCTAATGTTTTGGTCTCTGTCGAGTGTTTAGCCTCCTTTGACAGGGTTTCAGTTGGTCGGGCGGAATTCAATGTACTTGGGCCCTCAGGATAAAAGCACCATGGGGGAATCCCTTTTGAAGAGTTTACTGGTTCACCCCCCCCTTTCTGTTTTGGTGATTCTCGAGCGCTGCATGCCTTGTGTTGCTGGCTAAAGTCATACTGAGTTAGTTCTCTGACTTCTCTCGTTGTTACATTTTATCTGGATGATGCTTCTCTTAATGAATGAAGATGTGCTATAAGCATGTGGCTAAAGTATTTTAGTGCAAAAACAGAAAGCTTTGTTATTTGGATGAATATTATCCAAATAGAAAATAAGTTCTAAGACCACTTGGTATCACACTATTCCTTCTGTATCATTTCACACGTGTCTAGTTGCTGTTCATCTTGTGGGCACAGATAGTTTTCCCCCTGTGCAGACAGAAGCCCAGAAATCCACTGCAGCGACAGTAGAAAATGACTCAAACCTTCACCATGACATTTACAGCCAAATGTGCTGAGCGCAGTGTGCAAAAAGAACAGCCCGTAATTTGTCAGGTCTTTTTTATATATTTTTTTAAAGAGTCAGCTTCTCCTCAGTTTTACATTGTTGCAGCCAGAGTCTCTGGAGGATTGAAAGGAGAGACTATTAAATCAGCAGGCTTATGCGACTGTTGTGTCCCCTTCCGTGAAAGCACTAAGAGGATATTATAGATATGACGCTGTAGGTTGGCTTTCCTTCTGTAGATCGGATTTAGCATTTACAGAAAATGTTTTTAATTCAATTGTTTTAAGTAACATCATCTGGATATAATGCAACATGCAACAATTTAAAAGATTTTACTGATTTATAGTTCACATAAAGAAATCAGTCAATTAAAAGAAAGAAATTAGGCCCTAATCTATGGATTTCACATGACTGGGAATACAGATATGCATCTGTTGGTCACAGATACCATTAAAAAAGTAGGGGCATTGATCAGAAAACCAGTCAGTATCTGGTGTGACTACCATTTGCCTCATGCAAAGTGACACATCTCCTTCGCATAGAGTTGATCAGGCTGTTGATTGTGGCCGGTGGAATGTTGTCCCACTCCTCTTCAATGACTGTCCGAAGTTTCTGAATATTGGCGGGAACTGGAACACGCTACCATACACATCGATCCAGAGCATCCCAAACGTGCTCAATGTCTGGTGAGTATGCAGGCAATGGAAGAATCTGAACATTTTCAGCTTCCAGGAATTGTGTACAGATCCTTGCAACATAGTGCTGTGCATCATCATGCAGAAACATGCTGAAACATGAGGTGATGGCGGTGGATGAATGGCACGACAATGGGCCTCAGGAATGCACAGGATCTCTGTGCATTTAAATTGCCATCGATACAACGCAATTGTGTTCATTGTCCGTAGATTATGCCTGCCCATACCATAACCCCACCGCCATCATGGGGCACTCTGTTCACAACGTTGACATCAGCAAACCACTCGCCCACACGACACCATACACGCTGTCTGCCATCTGCCCGGTACAGTTGAAACCGGGATTCATCCACGAAGAGCACACTTCTCCAGCGTGCTAGTGGCCATAGAAGGTGAACATTTGCCCACTGAAGTCGGTTACGACGCCTCACTGCAGTCAGGTCAAGACGCTAGTGAGGACAACGAGCATGCAGATGAGCTTCCCTGAGACAGTTTCTGACAGTTTGTGGAAAAAAAAATTTATTGTGTGAACCCACAGTTTCATCACCTGTCGTGGTCGCTGGTCTCAGATGATCCCTGCAGGTGAAGAAGCTGGAGGTGGAGGTCCTGGGCTGGCATGGTTACACGTGGTCTGCGGTTGTGAGGCCGGTTGGACGTACTGCCAAATTCTCTAAAACGAAGTTGAAGGTGGCTTATGGTAGATAAATTAACATTAAATTCTCTGGCAACAGCTCTGGTGGACATTCCTGCAGTCAGCATGCCAATTGCACGAGCCCTCACTTGAGACATCTGTGGCATTGAGTTGTGTGAAAAACTGCACATTTTAGAGTGCTGTTTTATTGTCCCCCAGCACAAGGTGCACCTGTGTAATGATTGTGCTGTTTAATCAGCTTCTTGATATGCCACACCTGTCAGGTGGATAGATTATCTTGGCAAAGGAGAAATGTTCAATAACAGGGGTGTAAACACAGAAATAAGCTTTTCGTGTGTATGGAACATTTCTGGGATCTTCTATTTCAGCTCATCAAACATGGGACCAACACTTTACATGTTGCGTTTATATTTCTGTTCGGTGTATGTGTCTATGTATGCATGGTGTGTTCCCTGGTTGCTTCTCTCCTTGGTGTGGCATGTAAGTGGTGGGCGCGTGTTGACAGCAGCGATATGGCCTTCCTTTGGCAAGCAGCTGACAACTGAGGCAGGACTGCATTCCAATAACAGACAGAGCAGGCCTTAACTCCTGACCCTGCTCCCCGACCCCCCATGCCCAGCCCACCCCCATAGATTTGTGCTCCCCATAGATCTGGGCTGCAGTTGGCCAAGTGTCATGGCAGAAGATATTTAGCCAGCTTTAACAAGCACAGGGCTGCTCATCAGCTGTGAAATTTACAGGTGGATTGTGTTACTGTTTTCAGCTATTTCAGGAAAGCGTGTCTTTATTTGTAAAATTCCTGAAAGTGCTTAGCATTGTGTTTTTATTTGCCATGTGTGTATGTATGTGTGTGTTACCTGTACTTGTGACGAAGAGTGTGAGTGTCTGTGGAACCATTGCTGATAGTGGAGCTGGCACGTACAGGTTGACCAAGTAAGAGAAGCCAGACACTAAGACTATGTTTCTGGGTGTCAGGTTACAGGCCAGAGCGCGCTCTCTCTCTCTCTCTCTCTCTCTCTCTCTCTCTCTCTCTCTCTCTCTCTCTCTCTCTCTCTCCTCTCTCTCTCTCTCTCTCTCTCTCTCCTCTCTCTCTCTCTCTCTCTCTCTCTCTCTCTCTCTCTCTCTCTCTCTCTCTCTCTCTCTCTCTCTCTCTCTCTCTCTCTCTCTCTCTCTCTCTCTCTCTCTCTCTATATATATATATATATATATATATATATATATATATATATATACCAGGCCAATGTGTGTCGACAGCCACACATTACTCCCAGACTCTGCTCAAATGAATATCTCCTGCATGTTAAATATGATCCCACTTTGAGTTGTCAGAGCTAAAGACCTGGTGAACTCAGTGACCCATGCCATCAAGCTACTAGTTTTCACATTACTGGCTAATATGATTGCTGTGCTTTCGATGTTGAGCATATTGCAGCACTGTAAATTGTACCTGTGATTGAAGTTGAAGTCTGGGTTGGTTCTTATATACTTAAGCACACATCTGGAGAACACTGGTATCCTTTCATTAGACTAGACTCGGGCAAACTTGCACATATTTTCTTTGACCAAATTTGCTTTGATGGCTATGTATTTATTAGCTAATGATTTAGTGGTGGACTTGCAGTAAATTTAGTGATACTAGAATGTCAGTTGGTTGGTTCCATAGCCCAGTATGCTACTGTAGTAAATGCATCAGCTACATCAGTATTGTGGATTATGGCCTGCTTGGTTTAGCCACGGAGAGTCTGGACTGGACACTGGTGTTGTGTTGTTGTAGCTGCAGTTTTTCAGTATTTAATTGACATGGCTGTCCATGATGAGTTCAGAGGTTAGTGTTCCCTCTCTTTGTTACTCTCCACTCATCTCCGCTGACAGATGGAGACATTAGTCTGTGATGTGCCGCGATCTGTCCTGAAACTAATGGCTATGTCCTTGGTTTCCCCACTGTGTTAGCAGGCAGACAGTATATCTGGCCTGGCCTGTTGGAATTGCAGAAGCAGCATTTTGTCCCATCCAGGGTTTTAGTCTCAACAGAAATAAGAGTGAACACAGCTCTCTCTGTTCTCTCATAAACGTTTCCCAAACATCTTTCGAAGTTTTTCCAAAAACGTACGTAGTTTCTACATTAATTAGCCTAGTAGTTTGAACAAACCTCTCAACGTTCTCCCTAGCAAATGTAAATATAGGATAATGAACAAGAGTGGATTTATTTTCTATTTTCAGAAAATATCTGTTGTACAGAAATAGACTAGACACCTTTACCGGTGGGAAAACTAATGCATTGTCTTTCCCTTCTGGGATGCTGAAGAATATTCTCTTCCTATCTACGGTGTAGGACTATGACAGAGCTAACAGACAGACACACTTCAGAATCACTTCAGTTGTTCAGAACCGACAAGACATGTCCAGTGTTTCTGCTGTTCCCCATTCTACCATCATCTGAACCCACACTTGCAATTAGAACAGCTTATAAATTATGCAAATGGTGAGTGTGGTAATTGAGACATGTTAATCATGTTTTAATAGGCTAATTACACCCTGTATATCTGAGGTGGGAGCTGGTAATTTGCTATGATAACAGGTCTGGCGATTGGAATGGTCATATGGGGCGGCAGGTAGCCTAGTGGTTAGAGCGTTGGACTAGTAACCGAAAGGTTGCAAGATTGAGTCCCTAAGCTGACAAGGCAAAAATCTGTCGTTCTGACCCTGAACACGGCAGTTAACCCACTGTTCCTAGGCCATCATTGAAAATAAGAATTTGTTCTTAACTGACTTACCTAGTTAAATAAAGGTCAAATAAAAATATGGTGGAATAGTGGGGGGGGGGTGTACACTGTTACTCTGGGTCATCAACAAATAGTTATATTAATACAAATGATTTCCCTTTGGGAGGAATAATCTTCAGTTTCGATTCCTCAGGTGAATGTGTCATTGTTTTTGAGTGTGCATAAATACCTAGATCTTGGGACTATTTCACAAAGCTAAAGGGGAAGTTGTTCCCATTGATTTTGCCACTTGAAATAGCCCATCATCCATGTAGCCTACTGTTCAGTTTGTGCTGAACCAACATTTTCCTCTTGTGTTCTCCCCAACATGTTATACGCCCTACCACTCTATGGGAACAGGTAGGAAAAAGAGAGAGAGAGAGATATTTCATTGTACAGTACTTATTCAACAATCATATGAATGTTTTGTATTTCTATTTACAGTCTGTTTACTGCCCTCCTCTCAATTTGGTCATCTGATACAGCTGTATCGTAATGGCCATTCTGCAAACGCGGCTTTTATAAAAGGCTTTGTTCTTACTTGTCTGACAGATATCATATTCAGATCCATTACGGTAAGAATGCCTTCCCACTTATCTGACACTAAATTGCTTTAGAGAGGAAATTTGCTTCACAGCACAGTGGAGTTTTTAGTTTTATCTGATGTTTGTCTCTAATGCAGTTTTCAACCCTAGAAAACAACAACAATAACAACTGAATCACAGTGGAGAGTCTCCTCGACTATTGTTCTTCTTTGGGAGCAATTTGAAGTGGTTTTCTTACATGGTTTTCAAATGTTCATTCATGCAGTCTGAAATTCCATCTGCTTTATTTCTGTCTAAAAAGGTGGTCAAATCACAAATCAAATAGGGCCTGATCAGAGCCTGGAGGTACTGAGGTGCCGTTCCCCTCACAGCTCCGTAGGCAAGCACCATGGTCTTGTAGCGGATGCGAGCTTCAACTGATGACAGCCTTGATGACAGCTTTACACACTCTTGGCATTCTCTCAACCAGCTTCACCTGAAATGCTTTTTCAACAATCTTGAAGGAGTTCCGACATATGCTGAGCAACTCATCCCAAACCATCTCAATTGGGTTGAGGTCAGGTGATTGTGGAGGCCAGGTCATCTGCAGCACTCCATCACCCTCCTACTTGGTCAAATAGCCCTTACACGGCCTGGAGGTGTGTTGGGTCACTGTCCTTAGCCATGCTGGTTAAGTGTGCCTTGAATTCTAAATAAATCACAGACAGCATCACCAGCAAAGCACCCCCACACTATCACACCTCCTCCTCCATGCTTCACGGTGGGAACCACACATGCGGAGATCATCCGTTCACCTACTCTGCGTCTCACATATACACGGGGGTTGGAACCAAAAATCTCAAATTTGGACTCATCAAACCAAAGGATAACATTTCCACTGGTCTAATGTCCATTGCGTGTGTTTCTTGGCCCAAGCAAGTCTCTTCTTCTTATTGGTGTCCTTTAGTAGTGGTTTCTTTGCAGCAATTTGACCACGAAGGCCTGATTCACGCAATCTCCTCTAAACAGTTGAGATGTGTCTGTTACTTGAACTCTATGAAGCATTTATTTGGGCTGCAATTTCTGAGGCTGGTAACTCTAATGAATGTATCCTCTGCAGCAGAGGTAACTCTGGGTCTTCCTTTCCTGTGGTGGTCCTCATGAGAGCCAGTTTCATCATGGCGCTTGATGGTTTTTGCGAATGCGCTTGAACTTTCTTGAAATTTTCCAATTTGAATGACCTTCATGTCTTAAAGTAATGATGGACTGTCATTTCTCTTTGCTTATTTGAGCTGTTCTTGCCATAATATGGATTTGGTATTTTACCAAATAGGGCTCTCTTCTATATATCTACCTTGTCACAACACAACTGATTGTCTCAAACGCATTAAGAAGGAAAGAAATTCCACAAATTAACTTTTAACAAGGCACACCTGTTAATTGAAATACATTCCAGGTGACTACCTCATGATGCTGGTTGAGAGAATGCCAAGAGTGTGCAAAGCTGTCATCAAGGCTGTCATCAGTTGAAGCTCGCATCCGCTACAAGACCATGGTGCTTGCCTACGGAGCTGTGAGGGGAACGGCACCTCAGTACCTCCAGGCTCTGATCAGGCCCTACACCCAAACAAGGGCACTGCGTTCATCCACCTCTGGCCTGCTCGCCTCCCTACCACTGAGGAAGTACAGTTCCCGCTCAGCCCAGTCAAAACTGTTCGCTGCTCTGGCCCCCCAATGGTGGAACAAACTCCCTCACGACGCCAGGACAGCGGAGTCAATCACCACCTTCCGGAGACACCTGAAACCCCACCTCTTTAAGGAATACCTAGGATAGGATAAAGTAATCCTTCTGACCCCCCCCCCCCCCCTTAAAAGATTTAGATGCACTGTTTGTAAAGTGGCTGTTCCACTGGATGTCATAAGGTGAATGCACCAATTTGTAAGTCGCTCTGGATAAGAGCGTCTGCTAAATGACTTAAATGTAAATGTAATCAAGGCAAACGGTGGCTAATTTGAAGAATCTCAAATATAAAATATATTTTGATTTGTTTAACACTTTTTTGGTTACTATATGATTCCATATGTGTTATTTCATAGTTTTGATGTTTTCACAATTCTTCTACAATGTAGAAAATAGTGAAGATAAAGAAAAACCCTGTAAAGAGTAGGCGTGTTCAAACTTTTGACTGGTACTGTACATACTATCAAGTGCAATGTGACTGCAAGAGACAGGTTGGAATGTCTGACTGAAATACGGGACAAATCAACCTTTTTTTCTAAATTGGAGGTGTTTGAATTTGTTGATAAAATGCCGGAAACGATTGTTTGGTTGCGGGACGCGGGACAAAGGGTCACATGTGGTCACCCTATGTCCTATGTGCATGCCACTACACAGTAACACTTGTAAATTCTTTAGAATGAGGGTTCCTTATTCACAGCTGTCGCTTCTTAGGATTTATTTCTCTAGTTTGTAGGCTACTATGTAGTAATGTGGGCTGCTGTAGCGCAATGTATTTCAAGTGTCTGGGATCATGTCTCTCGCGCCCTCTGCTCACATTTGACTAGTGCAGCGTTTGGCAGCATCGTGGTGTATAAAGGAACCCCCATGGCTGTGGTGAAGAGTCAAACATGAAATGGTGAGAGGCCCTTCCCTGCCCGACTTCGTAAAAATGACACAAATTAATACACTCTACTTAAACCAGAACAAGAGTAATGGTTGCCTTTCGCTGCGGCTTAGGAGCACTGTCAGTCGCTGCTCACTGCCCAGACGGAATCAACACCAATCAATGTGCTGCTCCCTCCCCGCCTCTGCTCTCACTGGTTAGGATGGTAACAGGACTGCTGTAAAGGCGCATATACACACACACATGCATACACATACACACACACAATGTATTCTTTCACACTCACGCATGGACGTGGAAGTGTAAAATCAATGTCTGTGTGTGTCTGCGTATCTATCATATTTTATTTTATTGACAAAAACAAAAAATATATATAATTTTTTGCGGACTGTAATGCAGTGTTTGCCACCAAAGAAAGCTACTCAGTGTATTTCTATATTATTAACATGGTGGCATGCATAATCAGGTGCTACATAGTCAGATGGGGAAGCGCGCTGGGCCTGATGCTTCAGCAGTGATTGGATGTTTCAATTACTGATATTAATGCCTTGTTGTAGTGACTCATGCAGTGCAGATAGCACCATTCATTTCCATCAGGACAGGGGGGTTAGATGGGTGTGGAAATGTCTCCCTCATCGCAGAGTAGTTTCCCATTTAAATGCCGGGAGGTGCTGACACAGACACACACGTGCCGTGCGCACACACGTACACACATACATGCACACACACACAGACAGACACGCATACACACACACACATACACACACACTCCCTCTCTCCCGCTTTCACACACACATGTTCAGGTGGATTGAGAATGGAGGAGAGGTTGCCGTGGGTAACGCATAACGACGAGGTACTCTCTCACTCTCTCTGTTAGCTATTCTAATTTATGTTAATAAACCTTGCCGTTGCCGTGAGAGACAAAGGGGCCACAGATGAGTCTCTGTCAGCCTCCCACCTTCAGCAGGAGGAAAGGACCAGACAAATAACAATGAGAGAGAGAGAGAGAGAGAGAGAGAGAGAGAGAGAGAGAGAGAGAGAGAGAGAGAGAGAGAGAGAGAGAGAGAGAGAGAGAGAGAGAGATTTCAATTTTGCATCCATCCTGAGTCTGCAGAATCAAACCGCTTCACATCCACATTCCCCAGTGTGCGTGTTTGTGTGAGTCTCTGTACTCCATCGATGTGTTTGTGTCGCTGGGGAATTGAAATGTGGTTTTGGATCACTTCCCGAGGTGGACATCCCAGGTAGTGTTTAGCACAGCGGGGTGAGAGCAACCGTTTTAACACAGGTCAGCACTTGGCTTGGCTGCTTGGCAACAGATCACAGGAAAGGTCATCTCTGGGAGCCAGATAGTAAGGGTCCTCTGAAGTCCCCTTAAAACACCCAGGGAGGGTTCTTCAAGGAGGGCTGGAAACCCAATAACTTGGACTTAAAGAGTGTCCTGTGACGTAGACTTGGTAGTAAGAACACAAAATACTGTTGTTTCAGATGGTGGATCAGGAGGACAAATGCTATTTGGTGTAGTTTAAGTGTGTTGTGTGTTATACCGATTTTCACAGTTCTACTGTGAGAAGGATGTGAATGTATAATCTGAAATGGTTTGGCTATTTGTGGTGTGTGTATGATATGTCCAAACCAATACCTGTTGACCATGATGACAACCTTTAGGATGAAACTAAATCTCATGCTACAGATTAAATACAATTTGCATCGTGCAGCTTATTCTCACTATGTCGTACTGCATATATCCCAAAGATGTTAAGCTGTTGGTTCCCCCCACCCCTCCCTGCTGTCTGCCAGCTTGCCTTTGGCAGTGTTAGTTCTGGACAGTTAACTCCCACTGATATGATGTTAATTGCTGTCATTTTCCTTTTTAGCTTGAGCATAATCAGAAAATTATAGACTTCTCTAACATGTATTATTAGACCACATCCCCATCACATGGACACCTTACCCTTGGAGCACAGAGTTGGGAAAGGCACAGGTGGCAGGTTTATGTGAGTGTGTGTGTTTGTGTGTCTGTCAGTGTTTGTGTCATGTACTATTTGAGGAGGGGGCGAGATGCATTGCATAACAACTTCCCCTCAGAAAAATGGAAAGTGAGTCGAGAGGCATGTGTTGTGAATTTAACGAGACTTCACGTGAGTATGTCTCCATCAAGTGTAAAGCTGACATTTGCAGGCCCTGTTTCCCTATCTGACTATCTCTATACGTTTTGACATATGATTGATCATCAGATGTTGTTCTTCATTTGCCTAGGTGTCATTTCTCCTTCATTCTCTTCCTCTCTCGTCGTCACTGCTATGCTCCATGGTAAACATGGCTGTTTTACGACGCAGGGGCGTAAATAGATGTTGTGGTGACGTTGAGGGCTGGCTAACTACTGCACTCACACCACCGAGGCTGGGGCGTACGTTTTGAATGAACTTAAATGTATTTAAACCACATTAAAGTGTGTACCGTCCATTAAAACAAATTGTATTTGAATGTGTAGCCAAAACCCATCAAAATAATATTGGGATGTGCAAATGTAGCCATGGCCTTCACATGTTTTATTATTATTATTATTATTATATACAATGTTTTATATAAAATGTTTTATTCGTAAAATACATTTCAAAATTTGCCTTGAGTCTACAGGTATGTGATGCCGCGGTTAGAAACGCTTCCAAATCAACCACAAAACAGGGAATCCAAAGCTCCGATAGTATAAAAACAAACAGAAGTGTATTTGCCAGACAAAGGCTACACGTTTCAAATTTAAAGCCTAATTTCATATGCTATATTCCATCCATGAATAAAGCAAAAGCGATCAGATTTAAACAGAACACATCAGGGTGTATGAGCAGCTTTCTTTAAATCAGATATAAACAGAACACATCAGTGTGTATGAGCAGCTTTCTTTAAATCAGATATAAACAGAACACATCAGGGTGTATGAGCAGCTTTCTTTAAATCAGATTTAATCAGAACACATCAGGGTATAGTAGCAGCTTTCTTTAAATCAGATTTAAACAGAACACATCAGGGTATAGTAGCAGCTTTCTTTAAATCAGATTTAAACAGAACACATCAGGGTGTATAGTAGCAGCTTTCTTTAAATCAGATTTAAACAGAACACATCAGGGTGTATAGTAGCAGCTTTCTTTAAATCAGATTTAAACAGAACACATCAGGGTATAGTAGCAGCTTTCTTTAATCAGATTTAAACAGAACACATCAGGGTATAGTAGCAGCTTTCTTTAAATCAGATTTAAACAGAACACGTCAGGGTGTATGAGCAGCTTTCTTTAAATCAGATTTAAACAGAACACATCAGGGTGTATGAGCAGCTTTCTTTAAATCAGATTTAAACAGAACACATCAGGGTATAGTAGCAGCTTTCTTTAAATCAGATTAAAACAGAACACATCAGGGTGTATAGTAGCAGCTTTCTTTAAATCAGATTTAAACAGAACACATCAGGGTGTATGAGCAGCTTTCTTTAAATCATATTTAAACAGAACACATCAGGGTATAGTAGCAGATTTCTTTAAATCATATTTAAACAGAACACATCAGGGTGTAGTAGCAGCTTTCTTTAAATCAGATTTAAACAGAACACATCAGGGTATAGTATTAGCTATCTTTAATCAGATTTAAACAGAACACATCAGGGTGTATGAGCAGCTTTCTTTAAATCAGATTTAAACAGAACACATCAGTGTGTATGAGCAGCTTTCTTTAAATCAGATTTAAACAGAACACATCCGGGTATAGTAGCATCTTTATTTAATCAGATTTAAACAGAACACATCAGGGTGTAGTAGCAGCTTTCTTTAGATCAGATTTAAACAGAACACATCAGGGTATAGTAGCAACTTTCTTTAGTTCATGTAGTAGCAGTCAAAAAAAGACCTCCATACCTGAGGTCTAGCTGAGACATAATGCCACACCACTAAATACTGTAGCTATAAGGAAGGTGTAGGGGGTGCGTACTGGCGGCAGAGAAGTCAGGCGCAGGAGAGCAAAAACTGATTTACAACCGCACAGTTTAATAAACAAAACCACCTTAAACAGAATACTAATGCAATGGGTAAAACAAAACCTGTTACACACCAGCATAACATGCACTGCAATAAACAATTCCGGACAAGGACATGGGAACAGGGGGTTTAAATACACAACATGTAATGATGGAATTTAAACCAGGTGTGTGGGAAGACAAGACAAAACAAATGGAAAATTAAAGCTGGATCGGCGATGGCTAGAAGACCGGTGACGTCGACCGCCCGAACAAGGAGAGGGACCGACTTCGGCAGAAGTCGTGACAGTACCCCCACCTTAACGCGCGGCACTAGCAGCGCACCGGCACCGGCCTCTGGGACTACCTGGAGGGCGAGGCGCAGGGCGATCCGGACGAAGACGGTGGAACTCGTGCAGCATTGAAGGGTCCAACACGTCCTTGACCGGCACACAGCACCTTTCCTCCGGACCGTACCCCTCCCACTCCACGAGAAACTGAAGGCCCCCTGCCCGACGCCTCAAATCCAGTATGGAGCAAACATTGTACGCCGGGGCCCCCTCGATGTCCAGAGGGGGCGGAGGGGGGCGGAGGAACCTCCCGCACCTCAGACTCCTGGAGCGGACCAGCCACCACCGGCCTGAGGAGAGACACATGGAACAAGGGGTTAATACGGTAATCTGGGGGAAGCTGTAACCTATAACAAACCTCGTTCACTTTCCTCAGGACTTTATATGGCCCCACAAACCGCGGACCTAGCTTCTGGCAGGGCAGGAGGAGGGGCAGGTTTCGGGTCGAGAACCAGACCCGGTGCGAACACCGGGGCCTCACTGCGGTGACGGTCTGCGTAAGGTGAACACGGGCAGCTTCCCATGTCCCCTCCGCGCGCCTGAACCAGTCGTCCACCGCAGGAGCCTCGGTCTGACTCTGATGCCAAGGCGCCAGAACCGGTTGGTACCCCAGTACGCACTGGAAGGGAGAGAGGTTAGTGGAGGAGTGGCGAAGCGAGTTCTGTGCCATCTCGGCCCAGGGAACGAACGCCGCCCACTCCCCCGGCCTGTCCTGGCAATTGGACCGCAGAAACCTGCCCACATCCTGGTTTACTCTCTCCACCTGCCCATTACTCTCGGGGTGAAACCCTGAAGTAAGGCTGATCGAGACCCCCAGACGTTCCATTAACGCCTTCCAGACCCTAGACGTGAACTGGGGACCTTGATCAG
Source organism: Salvelinus fontinalis (assembly GCF_029448725.1). NCBI lineage: Eukaryota > Metazoa > Chordata > Actinopteri > Salmoniformes > Salmonidae > Salvelinus > Salvelinus fontinalis. Next base: position 24,890,294 of record NC_074681.1, on the reverse strand, counting down.
ACACTATATCCTCAGGCACCCCGTAGTGCCGGAAGACATGCTTAAACAAGGCCTCCGCAGTCTGTAGGGCCGTAGGGAGACTGGGCAGAGGGAGGAGACGACAGGACTTAGAGAACCGATCCACAACGACCAGGATCGCGGTGTTACCCTGTGAGGGGGGAAGATCGGTAAGAAAATCCACCGACAGGTGCGACCAAGGCCGTTGTGGAACGGGTAAGGGGTGTAGCTTCCCTCTGGGCAGGTGCCTAGGAGCCTTACACTGGGCGCACACCGAGCAGGAGGAAAGATAAACCCTCACATCCTTAGCCAAGGCAGGCCACCAGTACCTCCCTCTCAAACAGCGCACTGTCCGACCAATCCCAGGATGACCAGAGGAGGGTGACATGTGGGCCCAAAAGATCAACCGGTCACGAACAGCAGACGGGACGTACAGATGCCCAGCGGGACACTGGGCAGGAGCGGGCTCTGCACGTAACGCCTGCTCAATGTCCGCGTTCAGCTCCCTTACAGGGAAGACACAATATGTATTTCTATTAGCTAACCACGATAGCAAAAGACACAACTTTTTTTTCCCAACATTTTTTTTACAATCATCACAAATTACATCACAAATTCGACCAAATAAAGATATAAATAGTCACTAACCAAGAAACAACTTCATCAGATGACAGTCTGATAACATATTTATTGTATAGCATATGTTTTGTTCGAAAAATGTGCATATTTCAGGTATAAATCATAGTTTTACATTGCAGCCACCATCACAACTCTCACCAAAGCGACTAGAATAACTACAGAGAGCAACATGAATTACCTAAATACTCATCATAAAACATTTATGAAAAATACACAGCGTACAGCAAATGAAAGACAAAGATCTTGTGAATCCAGCCAATATTTCAGATCTTTTAAGTGTTTTACAGCGAAAACACAATTTAGCATTATATTAGCTTACTACAATAGCCAACCACACAGCAGCATTGATTCATGCACGTTAGCGATAGCGAATAAACCAGCAAAAGATATTAAATTTTTCACTAACCTTCTCAAAACTTCATCAGATGACAGTCCTATAACATCATATTACACAATACATATAGAGTTTGTTCGAAAATGTGCATATTTAGCGGCACAAATCGTGGTTATACAATGAGAATAGTAGCCAAGCTGCCAACAAAATCTCGGGAGAAATCTTGGGAGAGGCACCTAATCTAATCAATAACTAATCATAAACTTGACTAAAAAATACAGGTTGGACAGCAAATGAAAGATACATTAGTTCTTAATGCAACCGCTGTGTTAGATTTTTAAAATTAACGTTACTACGACATACAGCGTGCGTTAAAGCGAGACCGCACCGAAATTAATGGCGGAATAGTAGTGTAACATTTTTCAACAGAACAACGAATTAACATCATAAATAGTTCTTACTTTTTGATGAGCTTCCATCAGAATCTTGTGCAAGTTGTCCTTTGTCCAGAAGAATCGTTGCTCGGTTGTAGATTGTCGTCTTCAACTTTGGAATTAGCAGCAAACGTTAGCCATGTGACGAAGACGTGTCCAACTCACTATAACGCAGCACAAATGAAATACCGAAAATCGCAATATACTGATATAAACTGATATAACTCGGTTTAAATTAACTACATTATGATGTTTTTAACACCTATATCGAATAAAATCAGAGCCGGATAAATCTAACTCCTATAACGAGAGCTTTTCAGAATGCATTCCTGAGGTCTGTCTTGCGTCATGACGAACGTTGAAAAGAGTGCAGCCCCGGTTCCAAGAGCCTTTATGCGGCCTCAGATCTACCTAGCAACCCCATTCCAATTCTCACTGCTTACTGACATCTAGGGGAAATCGTATGCAGTGCATGTCGACTCATAGATTACATGCAAATTAATAAACTGACCCTGGAACAGAGTGCCCGATTTCAGATTTCTCACTTCCTGACAGGAAGTTTGATGCAACTTGAGTTCTGTTTTACTCACAGATATAATTCAAACGGTTTTAGAAACTAGAGAGTGTTTTCTATCCAATAGTAATAATAATATGCATATTGTACGAGCAAGAATTGAGTACGAGGCAGTTTAATTTGGGAACGAATTTTTACAAAGTGGAAACAGCGCCCCCCTATTGAGAAAAGATTAAAATAACCATGAAAACCAAAAACATGATTTCATCAACCATACTCCATAATTAATAATGAAATATTTATATTTATATTCAATAAATCAATTTTTCATTATTCTAATTAGGCAAAACATAAACATTTATTATAAGACTAAAAGTAAGAGAATTTGGCTCCAGCAGATAGATCATATTGATAGATTGATATCGGGAGAGCCTCTGCGCTGTAAAGGAAGGGGGGTTAAGAGCTCTGTGGATAGTTTAACCTTGATAAAACAGTTGTTTCAGGGAGCCTGATTTTCGCCCATCCGTCTTCATCCGTCTTCATCCGACAAGGCCCTGCTGAAGTATGCTAATGAAGCCAGCGGAGGGGAGCGCCGTGTGCGGTTAAATGGGGCGTTGAGAATGTGCGGTGTACCGCGCCGCTAGGGTGATACTACTTACTGTCCAAATTTAGTGTGTCTTCTGTGAACGAACAGAACCCCCCCACCCCCTCTTTCTGTTCCTCAACGGCACCACATTCAGAATATACAGCCCCTGGGTGGATGGGGCCTCTCATAAAACATTACTACCATGTAAAGAATTTTACACTTCCACCCACGTCCTTGTTGATGTTATAGCTGTTTAATGTTTTGTGCTCTGCCATTTGTGTATATGTGTGTGAGAGAGAGAATACAGAATATGTGTTTGTGTGCATGTGTGCATGTGTGTGTTTCCAGTTTGGTCTGTTTTATTGTGCCATTTGAGGAATATGTCTATTGATAGAGATCATTTGGGGAGTATGGGGGTGTAATAGTAATCATTTTTACCATAATAACTGTTTGTGGTTTAAGAGTAAACGCAGTGCAATGAGCTTCTGGACCCCATCACCAATAAATCAGGATCAATGTTTTATTGTTGTTGTTTAATATATATTTGCTTCCACTGTTTGGTGTTAACAACCAATGAAACTGGGAAAATATTAGATCGACTTCAAATGAATTCAAAGTCATTAGAAGTAATTAACAGAATCGGGTTTCCTTTTAATGTTAAAAACATGCCGAATTGTTATCGTCAGCTTTTGGTATGTTGAATTCATTGGGTTTGGATGCATTTGCCTGATAAGTTGTGTAGGTGTTTGTGTTTGTGTTTTGTTTGTGTGTTTGATATCGCTCATTTATACTCACGTGGCAGCATTATGATTGATTTCCTCTCTCACTCTTTATTTTGTTGTTCACTTCACAACTCATTTCAGAAAGTAGGCCACTGGAGAGGCCTGGCTGGAACAAAAACCACACATCTCTCCTCCATCGTTACCGCCACCACACATATAAAGCTGTCAATCAAGTACTCTACTGCCTGGCCCTGTGTTATGACATACTGGCTGTGTGGGTGGGTCCTCAGCGTGATGGATGGCTCCCACAGCCTATCAGGCAGCACGGAGCATCCATCTCTGTCTGGAGCCTGTAAAACAAGCTTGGGAAAGCAGCCATGTAGTTCTAACCACCATTGGCCTCCACTAAAAAAAAACATTAACATTAATGAAGGATGGCTTTTAAAGTTCCCTAGTAATAGGCTGGAATTAAATTTATGAGTCTGACGGTTGGCCGGAGAGACGTTGTGATTAACGGTTGTGGTGGATGGATGGGAAAGAGGCCTTTAAGCCATTCAATTTGAAAGGGATTTTTGACTGACAGATGAGCGTCAACATAGATAGAAATGCTTCTGTATCATCATGCCTCTCTCAGTCCTCTTCCTTCTGTCATCAAGCTGTAAACTTTTTCTCCTGTCTCCTCAGTGGCTCATTGGAGAAACAGAAAGGTGTGACCACAGAAATAAAAGCTGCCATTCTGTGCTGTTGTTTTGATAGTGACGTTCACACTGTTATTGAAAAGCCTTGCTTAAATGCTTGCGCTAGGTAACTGCTGAGCTTTTGGTGCTAGTGAAAATAGCCACGCTATTTTAATACATTTTTAGACAGGTGACGTCAGGCTGCCCCTGACGACGGCACTGCACCTTTCAGTGGTGGTGGAGGCCATAGATTACTGTAGCAGCACAGGGTAATCAAACACTAAAAAGTTCTGATTGCATAGGCAGAACATCTATTTCAGAATGCTAAAGCATCCTGCTTACGCTATTCAACACTGCAGTCCACCACTGTATACTGCAGGAAAGTACTTAGATTGTCATAGTGCATCAAAGGGAGAGGGGTTTTGTTTTATTGCCACCTCCCGTCATCAGAACTGGCAATTTAAAGGGAGATTTAGACATCTATTTGGACCAAACTGTGGCCTGGTATGTTACATAGTAGTAAGGAATATCAACAGACCATGAACAGCCTCTCTCTCTCTCTCTCTCTCTCTCTCTCTCTCTCTCTCTCTCTCTCTCTCTCTCTCTCTCTCTCTCTCTCTCTCTCTCTCTCTGTCTCTGTCTCTGTCTCTGTCTCTGTCTCTGTCTCTGTCTCTGTCTCTCGCTCTGTCTCTCTCTCTCTCTCTGTCTGTCTCTGTCTGTCTCTGTCTCTCTCTCTCTCTCTCTCTCTCTCTGTCTCTGTCTCTGTCTCTCTCTCTTTCTCTCTGTCTCTCTCTCTCTCTCTCTCTCTCTCTCTCTCTCTCTCTCTCTCTCACACATTCACTCACTCACTCTCACTCACTCACTCACTGACGTTTTCTCTCTCTGTCCCTCTCTCTGCTCACCCCTTCTCTGTTAACCTCTGATGCCATTAGCATTGGATGAAGGGTTGAGGGGGAGACGGGGAGGATGGGAGAGAGGGTTCTAAGCTTAATGAATTCCACTGCGTCCTCCCACTCCCCCACCTAGTTAACCCCACCCCCTTCGATGCTCAGGGTGTCAAATTAGAACCGCCTGGAAAGGAAAGCGCAAGGAGATGGGGATGGAGCGTCTCCTCTCTCATCCATGCCTTTGAATCACCTTCAAATCACCTAATGCAACATGACATTCATAAAGAAAACCTACAGAGCTACAGTAGTACTGATTTCATTACCATTCACTCCAAGTCGTAATACCTACTCAGTGTTACTACAATACACGGTACCTACAATACACTATCTACTAAGTATAATTACCATACACTGTATCTACTAAGTATAACTACAATACACTGTATCTACTAAGTATAACTACAATACACTGTATCTACTCAGTATAACTACAATACACTGTATCTACTCAGTATAACTACAATACACTGAACCTACTCAGTATAACTACAATACACTGTATCTACTAAGTATAACTACAATACACTGTATCTACAATACACTGTATCTACTAAGTATGACTACAATACACTGTATCTACTAAGTATAACTACAATACACTGAACCTACTAAGTATAACTACAATACACTGTATCCAGTAAGTATAACTACAATACACTGAACCTACTAAGTATAACTACAATATTTATTTTTTACCAGGTAAGTTGAATGAGAACACATTCTCATTCAGAGCAACGACCTGGGGAATAGTTACAGGGGCGAGGAATGAGCCAATTGTAAACTGGTTATTAGGTGACCGTGATGGTTTGAGGGCCAGATTGGGAATTTAGCCAGGATACCAGGGTAAACACCCCTACTCTTACAATAAGTGCCATGTGATCTTTAATGACCTCAGAGAGTCAGGACACCCATTTAATGTCCCATCTGAAAGACAGCACCCTACACAGGGCAGTGTACCCACTCACTGCCCTGAGGCATTGGGATATTTTTTTAGACCAGAGGAAAGAGTGCCTCCTACTGGCCCTCCAACACCATCTGGTCTCCCATCCAGGGACTGACCAGGACCAACCCTGCTTAGCCTCAGAAGCAAGCCAGCAGTGGTATGCAGGGTGGTATGCACAGTACCTACTAAGCAAAACTAGAATACATGGTACTTACTAAGTATAACTACAATACACGGTATCTACTAGGTATAATGACAATACACTGTATCTACTAAGTATAACTACAATACACTGTATCTACTAAGTATTACTACAATACCCGGTACCTACTCAGAATATTCAGAGTATCAGTATTATCTCCCGATACTAGAAATGTAGCATGCTCCACTAACCTAACCAACGCTGATCACAGTACTGTATATGGGCTACCTGATGTTGTTATTTAGTTCCATAATGGTATGATGTCTGACATTCCTGACTGAACAGAGATGTGTCATCATCATGCCGCCTGGTGCTTACTCACTCCTCCTGAGCCCTGCGTTTAGTTTTCCTTGGCAGGCTCAGGCCACAGCTCATTAGACTAAGAGAATGCGCCGCCTTAATTAATGATATGTAAATATCCTTGAATTGGCCACATTTGCATATTAAGAGAGATTTGCGGAATCTGTGGAGTAATATATTTTAATTAGGGATTAATTAAAAAATAATGGGATTTTAATTTTGCCTGGCAGGTTGTGTTTGGTGTGAAGCGCACGTCTCGCCCAGTGTCGGACTGCTGAATCAAGCTATACCAAAACATGAAGGAAAGGAAGCTTTTCTCTCTCGCGCACACTCGCACACACACACAATCCACACTCCTGGAGCTGCCAAAGGCCTTCCCAGGGGGTCTCCACATCACAACATGCTAGCTTGGAGGGGGGAAATCAAACACAATCACACACACCACATACACGCTTTGTGTGTGGTGTGTGTTGTTGGGGGGTGTCCCAGATTGACTTAATTTCCTCTCCTCTCATCTTTTCCTTTTTTCTTTCTAGAGTATAGGGAATGGCCCTCAGACACGGAACACTAGTTGTGTTGGCAATTATGTTAATAGAATGCCATTAGGCCATGATTCTGTATGAGCGATTGGGGAGCGAGGGCACGTTTTCACAGACCAAGTCAATGCCAATACCAAGTCAATGCCAATGCTGCTGCATCTGCTTGACACCTTTCCAGTGGAATAATTTACATAAACATACAGCCCTACTGTACCTGGCAAATCATGGAGAGCTTTCTCTTTTCTTTGTTGTGATTCAAATCAGTCTTTTCATAAACTAACACAAAGCCATGTGTCATGAAATGAGACAAACTGTTAGTCAAAGCAGATGTTCATACTGTTTTAGGGTTTCATACTAAAGCTTTTATGACATAGATAGATGAAGAGTTACAGAGACCTCTGAAGTTATTCAACTGATGAGGGTGTATTGTTTCTAATAGGTGTTGTAGAATATACATGTATTAATAAGGTCTATGTTCGTTTTAGCTAGTACCAGAGCAGGAGTAGACACACGAGGGAGAGAGAGATCCTTTGGCATTTCTGATGTGTAGTCAGCAGCTTGCTGACGTTATTGATCCAGGATCTCTGGATTCATTATGAGAGCTGCTGGTGGAACTGCAACCGCACACCCACCCGCACACCCACCCTCCACCCACCTACCCACCCACCCTCCACCCTCCACCCACCCACCTTCCAGCCTCCACCCCACCCCAGCTTTATTTATGCTGCTTCCCCCTCTCCTCTCCTCCTGCATGGCACAGCCTCTCCTCCTCTTTTATTCTCCATGCATTATTCTTTTATTATTCTTTTACAGCCGCCTTATCGGGTGTATTTCAGCGTGGATAAGACCTGTCATCTTTAGACCCTGCCTGGGAATTTGATGGGGGGAGGGGAGAGGAGAGGGAGGGGGTGTGAGAGAGAGGGTGAGAGGGAGGGGGTATAAAGTGCCCCAGTCACCCCCTCCCGCTCGGTCTGTGAGATGGACTCTCTTTCTCTCATCCCTCTCTCTGTCTCTCATCCTTAATGAGAATCCCCTCTAATTGTGAGAGCGGGTAGCGGTGTGCAGGCGGGGGTGAGGGGAGGGAGGCTGGCGGGGTTATATTGTGATACTGGCTACGTGACCGCTATGCTGATGGAGGCAGGGGATCAATAATTTATGCCCTGACCTTAATGGTAGTGTTAAAAAGCTCATCCGTCTGGAGTCTGGAGACTCAGACCCTTAAAGGTGCAGCGCAGAATAAATTGAGACTGAGGAGCTAGCTGGGGCCATAGGTAGGTGTGGGGGATGGTGGGAGAACAGAGGATAGATAACAGAGGAGGAGTGGTAGGAGAGTCTTCCATCAGTGGCTCAGTCTAAGTCCTTTGAGAGGGATAAACTTTGATTTGATTTGTAGATGTCTACTACATTGTCTCCTGCATCCACAAGCATTTCCCCAAACGTTCATCCTCTTACTTATTTAAATGAATGCTGCCATAAGCTTTTGCTTGTATTTTTGTCTGGTTGTGGTGGTGGTGTTGGTGGTAATCCGTTCCATGAAAAATCCATCCCTCCATTTTATCCACTGAGGCTTACAATACTTGACCCAGTCAGAGACACCAGAACTGAACAAAGATAGAGGGCTGTAATGATGCTTTACAATACTTGACCCAGTCAGAGACACCAGAACTGAACAAAGAAAGAGAGCTGTAATGAGTAGCTTTAATCTGGTTCTGGAGCTTATTTTCCTATCCGAGCCTTGAGGCCATACACATTGAGAATTCGGACATCCATCGATTTGATTCGGGATATTAATGTCAAGGCCCTCTCTCTCTCTCTCTCTCTCTCTCTCTCTCTCTCTCTCTCTCTCTCTCTGTCTCTCTCTGTCTCTCTCTGTCTCTCTCTCTGTCTCTCTCTCTGTCTCTCTCTCTGTCTCTCTCTCTGTCTCTCTCTCTCTCTCTCTCTCTCTCTCTCTCTCTCTCTCTCTCTCTCTCACTCGATCCTCAAGCACAGGCGGACGAGGCTTTCATTCCCCTGATGGCAGGATGCAACCATCTCAGTCCCCCTCCTCTCCTCCCTCACCCCCCTCCATCTCCCTCTCTCCACTTCCCCCTTAGGGCATGATATATTAGATATAACCAATTCAATTTTATGCAGCCAGGACAGACGCCCTGGGGACATAAACACGCAAATGTTTAATACACTCCTCACCAGGAAGTCCAATGCAGTGGGAGCCTGGCGGAGCCTGCTGCCTGCCCGCGGCTGCCCAGAGTCTCCTCTCACACACTCAATTATTAATGTAACGGCCAAAGTGACTTAATTAAATAATAAAGACAACCTCCCTCCACGCAAAGGAATGGGACAAGGACGAGTCACGGAAGGAGGTAGCTTTGCCAAAAGTCATATGCTGTAAAATGAGGCAGAAAATAAACAGGAAGACTAACCTTCAGTCATTCTGGCTGATGCAATATGATGAAATGTAACATTTATGTGAATGCGCAACCCCCTATCGCCTTTTGAAATGACCAGTTTTATAAGACAGCAAGAGAAACTGTTTTAAGGCTGGGGGTTACCTAGGGATTTAATCATCAACTAATCACCATGGGAGTTAGGTCAGAATGCAGCATAGGCATAGTTGAACTACTGCATGCTACTTAGAAAAGGCTAATTTCCTCAGTATTCTGTATTTCTGCCACCTCCAGGGTCGCTCAGAGGAAGTACAGTCCTCCGTCTTTGACGTGATGAAATGTGGCGTTATCTTTTACTTGGTTTCATTAGATTCACTAGAGATTGCACACTCTGGCTCTCCCTACCCTCTAAAACTGGCTGGTCTAGCCCGCTCTGCTCTGCTCTGCTCCAATACGATGACAAATCCACTGGCCCCGGGGCAAATATATTTCCTTCTCCTATCCCGAGATCGTTTCTCGGGTTCATGTCTGTTTTAACGTGTAATTAATTATTCAAATTAATTTTGAATCACAAGTTACATTTGAGTGGCTCATTCAAGGGCACAGGCAGTTTTTCCCGCTAATGGCTAGTAAGCTCCGCCGTTAGATTGAAGAATAGGCCCGTTGTGTCCTTTGGTGTGGTGGCGGGCTGCGATAAAGGATGGCGACAAACTGAAGTGTTTAAATCTGCGAATTGAAATGAATGCCCCCTCAAAGCCAGCACTGCTGACGATACATTAAAGCTAATACTCTGGGAAACTAAGACTAATGTTTGTTTACACACATTAAATACATTGAAAACAGAACCATTGGAGAGAATGGAAAGATTGAATTTCACCAAAGTAGATTTTCCCTCAGAACTCAAATCATAGAGGAGGGAACTAAATGTTGTACAACAACATAGGGTCACGGTGTTCATTTCTAACTCTGCATAGAGTTGATTATCATAATTTGTTCTACTCCTTTCTTTAGAATCTATTAAATCTTTAATGCCTCTATGGTCATTTCATCCTTTAATGCTCCATATTTAATGTTGATATGTCCCTTTCCTTCTCTTGTGCTACTGACATGTTGAGACACCTTCAGAGGTCATGCATCAACTCTCATCTTTTATTTACACTATTTTTGATTTATTCATGTTACTTTTGCATTGAATAATTTAGTCTGTTGAAATGTTTCCTTTTTCACCGCTAAGTGCCCTCCAGTGTGACACATTGTGACACTTAAAAGTGTCCTGTGACAAGCCTTTACAATGTATGCTGTTGTTGTTGTCAGTAAAGTCTGATGAATATATTGATTGAAATTACCCTGCATTTGCACTTGTAGCTAAAGGCCAGAACAGAGACAGACCGAGCCATTGTAATTGGCAGAGACTACAAGAGTCTCTTTTTGTCCCTTTTCCTTTTCCCTTAGAATTTATTGCCGAAGGCTGAGAGTGGTATTTATTTTCCTCAGTCTCTGCTCTGCTATCCCGGAGTTGGCAGAGTGATTTTGTAGAATAGAAACATTATAGACTGTTACTGTCAAAGTGTTAAATGTGATGTATAGAGCTAGGGGTTCAGAGGGAGGAGGAGGAGGGGGAGGTAAGAAGGTGAGCAACGGCACCGCCAGGCAGCCGTGACTGCAGCAGCAAGGTGCTCTGGGAGTGAGGAGAGAGAGGGTGGGGGGGAAATAGAGAGGAAGCGAGATGAAGTAGAGAGAGACGATGTAGAGAAGAGAGAGACGACAGAGAGAGAGACGAGGTAGAAAAGCGAGAACAAGAGAGGGAGGTAGAGAGAGAGAGAGACAGTGAGAGCGGGATGTGAGGGATGGCAGGGTAATGTAGCGGGAGGTAATGGTTTCTCTCAGCCCACTGGAACAGAGGGGAGATCATTAGGGGGAGGCTGTCGCCCCTCACTGTCACCATCCCCGTGCTGTGCCTCGACGCCGTTTACCCCCCTCACCTCACCAAAAGCCCCCGTCAGGGTGGGGAGACAGGAAGGTAGACACACAGTGTTTGTGAGGAGAGACAGGGAATGGGGGAGACACAGTGTGTTTGTGTGGTGGTAGCCCACCGTAGCAGAAGCACATTGGCAGAGTGGCGCTCCAAGGAGGCGATAGTGATTTGATGAGTGGCTCATCGTACGCTCCCTCATAGGGAAGGATAGCCCACATGCTTTGTTTTAGTGGCACTCCCACACAGACAGGCAGACACACATATATATATTGACTCACCCCTCCTGCATCCCTTCCATTTGGATTAGATGCATTCAACTGTACTCTATGTTCTATGATTCAACTGTTAATTTGGCCCCAATTTAAAAATGATTAACAAGTATTAGTGAGGACGTTTCTCTGGTTGCTTCCCTAGATGCAATTTTGGCAATACATACAGTGCATTTGCAGACTTGAATTTACATTTGATTCAGACCACTGTGTCATTTTTGTGTGTAGATTTCTTCCACTCATTAGAGTCAAATAACGTAATGTTTGCGCCTGAACGTGTACGGACTAAAGGTGTGCGTGGGTCGGGCAGGGAGGAATCCTCCTCAGACAGAAACGGTTAACAGCTCTCTGAGCTGCAGGTCGATTTATCCCCTGGTGAGCTCCCAGCTCTCTGTGACAGGAGATTGGACGTCATTAGTCCTACACTCTGCCCACTACACTGCCTGGGGGAGAGAGGGAGGGATATGCTGGGTTCTTGAGGGAGCTCGTCTGGTATTTTCTGTGTCTACATTGTATATTTTAGAGACATTGTATATTGTCTATAGCCTACTGTTTATAGACATTTTATCAGTGGAGGTCGGTGCCGTTTAAGATGAGGGAGGATAATAAAACAAATTATGAGCATGGCCTTATTTCTATTATAGCATATTGGATGACTGTTATTCATATTCCATTCACCCAGCTCAATGTATCATCGATAGGTTCAGGCTACTACATTACATTTTTCTATACCCATCATGAGATTGCTACAACATAGCCTTTGAGTAATCAAGGTGACAGACAGTGACACATTCAGTACCGCCTTGTACACTCTTGCCTGCATCTAGCTGATCTAGGGTTTAACCATTAGTCCAACAGTTGCAAACAATAGTTTCTAATGGAGATATTCAGGTATGTTTATCCCCGTTTGGTTCTGTTTACTTCCGTTTAAGAAAGGGTTTTCAACAGAATCCGCGGAATGAATACATCCCTGATCACATGCAAACACAGTTGACTTTCATAGCAGCCACATACAAACAGCATGATTAATTTTCTTGTATAATTCCTTCTCACATCTACGCATTCTCCTCCTCTCACCTTTTCCCTTTGCTTGTGGACTTCAGTGCACAACAAATCAGCTGTCTGTGACCAGGCGTTTGCTAGCTAAGTAAAAGTGAAAGTGAAAAATAACAACGAAATATAGCTCGCTCTTTCTCTCTCTCTCTTGCTTCTTCATTTTTAAAGAAATGAATTTGTTCAAAACTCTTTAACTATTGTCTTTCTCTCTCTTTGATTCAACTACTCACCACATTGTATACACTGCATTGCTAGCTACCTGTATCTTGTGCTTTCAGTACTAGAGTCATTCTCTGATCCTTTGATTGGGTGGACAACATGTCAGTTCATGCTGCAAGGGTTCTGATAGGTTGGAGGACATCCTCCAGAAGTTGTCATAACTACTGTGTAAGTCTATGGAAGGGGGTGAGCCTCCTAGGTTTTGTATTGAAGTCAATATACCCAGAAGAGGAGGATTACACTATGTTACTACCCTACAGAGTGCTGTTGAGGCTACTGTAGCCCTTCATTGCCAAACAGTGTGTTTTAATCAATTATTTGGTGACATGAATATATTTACTAAAGTTTAATCTAAAAAGGGTAACTTTTTGTGTTTGTTTTTTTACCCCCTTGTCTCATCGCTGAAACTCCCCAACGGGATCGGGAGAGGCCAAGGTCATGTTTTGCGTCCTCCGAAACATGACCCACCACACCGCGCTCCTTAACACCTGAACGCTTAACCCAGCTGCACCAACTTGTCAGAGGATACACCGTCCAGCTGGTGCCTGAAGTCAGCTTGCAGGCACCTGGTGTCAGCTTGCAGGTGCCGAGCCTGCCAGAAGGAGTCGCTAGAGCGCAATGAGCCAAGTAAATCCCCCCTGGGCCAAACCCTCCCCTAACCCAGATGACACCGGGCTAATTGTGCACCACCCTATGGGACTACTGGTCACAGCCGGTTGTGACACACCTTGGGATCGAACCCGGGTCCGTAGTTACGCCATGCAGGATGCAGGATGGTCCACTCCTTCCTTCTCTGAGGAGCTCCCACTGCATTGTATAGAAATTGTGACACTGTCCTGTATATCTAAGATTACGAGAGCTTGGGAAGCAACTACAGCAGCTGATTGTCATGTCATAGCATCTCTGTATTTTGATATTTTATTTTCCCTCCGCTCAGTTATAATGGTTAAACGTTAAAGACAACATGACTTAATCCGTTTCACTGATCCTCCACATGTCTTATTCAAGACTGATTCATACTGCGGACGGGAAAAAAAGCTTGTGAGAAATATGATAACACTAATAAACCAGACCAATTACTCCCCATTGACAACCTTCAAAACCCTTTTTTATGGCTGATTCAGTCAAATAAAACTTAATTGCACCAGTGGAAGAGGACACTGTCATTTTTGCATATATTTTCCAAGCCGCTGAGATTTTATATGATCACGGTTATTGCACCTCTGACATTTTCTACTTTATTGAACAAGACTTTAAATTCTGGTAGGCAGTATATAAAAAGTGAGGAATTTATTTATCTGTTTCAGAGACCTGACTGAAACAGGCTGTGTCAATTGTTGGTGTGGGTGTCTGCTATTCAGAACCAATAACTCATTCATTAATTGGACCTCTGAAAGCAGGATGTTGTGGTATAATCCTTATTTGAGACATTAGGGAAAATCCTACATTTAGAGAGACGAGAGAGAGAGAGAGAGAGAGAGAGAGAGAGAGAGAGAGAGAGAGAGAGAGAGAGAGAGAGAGGAGAGAGAGAGGAGAGAGAGAGAGAGAGAGAGAGAGAGAGGAGAGAGAGAGAGAGAGAGAGAGAGAGAGAGAGAGAGAGAGAGAGAGAGAGAGAGAGAGAGAGAGAGAGAGAGAGAGAGAGAGAGAGAGAGAGAGAGAGAGAGAGAGAGAGATCCTGTAATTAAAAGGAGGTCTGTCAGGGCGGCTGGGTCTTTGTGTGGGCCCATATGTTTGGGTGCTGATACAGGGAGGATTATTCTGTTTGGAAGGCTGATAGCAGCCTGTTTATAACCTTGGCACAGACCGAGCCCTAATCTGTCAGGAGCACATCTCTTCCCCCTCCTCCGTCTCCACTACAAACACCCCCCCCCCCCACACACCAAATTCTTACAGAAAAGCACATTGGTGACTCTGTCACAAAGGGGTGATAGTCTTGACCCAAATAGAAAGCTACTTCACTCTCTACACCTCATTTGTAAAGATGGATGGATATTCTGTATATGTCCAGTGCCTGTAGAAAGTCTACACCCCCGTGGATTTCTTCACATTTTGTTGTTTTACAAAGTGGGATTCAAATGGATTTCATTGTAATTTGTTTGTCAACAATCTACACAAAATACCCTGTTAAAGTTTTTTTTAAAGTTTTTTTTTAAGATGAATGAAAAATATAACACTAATATACCTTGATTAGATAAGTATTCACCCCCCTGACTCAATACATGTTAGAAACACCTTTGGCAGCAATTACAGCTGTGAGTCTTGGGTAAATCTCATAAGAGCTTTGCACACCTGTATTGTGCAATATTTGCCCATTATTATTTTCAAAATTCTTCAAGCTCTGTCAAGGTGTTGGGGATCATAGCTAAACAGCAAGTCTTGCCATAGATTTTCAAGCAGATTTAAGTCAAAACTGTAACATGGCCACTCCGGAACATTCACTGTCTTCTTAGTAAGCAACTCCAGTATAGATTTGGCTTTGTGTTGTAGGTTATTGTCCTGCTGAAAGGTGAATTCCTTTCCCAGTGTCTAGTGAAAAGCAGACTGAAGCAGGTTTTCCTCTACGACTTTGCTTGTGCTTAGCTCCATTCCATTTATTTTCATCCTGAAAAACTCCCCAGTTTTTGCCGATGTTAAGCATACCCATACCATGATGCAGGTACCACCATGCTTGAAAATAAGGAAATAGTTACTCAGTGATGTGTTGTGTTCAATTGCCCCAAACATAAGGCTTTGCATTTAGGCCAAAAAGTGTATTCCTTTGCCATGTATTTTTTTTCAGTATTACTTTAGTGCCTTGTTAAATACTACTATTTTTGTTCTGTATATTTGTATTCTTGTTTTCACTCTGTCATTTAGGTCATTATTGTAGAGTCACTACAATGTTGTTGATCCATCCTCAGTTTTCTCCCATCACAGCCATTGAACTCTGTAGCTGTTTTAAAATCATCAATGACCTCATGGTGACATCCCTGAGGAGTTTCCTTCCTGTCTTGCAGCTTAGTTTGTTTTTGACCTTTATTTAACTAGGCAGGTCAGTTAAGAACAAATTCTTATTTTCAATGACGGCCTAGGAACAGTGGGTTAACTGCCTTGTACAGGGGCAGAACGACTGATTTTTACCTTGTCAGCTCAGGGATTCGATCGTCCGACCATTCAGTTACCTGAAGGACGACTGCATCTTTGCAACAAAATGTGAAAAAGTTCAAAGGGATGTAGACTTTCTATATGTACAGTGTGAAATGTTTTCTACATATGCAGAGCGTACCATACTTTTACACCATTTAAAGGTGTAGTGGTGTGTTGTTGCTACCTTTTCCCCCTCCTTTTCTAAACTGAGCTTGGCACTTAATGTGGCCTTGTGATTGTTTTTTTTATCCACTGTCAGTCTTTTCAGTTTACAGTTACAACTCTCATAATTTTTTTGAACATTCTGCTATTGACTGTAAGTTTACACTCTTAGAAAAAAGGGTTCCAAAAGGGTTCTTCAGCTGTCCCCATAGGAGAACCCTTTTTGGTTCCAGGTAGAACCATTTTTGGTTTCTACATGGACCCAAAAGGGTTTTACCTGGAACCAAATCTAGTTATTCAAAGGGTTCTCCTATGGGGACAGCTGAAGAACCCTTTTAGGGTTTAGATAGCATCGTTTTTCCTAAGAGTGCACCTAGCGCGTCGTTTTTCCTAAGAGCGCATCTAGCGCGTAGTTTTTCCTAAGAGCGCATCTAGCGCGTAGTTTTTCCTAAGAGCGCATCTAGCGCGTAGTTTTTTCTAAGAGCGCATCTAGCGCGTAGTTTTTTCTAAGAGTGCACCTAGCGCGTAGTTTTTTCTAAGAGTGCACCTAGCGCGTAGTTTTTTCTAAGAGTGCACCTAGCGCTTCGTTTTTCCTAAGAGTGCACCTAGCGCTTCGTTTTTCCTAAGAGTGCACCTAGCGCTTCGTTTTTCCTAAGAGTGCACCTAGCGCGTCGTTTTTCCTAAGAGTGCACCTAGCGCGTCGTTTTTCCTAAGAGTGCACCTAGCGCTCGTTTTCCCCCATTAGTGTATACTATTTATTTTAAAAAATTCTCCGCTTCCTACTTCTCTGACTAACATGTTCCTGCTTTTTTCTCGTTCCACATTGTCATATAATTGTTTTATTTTGATTGAATGAGACATGATTTTAATTCCGCTGCTGCCAAGGTTTTGTGTGTTTAAAAGTAATTTCTATTGTGTTTTGAGAAACTTCATTTGAGAGCATATTTTCGTTATCTCTAGAACATTCAAATTAATCTAGTATTATGCAAATGTGGACATAATTGATGTTTTGCATTAATTGAACAAGGCACAAAAGCACTAACAATAGTTCTGTAGAATAGTATTTTAAGATACAGTACTTTGAAGGCATTCAACAAATTATGGATTGTCCAACCAACACTGAAGACATTTTAACCTACACCCTAATTTAGGTGTGTCAGGCATTACACTTATTGACAATGTAGTACACTACAAACTCTTTAGGTCATTTACACACACACACACACGCACACACGCACACACGCACACACGCACACACGCACACACACACACACACACACACACACACACAGAGAGAGAGAGAGACCTTAACCAACCCACCACAGGGACTGCTACGGTTTGAGTGGCAGGAAAAGAAAACTGTCAACATGTGACATTTCCCCCCGCTTCTTCCGTCTGATAAATTAAAGTTACACCGTGTGCACGTTGTAGTGTTGTGTAGCAGTGGAAGGGAAGGGAAGGCTGTGCTGTGCATCAGTCGCAGGTCTCAGGAGATATCAAGCAACTAGGTCAGACTGATAATGTAATTCGCTGACTGCAAGGATCCTCAGCCCAACACATCCGGAAAGAAAAAATGACAGGAAAAAGGAAATATAGGAGGAAATATAACTTTATGATGATGTCGTTGCACTTGCTTTGTCTTAGTGTTGCTGCCTAAATAAAAACAAAAACATCTGTTATTTCACTATTTTAGGAGAGGAAACTGATGTGGTGGTGCTTTCTTCAGCAGTAGGGACATTTAACACGATCATTATCAGAATTATTATAGTATATGGTGTGTTTTAAATGATAATGGGAAAGGTAAATCACATTGATACTCTTACATCAGTTTTCAGATAAAATCAATACAATTACATATCACAATATTACTTTTGGCCAATATTATATAGATATTTGACTCCAATTATTGATACAAATAAAAAATACACAAAATATATATATTGTATATTTTTTATTTAATTTTTTTGCTACTGTAGGTAGCGTTATCTAGTGCTAGTCGGCTGTGGTTTGTTATCCATCTTTTTAAATAGTGAAGCAACATGTTTTCTCATGCTCTCTCTTGTCTCTCTACAGCAGACATATAGTGAGCAATATGTTTGGAACATGAAATCGCAATAAAATCGCAGTATCAAATCACAATACATAAGGAATCGTGAAAATCGCAATACATAATCATGACTCAGTATATTTTTATTTATTTAACTAGGCAAGTCAGTTAACAAATTCTTACTTACAATGACGACCTAGGAACAGTGGGTTAACTGCCTTGTTCAGGGGAAGATCAACAGATTTTTACTTTGTCAACTCGGGGATTCAATCTAGCAACCTATCGGCTGCTGGCCCACTGCTCTAACCACTAGGTTACCTGCCGCTCCCAAACGCACTTTCCCGTTGTTTTTGATATGACCCAGATGCAAACACAGGAAGCGGATAGTACAGTTCTCAATAATGTATTATAGCACGAGGCAAAGGGCAGATCGAGGACAGGCAGAGGTTTGTAATCAGATCAGAGTCATGCAGGTACAGGATGGCAGGCAGGCTCGGGGTCAGGGCAGGCAGAATGGTCAGAACCGGGAAAACTAGGAAACAAACACTTGAGAAACAGGAAAACAGGAAAGCACGCTGGTAAGACCTGACAAGAAAAGATGAACTGGCAACAGACGAACAGAGAACACAGGTATAAATGCTCAGGGGATAATGTTGAAGATGGGTGACACCTGGAGGAGGGTGGAGACAAAGACAGGTGAAACCGATCAGAGTGTGACATACATATCGTATTGGCACCTAAGTACCGTGATAATATCGTATCGTGAGGTCCCTGGCAATTCCCAGCCCTACCCACAACATCAGCCTATACTGTACATTATCCACCATACATACCGTATATCAATAACATCACAGTCTCATTCCTGGGAGGAGAGTGAGGATGAGAAGAAGTTACTGCATCAGCAAAGTGCATTTTCATTCACATGCATTATTCCAGAGAGGGTGAGGGAGAGAGAGAGAGAGAGAGAGAGAGAGAGAGAGAGAGAGAGAGAGAGAGAGAGAAGGAAAGAGCAAGAGAAGGAGAGAGAGTGAGAGATACAGCCCGACTGTGACAACTCTCCCTCTCCGCAGGTGTTGGAATCAAACGGGAGCTAAAAATAAGCCTGGCAGCTGGGAGTTATTCACAGTGACAGGAGGGGGAGGAGAGGGGTTGTGGTGGGGAATCAGGGGGTCCAGCTGGGGAGGCAGGTGTGTACGGGCTGACCAACAGAATACACATATCCCACTGTGACTTAAAGACATCTTCACTCAGATTCTGATATGTAGTCGGTGGTCTTTCTGTAGTCTTGACCTAGCCTGGTTCCAGATCTATTTTGTGCTGTCTTGCCAATTCCTATGGTTATTGTCACACCAAGACAGCAGATCTGGGTCTGGGCTAGTGTTGACTAGGGCTGTTGCGGTGAGCGTATTACCGCCACACCGGCAGTCCCGAACATGAAGGCAGACAAATTCCATGTGACCGTTTAGTCACGGTAATTAGGCTTCTCCAAGCTTTGATGCCTCTGATGGTCATTAGTAGCCTACCAAACTTGCTAACTGCCTGGTACTCAGCACTCTATTGTCCCTCTAATCATTCTGACATCAATGCAAATGTTTTCAAAATGTAATCAAACACTTCATGAGAGCGCATGAGCTCATGTTGCGCAACATTTCAATAGGCTATGCAATTACACGAAAAAACAATTGTGATGGCCTCTACTAAAAAGACGGAGATTAGCTTTCTATAAGCTAGGCTTACTATATTTATTTCTAAACTTTCCTAATATTAAGCACATTGCTTAATAAAAATAAACCATGGGGAAAAGCGTCCTCCATTTGCTTTTAAGTGCATAGATGACATGTATTTTTTCCGGCTGCCACTGTTTTGATACATGTGCATGATAATGGTCCAATCTAAATCAAAATCAAGAATAGTCTGATGGGTGACAATATTAGCCTATCACTTGTGAATTATATATTATCACTCGTGAATGATGCCCAGCATAAGAAACAATGCCTTTTTTTGTGACTTTTTCTAATCATAGTTGCACACCTCATGTAGCCTAGGCCTATATGTTTTAATAAGGTTTGTATATAGCCTAATAGTTTATCAACATTTTAAGCTAAACGTTCTGATCTGTCGCGTCAGCCACATTGCGTTAAACAGTTTTTTTTATGCTAGTGGTTGTATTAATTTGGGATCTGTCGCATTCCACAACAGTCCCAGACTATGTTTGGAATATTTATTTATCGCACAGAATAGAATAGGTTAACCTTTGTACTATGGGGGATAGTCGATTGACATAGGCTAGTGCTTTCGCTGTTCGTTAGGCCTACTCATCTTGTTGGCTGACGAAAAGTAAATATGGACAGTTCTTCCAATATCTTCAATGTGCACATCGGAATTGGATAAGGATGCACAATGTGTCTGTCTTCACTTGTAGCCTGTGAGAAAGACCCTATCACCTGATGGAGAGCCATGTGAGTGAAAAGGTGATTCAGAGCGCTCAGCACTTAGGGAGAAGGACACAACGACCACTGGCTGCAAAAGGCATGGAGTTACCGCCGTGAAATTTTAGGCATTATCAAGTGCTTGTCAAATTGTGAATGAGTGACTGATGTAGTGTGTACAGCCTGGGGAAAAAGCAAAGCAGAGGTCATGCCTTTCAAGCAACTTTTTTCAAATAATCATTAGAGTTGCATCTTGCAGCCTTACAATGTTTTAAAAATCAAAACACATAGCCCAACGTTTGTAGAACAACTAAAGATACAATAATAACTCTAAATTAAGCATATAGAAATAGCTATTGCTTTGTTAACCGCTCAACACAGAATAGCCGCATGTGCGCACTCCCTCAAATCGTTTGGAGAAAATATCCTTTCTATTTTATTCAGCTTTGTTCAATTGTATTCTTCATACTCTAAAATTATGCCATGGAATCAAATGTTGTCTGCTAAATGAACTAGTGTAGCCCACAGGCATTTGCCATGGCCAGATCAGGACCTAACATAAGGGCAACTCAGAGTATGCTATTCTGTTCTTCTGAAATATACTACATTTTCTTCATTTCATGCTTCTTTAGACCTGTCTAAAATAAATAATACATTTATTGTGATGGTGTAGGCTATATTGCATGGATTTATTAGAGTTTTTAAAATGTAGATGTTCCTAAGATCTGCATCAGTGGCTTGTGTGGAAGCCAGGAGATGCTAAATGTGTTTATGTTAATTAGGCAGGTAGCCTAGTGGTTAGAGCGTTGGGGCCGTAACCAAAGTTGCTGGATCAAATCCCCAAGGTAAAAATATATTTCTTCCCCTGAACAAGGCAGTTAACCCACTGTTCCCTGGTAGGCTATCATTGTAAATAATAATGTTTTCTTAACTAACTTGCCTAGTTAAATAAAGATTAAATATATATATATATTTTTTTAAATATACAGGACCAGGTCACCTCTATTTGTGTGATGTTCAGGCATGACAGTCCCTTGTCTGCATGGTGTTGCTAGTACTCCTTCTTGATGATTGCCCCAGGGCCAGCAGTACTGTAGATTGGAGACTTGAACCTTCCCTGACAGTTAAAGAAAAATATTTAGACTATGTTTTTCAAAAGGGATAACTTGGCAATTGGCTTTTGGTGCAAAAATGCAGTTTTCTTTCATCTCGTCGACTTGATCTGTCTCTCATGCAAATGACGTCTAGCACGTCATTTTATATCTCTGTTTTACATTAGAACTTTTCGCTCCCGTTAGGCTGTACCCTCGCCATGGCTGGAGGCTAATCCCACGACCCTACTGCCAAACACACACACACTGATGATTGACAGCAGGGGCTTGCTATGACCCACTATTCTTGCATCAATTCAACCCCCCAACGGCCTGTGGCTATGATTAATGACTAGCTGGGTCTGCTACATTGGCGGTAGTTTTGGGCAGGGTGTGGGGTGTGTGAGGGCCCTGTGCCAGTGCCACTGTCTGCTAGGCATGGCCATAGATTGCCTGCCATATCCAGTATCCACCTCTCCAGTCCTATAGGAGCCCCTCCTCTCTCTCTGGATGATGATCCATGCAGCTAATTACTGTGATTAGGCTGATTGCTAATCCTTTCTATTGAAGGCAATAGTGGTTGACTAATGAGAAGAAGAAACTTTGCGATTGAAGTCTGAACGAAGGGTCAGGGGGTAGTGAGCTCTTAGTCAAAGCTCAAATGTAATAATTTCACAGCGTTGTGTCATATTTCTACTTTATATTATGTAAGCGGACTAAAATTAGGGTTAGGATGTAAAATAGACAGCCAACACTCTGAAGAAAGGAGATTATTGGACGTTATTAAATAGTTTTCGCTGACCCCTTGTAATACAGTGTGATGGCTCACATTGTTTTCCTCCTGTGACTGCCAAGAGCAGAGTAAGAGTTAGCAGCAGCAGGACTCAGTCGCAAGAACAGTTACCCTCCTGGGGATCTTAGGCAGCTAGTGACAGCCTCTAAACAAATCGCACTCTCCAGACTGACTTCAGCCTTGATGGCATTGGAGCCTCCCTGATAAATGCAATGAGGAAATATTTACACCCAGAGCAGCTATAGCTCTCAAGATTTACAATATTAATGTTCAGTCAGAGAACAGACAGTCATGTTATCACATGTACAGTACATACATTCATTGAGGATCCTTTCCTCTTGTTCTTTGTTTTCTGTGGATCTGCTAAATTCTTGTTACCAACCAGCTATACTGTAAAATAACATTAAACAACAACGGTGTGTGGGAAAATCAGTGTTCTTCCATCCCCTTCCATCCCTCCCACCTTCAGCAGGAGGAAAGGACCAGACAAATAACAATGAGAGAGAGAGAGAGAGAGAGAGAGAGAGAGAGAGAGAGAGAGAGAGAGAGAGAGAGAGAGAGAGAGAGAGAGAGAGAGAGAGAGAGGAGAGAGAGAGAGAGAGAGAGAGAGAGAGAGAGAGAGAGAGAGAGAGAGAGAGAGAGAGAGAGAGAGAGAGAGAGAGAGAGAGAGAGAGAGAGAGAGACCACCACAGGCAATAATAGTGTGGTTGTTTACGAGTGGCCATATGGTGGATGTCTTCTGCCTGGTAGCTGCAGGGAGACTTTCCCCTGAAGATGAGATGATTCTGAAAATATATCTGTTTCCCAGCAACCCATCCTCACCTGTTCCTTGTCCCAGGACCCTTATCTCCCTCACAGGAGTGTAACAGGGGTGTAAACACCCCCTAAACTGCAGAGGAAACTCAGGAACGTCCCAGGTAGGCCTAACCAAACGCTGTCAGATGGAGTCAGCGTCTCCCCCTTGTCAAAAATAAATCCGCCCGCCCTGGCTTGTACAGCCCCGTTCCTTGCCTGCCTCCAGATGTGGCTTAATTTACTGCGACTCGGCTAATTACTGTAATTAAGGATTAATTACTGTTAATTACCTTCGCATAAACTCATCACCAGTCAAAGAGTGGAGCCTTATGAAATGTGCCATGCACACGAACACATACCACGGGCCCCAGAAGGAGCATGTTGTTGGCTTCTCGTTGGATGCCTGACTGGTGTGTTGCTGAGAGGCCTCGTGTAGAGCCACAGCAAAGGGCAGGACTCCAGCTACTTGTGGACAGTCACCTCTGAGCTCCATACGGTCCTAACTACTAACTATCCATCGCTTCCCCAACTCCTGGAGCACTGCGTCTGTCTCTGGTGTCTGCTGTCATTTGCTGCATGACTTTCAGGCTAACAAGCCCTTGCCGAAAGTTAGGAAAACCATTCAGGGCATATTGATAAGGCCTTGAGTTTTTCGTGACCTCACCAAGAAAAAAACTCATGGCCCTACTTATGACTAATTCTGACTACCCACCCATATTTTGGGGGTAATCTAATGGGGGAACCCTAAAACAATCAGGTGGGCTCCCGAGTCTAAGGCTCTGCTTCTCAGTGATAGAGGCGTCCCAACAGACCCTGGTTCGATTCCAGGCTGTATCACAACCGGCCGTGATTGGGAATCCAATAGGGCGGCGCACAATTGGCCCAGCGTCGTCTGGGGTAGGCCGTCATTGTAAATAAGAATTTGTTCTTAACTGACTTGTCTAGGTAAATAAAGGTGAAATAAAAAATAAAAATTCCCATTTCCGTGCAGACAGTCAGTCAGTCAGTGTGTCGTGTCGGTTATAATTAGTTAGAGCTAGGATGGGTAGATGGTAGATGCCAGAGGCAGCTATTTTAATGAGTGTACCCCCCACTGATTCCCCCCTTAGAAATGGAGATTAAGTCACAAGCACCCGGTCCCTATGGTACACCAGTGACACACACACAAGCGTGCACACACACACATACACACAACCAGACTTAACAACATTTTAAAAAGTGACTCGTCCTGTCAATGTTATTTGATTGGTCATCTAGAGTTGGGAGGAATGTTGATAATTAAATGTGATTTAAATCTCTATGGTCTTCCTCAGATGAATAAGTCCTAGGCCCTATAGTATATGTGTCACATACACCATGTAACAGAACACATCAAATATATGACATTTCAACACAGGTCAACACAAACAGATAGTAAGATAACAGGTCACTGTAGTAATTCACCAGCTCGGTGACACTACACTCAAGAGCACAACTGGTTTCATCTCTCTGAGATGAGAGACCATTAGTAAACTAAGCATTATTCATTTGTTTTTAATAGACCAGCAAAGCTACCAGTCACTGTGTTGCTGTGTTGTACTCTATGTTGTCAGCTTACATAGGGTACATAATACTTCATATAGAGGCCTTTGTCTCTCTCATAGTCGACTGACTACAGCTCCCTGCTCAGGAACACTCGTGACTGATCAAGAATTAGATATTCAGCCACCATGATTTCCACTGCCGCCCCGGGCAGATTAAAACTGCATGGGCCGAGCATGGGTTTAATTAGATCAAGACGATATATATTTGAAGACACCTTAAGAATGGACCGATGATTGCTGGGGGGCTAATGTATTGCCTATTTTAAATAATGAATACTTTTAATGAAGGGGCTTTTAACTGTAGAATGCTTGGTGGGGGTGGGGGGGGTTCTGAATGGTCTTTCCTCCTCTGGCGGGAGAGAGGCATTGGCTGCTGCTGCCTCGTTATCGGGACCGGCCCCTCAGGCTTCAGCCTGGCCTGCTTAAGCCTCAGATGACCACCATAATTACTGTTATTATGAGTAGCTGGAGGGGGAACTTGCTCTGAAAAACACCCACTAAGCTGAGTGCCTTGTGTGGACTGTGTCTTGCCCTGCCATGCTCCCTTTACCCTGCCTTGCCTTTCCTTTCTTCGCCTGGCCTCTCTCATGAGGAACCACTGGTCGCAGAGGGGGGTGAGAGGGTAAAGGAGGGAATGAGGGGGGAAGAGAGGGAGAAGGAACGGCCACCAAATCCGCCTAATGTGACGCCTGTCAGCTCATCTCTTACCAGCTGTCACCGCCCAAATGCACTGGGGTTCATTATTTTAATTGACACCTCACTTTCCTATTCTATTTAAATTTTTCGCCTTTCCTCTCTCTCTCCATCCATCCATCCCTCTACTTCTTTTCCCAATCTTCCTTCTTCCTCCTCTCTCTTTCTTGTTCCTTTCTTTTTCATTGTCCTTGTCGTTGTCTGCCTGGGCCTCTGTCAGCTGCTATAACACTCTGGGTTCTGCCCACTTTTGAACATGACACTGGAGATGGCAGATAAAGCATAAAGCAAGTGTTTTAGAGGGTCTTTATGGCTTTACCCTTGTGTACCGGAGTTGTTCTAGTCCCCATTATCTGATGATAGAGTGGACATTTTGGGCCATGGAGACTTTCCTGTGAACACAGTGAGGAGTAAACCTTTCTAAGGACAAAACTGCTTTGTGATTTTTTTAAAGGAACAGAACATGCTTGTTGACTGACTTTAATAGGTGCTGTGCTACCGATGTCGGTAGACACCCATGCATTTAGTAACTATTGATTAGCATCAGTAGCTTACGCGTCTATCAGACGAACCACATTGAAATGAATAGAATTCATTGTTTCTATGCTAACAGATTATTCATACCATGCTGCCATCACATGCAGAGCAGTGGATTATGTTGATGGCTTGAACAATGAATCCTTAAGGACTAGGGAAGTCAGCTGACAATTTGTTTTAGTTGTGATACTCGTCATGTCCATTGTAAATCATCACACTGCTTCCTCAGGATTACAGATTGTTGTTTTTCATGTCCCAGAATGCTGTGTGGCAGGGATGAATGGTGGTGATGTTCGATTATCATGTGTCTGTCGCTACCATTCCCGCTGACTGGCCTGTGGCAGGCCCACACACACACTCACACACACACTCACTCACACACACACTCACACATACACACACAGGGTTTGTGATAGGCCCACACAGACAGGCACTGCGCGCCTGCGTCAGGAACACGGCTGATTTATGGACCGCTGAAACCCTGGATGACGTGTGCCCACAGAATCAATACAGACTGTGCTTATAGGCTTGACGCTGTGACGTGGTCCAGAGAAACAGATACACACACGCAGACATACACACACACCCACAGAAACACACACACCCACAGAAACACACACACGTACACACAGCACTGCGGAGGAGTGTATTGCGTTACTGTATCGACATGAAATGGATCCGATCCAGCATTGGTTGCTAGCTGCCAGTCAAAGGCGAGGAGGGTAAACTTTCATCATGGCTGTCAGGGACATCAGTGCTGCCTTGTTTGGCCGTTCATCTTCCTAATTGTGACAGAATACTTCAACATCATTAATTAAACATGCTTTCATTTGAAAGCGCTCACTGGGAGCCAGGGCTGGAGGCTGAGAGAGAGGGGAAAAGTCTGCCAATATGCAGAGAAGGCTGTTTTATGTATGGGCATTTTCTCTGTGTGTGTGTTTGTGTGGTTGGCTGTATGGTAGGTTTGTGTTTGTGTACAGACTAGTGCTTTGCAAACATGTTACAGCCCAGTAAAACAGAAAGGTATGACTATGAGCCATCCTTTAAACAAACAATAGTCTTAATTCAGAACATGAAATTATTTCAGTTATTTCATCAGATGGATGGTTACTTCACCATTTTTATTTTTCATATTGCTGCTCTGTGGGGGAAAGAGAGAGGTTGAATTAAACATGAGTACAGAGGGAAGGAGAGGGGGATTGTGAGTGCTCTCTGTTCAATTAAAGTCTGTCTGTAACGGTCAAAATGAAATGATCGCAGTCTTTTTATAGAGACACACTGCTAGTCTAAGAATACTGGCCTGAGGGACCTATCAATGAAAACAGTAGGACCAATGGGAAACAGAAGGAGACATTCTAACAATAGTACGGTATTTTAAAGGGGCAATCTGGGATTGGTACATCAATTTTTGGACATTTAAATGATTATATAAAGCCATTGTTTCTTGAAGAATCCGCCTCCTATTGCCAGATGATTATGATGTAGTGTTTTAGGGTGGCAGAGTTCACTCTATGATGCTGGACTGGCGTTGAGGACTTTCATCTAATTCATGGCCATTACTTAACAGGAATAAGTCAATCTGATGGCTATGGTTAGAGTAATTATGCCACAGCACAGTGAATTGTATCATTATCTTTATTCATTGTATTTATTTAATCAATTTCATGCTTTTAGTGTTGCACTGGAGGATACTGTGAACGAATAAATCACTGTATGCCTCATTAGGTTTCCTCTCCAGTTGGAGGTACCCTACATGTTGTTGTCAGGAAAACCTCACAGTATTCTAGTTTTCCTAGTTTGCAAGAAATAGCAAGGCAATATTTGATTTGTTGTTCTCCATCTCGTCTCAGTCTTTTAGATTCAGAGTGGACAATGAGGTTAGAGATAGTGACATTGACTGAGAGATTGTTGTTTGGTCGGTTGGGAGGGTTCTACAGCTGAGGAACGAGAGATTAGTTAGGAGATGACTGACTGAGGTGAAATAGCTTTAGGGCTTTTTAAGTTTTCAATAGTCAACACCCACAACGCATGCAAGCAAATATACACACACACACACACACACACACACACACACACACACACACACACACACACACACACACACACACACACACACACACACACACACACACACACACACACACACACACACACACACACACACACACACACTCTCCTTTCTGAAACCCTGACCTTTCCAGTCTTCTGATAACCATTGACATTTTGCCTCCTGAGTCCGCATGCTCAGATGGGGAAGCTGATCGGGTGTGGATGGGGGAGAGGAGGGTAGAGGCTTCATGGGAGAGACAGGTTCTCTGTGAGGGCTTGGGAATCCATCTTGACCCCACTCTCACTGGAGAGGTCAGCAGGCAGACAGCATATCTCTGTGGACATAGCCACAGACAAAAGCATAGAGCAACATACAGTAACATGGGCCAGACAGTGTACTCCAGCACATCTCTCTCAGCAAGCCACCTCTTTCATTTACTGCCATTCTGTCGAATTGTCACTCTTAGCAATTGTAAATACTGTATGTTTAAAGGTAGTGATTTACCCCTTATAGTTGGTATGCATATATATGAATTGATGCAGACATGTACTATGTCCAGGCAGTGTAGTGTATGCTGCCAGTCTGTGTAAAGATAGTGGATGAAATGAACAGGCTACACCTGGTTGTTTTTACCACCTCTGAGAGACAGATAGCTCTGCTCCTTTACTTAGGGAGCCTTCTAGTGGCAGACAGAGGAAGAGCAGTGTGGTCTACGTCCACACACCACTCACAGCCCTGCTGGTACCATAGTGAAACACACTCCCAAATATAGAGTGTTTTCTCAATTCTGAATCTTTTCTGAGTGTTGTCCTCACTAGATCACACTTTTGGCTGAAAGGGGCTGTAGTGGACATGTTTCTCTCTCAAGATGCTCCACTTCACCGTTTGTCAGACATGATAGACATGATTTCACTGTGGAGTACACACCACAGGAGGTTGGTGGCATCTTAATTGGGGAGGAAGGGCTCGTGTTAATGGCCAGAGTGGAATCAGTGGAATGGTATCAAATGCCATTCCATTTACTCCATTCAAGCCATTATTATGAGCCGTCCTCCCCTCAGCAGCCTCCACTGATACGCACACCATTTAACTGTATAAGACCACAGGAGGAACAGTTGAAGGAATGTTATCTTCAAACAACCTTTGGTGTTTGCGTTTGTAGATGGGTGTGTGGATTTGTATGGGTGTGTGGGTAAGCGTGTATCTGTGGATGTACGGGGGTGACAGGTGTTGTTTGCATATTCCTCTGAGTGCATATACCATGGAACATCATTTTGCACTCTGTGGTACTGGCTGATGTTGGTGTGTGGCATGTCACAGCCACCTCTCCAGTGGAGCAGCGGGCGAGGGGGGAGGGAGCAGAGAGCTACGTGCCTATGGGGGTGTGAGGGGTGAGGAGCAGGGCCAAACTGGCTACCACTCCTATCCCTAAGACTGGACACCCCAAACTGTGTGACCAGGGCCAGAAGTGGGCCGGTAGCCTTAAGGGCCAGTCGCCTAAATAGGACTGACAACTACCTTGTTAGCACCCTTTCAGCAGCCGTTAGGGGAGTCTTTCAATTTTGCTGCTTGTTTGCTAACTGTTATTCAAAATCTAGGGTAGCATTTATTTAGTAAGTTAGAAACGATGGTTGTGGTGTGACAGTGACCCATAAATAAGACTATACCGGCATAGCTTGTCTGGTGTTAATAAATAGTTTTTGTTCCTTATCACTGAGATGATCCACATTGATATTAGACATGAGTCATTGTATTGCTCTTCAGCTGGAGTAGATCATTATTGTACCATTTTTACCCCGGTCTGGTTGTGATGATAGTATTAGTTTGCCTGACTAGGAAGATTATTATCTTTTTATGAAAATATGTTATTGTTTTAGCCACTAAGAAAATATCCTAATCTGCTCTTCAGGAGTGCAAAGAAAAATGAACTCTCTTGGAAGTCTGTGTTAATTATTTACATGAAATGATATTCAAAATCAATGAGATGATAGTTTTATTATCGTGGGTGCTGCCAGGCACAGTAGGATCCAGGTTTTTATGGCACAGACGTGGGCTATTAAAGAGACAGTCATATTTCAGAGGGAACAGGTTGAAGACTGTAGAAAGAAGAAAGTACAGTGGGACACTGCAGTCACTTCACTTCTCATCCAAATAGTATTTTTTTTATTACAGCGCTGTCCATTAATGTTAACTTTGCCTCTTTCCTTTGCAGTGCCACTGCTAACAATCAGATGTTGTGTTAGCGTCAATATTGTGTAAGATTTTACATCACTAGTTTGTTACTAACTGTTTTTTTTCTTCTCTATTGTCTCTACAGTGCTCAGTATCCGTGGTTCCCAGGAGGAGGAGCCTCCAGATGCCCAACTCATGCGATTGGACAACATGCTTCTGGCGGAAGGCGTTTCCGGACCGGAGAAAGGGGGCGGGTCTGCGGTGGCGGCGGCTGCAGCAGCAGCTGCAGCGGGAGGAGGAGTGGGCTCGGACACAAACTCGGCAGAACACTCAGACTACCGGGCCAAGCTTACTCAGATCCGCGGGATCTACCACACAGAGCTGGAGAAGTATGAACAGGTGAGGACAGACCACGTCCCTCATAACTGCTCTCTCCCTTCCCATAAACCCCTTCGGCTCTAAGAAGACCCTCACAACTCCTCTCACATGCTATAGGCAACCCTTCTCTCCCTTAAGTCCTGTCTGCTCTGAGTTCTGCCATATCACTACATATTGACGACCAAGCCACTTGTAACTGTCCTCTCTCCGCACCAATAGACAACCCCACAAGTTTTGTTATACAGTATTTAGATAATTATTCTCAAATCGAACCCCCCAAAGCACCTCCTGAGCAACCACGCTTTCAGAAATCACTTTTTAGCTGGCAAACATTTTATCAGTCACACACTCGCCAAAGAGAGCATCCTGTCATATATATTACCACCTGTCATCATCTTAAGCAGACTCGTCATCACTACCTGTCACAGTGTTACTTATGCACCTGAGTATACCCATGTCACCACTATGTGTACTACCGATACAGTGTGTACGGGCGGAACGGCTGTTGCACTGAACTGTGTCTCGTTTCAACTGACGCGACCCCGGTGCTGACAGTCAACAGACTCCCCTGTCCCCAAACACAGCAGACACTTCCCAGTGACTGATTCTGACAGAGAGAGAGAGAGAGAACGAGTGAGACGAGTGAAAAGACAGAGAGGGAAACAGAAAGACAGTTCAAACCTGGTGAACAGGAAAGAAAGCCTCCTGTCATTTTAGACATCTTCATTTTTTTCTTAACTGTTGAAGAAAAGTCTCCTCAATATACAAAGAAAGTCTCGGGTTTTGGTATAACTAATCCACTGCTTTGTATCTGCCACAACACTGCAATACTTGTATTACTACTACTACTCTGTAGTACTTGTAGTACAACTACTAGATTTAGTCATTGTCGAATGAGAACCTATTTTCTCCAAAACAGAAACTTTTCAGGAAATGGAAAAACTGATTTTTTCCCCCATTAACGAACATACAATTATGAAGCTATTTTGAGTACATTTTCTATAGTCTCAAAATGTTCACAGTACATTGAGGGGAGTCACTGCCTTCAATATTATAATAATGAAAATTGGCAAAAGTGTTGTTTTCCAACAGCGACATACTTATGACATACTTATGATACTAACATTACTTACAATGTCTTACTTCTCTGCTGTATTCAAGTCAGTGAGATTGCTATCTGCCTCATATGAGTGCGCCTGTCTGTCTCTTTAGGCATGTAATGAGTTTACCACCCATGTGATGAACCTGCTGAGGGAGCAGAGTCGCACACGGCCCATCTCGCCCAAAGAGATAGAACGCATGGTGGGGATCATCCACCGCAAGTTCAGCTCCATCCAGATGCAGCTCAAACAGAGCACCTGCGAAGCCGTCATGATCCTGCGCTCACGCTTCCTCGATGCCAGGTCTGTGTGTGTCTTTCTCTAACTTGAACTTATTGTTATGAAAACAGGCAAAACCTTTGTTATGATGCAGTTACATTATTTGGACAGCAATAGTCTGCCTTGTGATAGTAAATATGTTCTCTTTCTCTCTTCCCCCTTTCTCTCTCTCTCTCTCTCTCTCTCTCTCTCTTTCTCCCCCCTCTCTCTCTCTCTCTCTCTCTCTTTCTGCAGACGAAAGAGGAGGAACTTCAACAAGCAGGCAACAGAGATCCTAAATGAGTATTTCTACTCCCACTTGTCCAACCCCTATCCCAGTGAGGAGGCCAAGGAAGAGCTGGCCAAGAAGTGCTCCATCACAATGTCACAGGTATGTGCCGCCAGTCGCAAGCCTCGTATCCATCCTGTGTGTGATGAAGCGAACTCTAATCTTCTGTTGTGCGTGTACATGTATGGAAAACACAGTATGGCTCCTATCATGCCACAGGAAGTCAGCTAGCATAAGGTCATACAGGTCCAATGTTTAATTCTGCATTCTGTAATGGAATCACATAGGCTGTCTTATGATAGCATGTGATAGCTTTCTCAAACAATTGTTTCAACAAAACAAAAGGCGATTTACTACAGACATTTCTTCTCACATAATTTGTACTTTAAATGTTTCACAGGTATCGAACTGGTTTGGAAACAAGAGAATCCGATACAAGAAAAACATTGGCAAGTTCCAAGAGGAAGCCAACATGTACGCCGCGAAGACAGCCGTTAGTGCAACCAGTGTATCAGCCCATGGCAGCCAGGCCAACTCCCCCTCCACCCCCAACTCTGCAGGTCAGTATCAATACCAGCCAGCCATAGTGGATGTGACCAGTATGGTACCAAGTCAGTACTGTTAATGTTAGTTTGGCTGCGTACCCCCAATTCAACATGAGCACAGATCATCATTATCAAGAGCTGATATATGTAGCATTATATATGCTACATTGGGAGGGATCCACATTGCAGTAGTATGGACAAATCAATTCAGAAATACAACCTTTTTGAGCAGAGAGGTGTCATCTCAACCCTGGGCCCCAACTCAAGAATCCAGTCGCTGTCTCTGTTCCTTTTGACTAACAAAATGCTGTCTGTACCACCCCTTTCTGAACTAACCCAATAACTTCTGGCCCAGTGGTACGGTCCGTCTCTCTCTCTCTCTCTCTCTGGGGTTTGTCTGGTTAACACACCATTTCGGACTCAGTCTTGGTTAGAGAAATACTTCATCCATCCTGTGACTTGTCTGGTTGACCTCTTGTGTGTCATTAAGCTATTGACGGGGCGCTCCAGCCTAGTCCTTTGTCATCATGGTGACCCTTCAGCTGTATTGGATTATGGCCTTGTCTTGTGTTTTTTTCTGCCTTCAAATCAAGTTAGGCTGCGTTCTCTTTTAACATCTGTGGAGTTTGGCTCCATTAAAAGGACAAAGAGGATTCTTTCAGTCTTCCTGTCGATCAATTAGCACTCCCTTAATGATCCAACCAGTCCGGTAGCAAGGAACTTAAACAACAAGACAATCCATCTATTCTGTTTCAGTTTCATCCCGGTTTTAACCCCTAACCTTATTCTTAGTAATATGATTGGCATCACAATTACCACAGGAGTAACAGTTGGTGTAGTGTTGATCATTAGTAGAGTATAGTTCAACATTTTCTTAGAATACCCCTTAGCCAGATTTTTCAGTTACATTTCCATAGGTACATACAGTATAGTAGACGGTGGCTGGTCACTGATGTGGTTCCCTGTTCACTACACCATATTTTGCTTTCAACCCTCTCCTACTAACCCAACTGACTGCACTTTTTCTGCTGCATGATCGTTTTTAACCCGTCTTTCCTTTCTTCTCTTCCCTCTCTACCTCCCTTCCCCCCCTCTCTCTTTCTCTCTTTCACTCTCTGGCCTCCCAGGTTCTGCTGGCTCTTTTAACATGTCAAACTCCGGAGACTTGTTTATGAGTGTGCAGGCTCTGAATGGGGACTCATACCAGGGGGCCGGGGTTGGGGCCAATGTTCAGTCCCAGGTAGGACCCTCGCAGAGACTAGTACGTTATCTACGTAACCCATACATTAGTACACAAGTTGTCATGTAGATAGATACCTAGCTAGCAGTCATACACTATTAGCCTATTAGTGGCCTGTTGAAGACAGTCATTGCCCCACGGCGGACAGCCTTATGAGGTCTAGTAATAAAAGACTGAAACTCCCTGCTCAGTTGTTCAAGCACTGCCCGGCCTACAAGGTTTCATTGAAATCTGAATCCCAATCTCTTGACCTAGTCCGTGAGACAGAGGTCATATGTGATTTTAGCCGTACACTGATGTGGCGACCATTATCAGGCTCATGAATGAATAGACGACTGCAGACAGATTTGGAAACAATACAAGACTCGTCAACACTGCTGACAACAGTTGTCATAGCCACTGATGTACAACAGTCCTCTGACGTTGCCCCGTTGGACAACTATGACTAGCACAGAGTTTTCTGGGTTTTGGGATTGGGAGGAAGTCTCATTCACCATAGGTTGGGTTGAAGAGTCACCACCTGTTCGTCTCTCCATCCATCCCACCTTTATTTTTAAATCAACTTGTCACGTTCCTGACCTTATTTCCTTTGTTTAGTCTTTGTTTAGTTGGTCAGGACGTGAGCTGGGTGGGCATTCTATGTTTTGTGTTTCTATGTTGGGTTGGTTGTTTGGCCTAATATGGTTCTCAATCAGAGGCAGGTGTTTGTCATTGTCTCTGATTGGGAACCATATTAAGGTAGCCTGTTTGCACTATTGGTTTGTGGGTGATTGTTTCCTGTCTTTGTGTTCTGCACCAGATAGGACTGTTTTCACATTTATTGTTTTGTTGCTTGTAGTGTTCACGTTATATTCTTTATTAAATCATGTTGAACACTAGCCGCACTGCGTTTTGGTCCTCTCCTTCATCCCAGGACGAAAGCCGTTACACAACTCTCCAAATGCTTGAGGTGTTTCATGAATATGCATAGTATTAACCCCTGGGGTGGACAAGATATCTTCTGCGTTGATACTGGGTTGTCCTTGTCAGGGGGTCATTTGGCTGCACACTCATTCCCAGCCACTGAGGAGAGGAATTTGTTTCATTTTCATTCCTCTTTGAATTGTAATAAGATATTCATATGAGTTCCCTTGTGATGATATTTGTGGTTGTTTGTCGTTGTTCTTTTGTGATATCTATTGTGTTGAACCAGTATTACAGGCCAAATCATTCTAAACTGTTGCTGTGGTAACCTTTCCCAGTGCATGATACCCTTTTGCTATCAGACTGACCTTTCTTATGCATGAAGGTCTTTTTCATCTAGAGCTTTTGTCTGTCTGACCCGCCCTTTTCTCTACGTGTGTCTGTGTGTGCATTCGTTCCAGGTGGATACTCTTCGCCATGTTATCAGCCAGACAGGAGGATACAGTGACAGCATCGCCGCCAGCCAGATGTACAGTCCACAGGGCAATGTAAGAACACCAGCAAACAACAACTTTCTTTAATTTCATCACAATATTGCCTCGTCTTACTTTGGTCTCTTTGAAAGAAAAATAACTATTTCTATACTATACTTCTATAGATATTCTTCTTTTGTTCCGATGCAATGTGTTCATACATTTAACCAACAATTCGATAGAAAGCTGCCTTTATTAGGGTTTCAGTTTGTCCCTTTGCACAATTATTTGGAAGCCAATGTGTGTGGGATGCCACTTAGTTAGCAGTGGCCTGTTGGTGGCTTGGCTGTTGTCCAGGCGACGGCCCTTGTGTACTGGTAATGCCCCGGGCGCCAGGTGAGGAGGCAGGAGTCAGACGGAGCGAGAGGCGGCCGGCCAGGCGTACGGACACGCTCAGAGCCTGCCTGTCTGGGGACATTAGTGTTAGCGAGGCACCTGCAGCCGACAGGAACAAGGCCACAGGTGACACCCTGCCTGTCCAACACTCAGCTCACGTGGCACCAAACGAAAAGAAACACAGACCTAATTTCTTCCCCATTCCAAGAGCCCCCCCCAAAATAATCGCCCCAGAGTATAAGCTTCAGTCAAATCTATCTACCAGAATGCCATGTTCTGATGGGGTTTTGGCAGGGCAAGGCTGGGAACACTGCAGGGTGTGTGTGTAGTGTTAAGATCTACAGTGACAGGCTGTGTTGTAGAGAGGGGAATCAATAAGGCAGTCACAGCAGGGTGAGAGGGGGTCTGGGCCAGCAGTCTGAGTGCATCGGTCGCATCATTCGTCCAACAACCACAATGACACTGACAGCAGCGAGCCCTGTAATGTCCAACCCAAGATGCTAAAAAAGGAAGTGGTGGTGGACTGAAGATGTTCTACTGAGCTTCCTCGGTAAACTATGCTGTAACTAAGCTAAATGAGGGCTGATGAAAATGGGCAATGTTAAGATCACTGTCTGTTATTCAGTGGATGCATGTGAGGCAGCCTTTGACAAACCAATACGGGCATTCACATTTGCAGCACATCAGTCGTCAACACCTAACTGTCTGTGTAGATATTGTGACCCTCTGCCCCCATACCTCAAAATCTGAGCCGAATCCAAATGAACTTTTTATGCAATTATGTTTTCAAACAATGTATTCAAACATCAAAATATGATGTCCTTGTAAGACACTTCATTTATATTGTAGAATCATATTATTATTTTGATGTTTAAACTTTTCTATAGAAGCTTTTAATCTTGGATGGATCTTTTATTGTGCAGCTAAACAATTTCCACTCATTCTGAGGTTTCTAATGACTGAGCTGAGTCAGTGAGCAGCCTTCACATGCCGGAGCTCTCTTTTATCCTTGAACAGTAATTACGGCTGTGAAATAGGAGAAAGGTGTCACCAAAGCTGAAGATTTGAAAAGTGTTTTTTTGCTCCCCTCGGTTCTAAATGTGATGAAAGTTGCTCTATGTGAAATAACAGGGTTTGAAAATAAGAGGGTGCCAAAGCCCATCTCCAACAGCTTTCACTGATGGCATGGAAATTGCTATTAATGTCCCAAATGCTCTTTAAATTGACCTATCTTCCCGGGATTGGAAATTGCCTCCTATTTTACGAACCCATTATATTTTCGTCCCAATAGCTGATGTGATAATTTGCTATAATTGATTCTCCCATCAACCATCTTGTAGGTTTTGTGTGTGAGAGGTCTGTGCGTTCTCAAAAACATGTCTCTATTGTCTCTACATGAGGCCATTTTGAGACAGATGGGAGATGAAGTCTTGATAGAGGAATTGCACTATAGTGTATGTTGAAGATGCGTAA
The DNA here is from genome assembly GCF_029448725.1 of Salvelinus fontinalis. Lineage (NCBI taxonomy): Eukaryota > Metazoa > Chordata > Actinopteri > Salmoniformes > Salmonidae > Salvelinus > Salvelinus fontinalis. Next base: position 24,853,024 of record NC_074681.1, on the reverse strand, counting down.
TCCCGCAGAGTGCAAAAGGGTATATTTCAGTTAAAGAGTTTCATGTTAGCTACCGATGAAGCTAAGAAAATATACATATGTGTTAATATATATTTTTTAAGGACTTTTGTCTTTGACTCCACAGACAAACGGTGGCTGGCAGGATGCTCCGACCCCCTCGTCAGTGAACTCGCTCACAGAAGGACCCGGAAGTGTTCACTCGGATACCTCCAACTGATTATTTTACCCTCCACACCTTCCATTCCCACAACCCATCGATGAACTGGCAGAGCCAATCACAGTGTTAAACATAGAGGCATACTACACAGTGTCCTGTAGATTCCAGGGGTGCATAACTAAAACAGCCTTTCCTAAGCTACACTACTATGGGACATTTGAGATACATACAGTAATAGGAATGTCAGAACAAAAATCTAAACAATACAAAAAGGATGAATACAAATGTTTGTTCAGATTTCACAGGATATTTAGAGGGCTCAGGTTGCTTACTCACCTGTGATGGTTTCACTCATATTGATGATATTCAGTGATAAGATCAATTCAGACAACCCAACCTGTATACTTCAATTTAAATGCTTCATTCTACCTCTCAGCAACTAAAAAGTAAAACAAATAATATGAAAGAACATTATTTGTTTTCTGACTAAAACATGAACTTTGTCATTGTATGAAAGAAGCACTTCGTCATGCTTTGTTTTGCGGTCCCTGCCCCATTCTATGGTACGACATTTAGGCTTTTAATGTTGTTCCCTTGTTTACAGTGTGTGCTTTACAAACTGTGTTCGCTTTACCCTCTCCCACAGAGAAATAACCAGGAAGACTTAGAACTTGATTTACTAAATGTTTTTGTATTCGTTTCTCCTTAGAGGACTTGTTGGGAAAGCAGGTCAGCCTAGTGAACTCTGAGGACCCTTCACCCTGACTAGCAGGTCTTCAATCTGGGTGGAAGGCGTTAGAAAAGGGAAACACGCTGGTATGAGAATGCGCATTGGCTGATCTAAGGGCTTTAATGGAAATTGAGTAGACAATTGAATATACATTGTAGATGTGTCTTCCTGGTTTATAAACTTCTGCCCCACGACCCCTTTGATATCTTGTCAGAATGTGGGAGTGCTGTGGGCCAACAAGCACTCACAGGGCTCTGTTCCAATATCCATACTAGTGTACCACTTAGAATGCATGCCCAATACATGCTTCATTCTAAGTATGCTAGTGTGGATATTGGAACAGGGGAACAGAGTGTGTGCTATTGATTGTCTGAGGGCCTGTGAACAAGAGCAGTGCCCTCCTTTTAAACAACCAGCTCATTGAGTATCCATGTCTCATCAGAGGTAATCGTGTGAAGTTACAGTTATGTTGTGTAAAAAAAAATCATAAATTCAATAAACGCCTGTCATCAACAACCCATACGAGCTTGATTCACACTAGTCACCTAATGTTACTGTTAACCAAAACCTTTATACTTATTGATCTATTGTTGACATTTTATGTGTACTTTCAAGAGGTCCTAACCCATCTAGCTATATTCACTCATGTACTTACATGTTGGATTTTCTACTGTACCTTTTGCTAATTTTCCCAATTCTGGTGGGGGATGATAACCAACTGAACAATGCTGCCTAATTGAAAAACAATGTTGAACAGTCCAATTCAGAAGAAACAATTTCTGTAAAAAATCTTTCAAGGATCTGTGTAGTAACTGAGTTTGTTTTTAAGTACATTGCATCAGAATCCAGTTAAACAGGGAAGTCGTTACGTTAATAGGATTTAAAACATAAATCTGCGGATGCAGGTAACACTAGGACTGAACTTACAGTAGCCATGATGCACAGGTCATGAATGAGATGCTTTGTACTCCATGATTATGCTGAACAGACACAATGTTTTCCTGTGATTCAGTGTTCATTACTGTTCAATGCCCTCTCATACAATGGAACTTTACTGTTCTTTAAACCCAGAGTTGATTTCTGTTTCTCTTTCCAGGCATTTTTGGGGCAGTTTAATATGTATTACAGTATATGACAGCATTCTTTCTTCCACTGTATTAAGAACCAAAAACCTACATTATAATGTCACCTGTATCCTTGCTTTTCACTTCTTCAACTGACTTGTATGAATCCTCAGAATTCATAAGCATATTGAATGTTGATGTGCTGAAAGGTCTAATGTCCATAGCAAAACTAGAGGTGGGAAAATTCTTTCAGACAAACAAAGATGATATTTGGACATTTGATATACTGTATAGTACTTGTCCTTTTGTTGTGTGGACTATATAGTTATTCTTTAGTATTTGGTTATTTACTTTTTATGGTATGCTATTGTATGTCATGGTTCCCATATTCTTGTCAATTAGCTCTCCCATGATGTGATTATGTGAACATTGCCACATTGTACTTGACTTGCTTTGTTGAACAATAATTTATGCAGTTTCAACATTAAACTTATTATACTATGTAATACACCAAGACAAATCAGTGGCATTTTATTATTGAACATTTGAGTGAGAAAACAAGAATACTACACTGATGGTTGCCAGTTGGCAAAATTGTATATATTTTTATATGTGATATAGATTGAATGCACATATTGTAAATTCAGCCTCACAAACAATGTAAGTTAAAGTTAAAAAAAGCTCACTTTTCATTTCCCCTCTAATTCATTGTTTTCTTTTGCCAAAGTAGAAGTATTCATAATTTATACATTTTTAATAACTCTCAATAAAACTGTCTGTAACTCCCCTATTAAATACAAGTGAATCTCAACTACTTGATAGTCTGTACAGGGGCCCTGAGCTCTACAACCCATTTGCTCCACATCCAGATTTTAAAATATGCTTGTTTGCCAATAAATGCAATATGATAATGACGCATATAATATAGCTTTTTAGTTTTGATAGCTGAAAAAAGAGGTTCAGGATTCAATCATTTGTAAAAAAAAAAAATACAAATAAAAACGTTTCCTTTGTTGCATGTAATGTGTTCCTTAATAAAATACTGCAGTGTTTTTTAACCATTTGTCATACATTTACATATTTTTTCCGATAGTAGTCTGGTTCACTTGGTCTTGTAAAAGTTATGACAGGAGACAGGTATACTGATAACAAAACCATATTTGTATTCTATTTATAACATTCTATCTGATATGTACAGTCAAACAGGCATGGTCCTGGACCATGCCTCAGGACTACCTGGCCTGATGACTCCACCTGGCCATGCTGCTGCTCCAGTTTCAACTGTTCGGCCTGCGGTTATGGAACCCTGACCTGTTCACCGGACGTGCTATCTGTCCCAGACCTGCTGTTTTCAACTCTCTAGAGACAGCAGGAGTGGTAGAGATACTCTCAATGATTGGCTATGAAAAGCCAACTGACATTTACTCCTGAGGTGCTGACCTGTTGCACCCTCGACAACCACTGTGATTATTATTATTTGACCCTGCTGGTCATCTATGAACATTTGAACATCTTGGCCATGTTCTGTTATAATCTCCACCCGGCTCAGCCAGAAGAGGACTGGCCACCCCTCATAGCCTGGTTCCTCTCTAGGTTTCTTCCTAGGTTCTGGCCTTTCTAGGGAGGTTTTCCTAGCCACCGTGCTTCTACACCTGCATTGCTTGCTGTTTGGGGTTTTAGGCTGGGTTTCTGTACAGCACTTTGTGACATCAGCTGGCTTTATAAATACATTTGATTGATTGATTGATTGAAACATGTACAGCCTGCTTAAAGGAGTCACCAACATAAAGTGTCTTAATAGGGCGTTGCACCGCGAGCTGCCAGAACAGCTTCAATGCTCCTTGGCATTGGTTTTACAAGTGTCTGGAACTCTATTGGAGGAATGCGACACCATTCTGCCACGAGAAATTCCATTATGTGTTGTTTTGTTGAGGGTGGTGGAAAACGCTGACTCAGGCACCGCTCCAGAATCTGCCATAAGTGTTCACACACATCCTTAAAAAAAAAACAAGGTCGATGTCTGCGGAAATCCAGTTAGCATATTAAAAGAATCTCCATAAAAATCTGTCAATTTAAGCTAGAGATATCAGTATTTTTGCATTGGGTGCGTCTCAATCCACCACATCCACCTATGTCACACTTCTGCATCTGCAGTGAAAGAGCTAGAGAGATGTTTGTCAGATCATGAGACATCCCGAAAATCGGTCTTCTCACAAAATCGTTGGTAGCGTCTGAACGGTTTGGCCCCGTATATGGAATGATGAGACTCTCATGATGGTGTTCTCCGTTTTGCTCAAAGACCTCCACAAGTGTCAGGAGACTTGTCTGAATTCTGTACAGCCGATCTGCCAACTTCTGTCTGTATCGTTCTAACAGTTTGGGCTACATACTAATATGACCCTCTCACGAACATGTACAGTACAAGTAAAAAGTTTGGACACACTTGTTTAAAAAAATATATATATTTCACCTTTATTTAACCAGGTAGGCTAGTTGAGAAAAAGTTCTCATTTACAACTGTGACCTGTCCAAGATAAAGCAAAGCAGTGCGACACAAACAACAACACAGAGTTACACATGGAATAAACAAACATACAGTCAATAATACAATAGAAAAGGTCTATATACAGTGTGTGCAAATAAGGTAGGATAAGAGAGGTAAGGCAATAAATAGGCCATAGTGGCGAGGTAATTACAATATAGCAATTGAACACTGGAATGGTAGGATGTGCAGAAGATGAATGTGCAAGTTGAGATACTGTGGTGCAAAGGAGCAAGATAAATAAATAAATACAGTATGTTGATGAGGTAGATTGGATGGGCTATTTACAGATGAGCTATGTACAGGTGCAGTGATCTGTGAGCTGATGCTTAAAGCTAGTGAGGGAGATATGAGTCTCCAGCTTCAGTGATTTTTGTAGTTTGTTTCAGTCATTGGCAGCAGAGAACTGGAAGGAAAGGCGGCCAAAGGAGAAATTGGCTTTAGGGGTGACCAGTGAAATATACCTGCTGGAGCGCGTGCTACAGGTGGGTGCTGCTATGGTGACCAGTGAGCTGAGATAAGGCAGGGCTTTACCTAGCAAAGACTTATAGATGACCTGGAGCCAATGGGTTTGGCGATGAATATGAAGCGAGGGCTAGCCAACGAGAGCATACAGGTCGCAGTGGTGGGTAGTATATGGGGCTTTGGTGACGAAACGGATGGCACTGTGATAGACTGCATCCAATTTGCTGAGTAGAGTGTTGAAGGCTAAATGACATCGCCGAAGTCAAGGATCGGTAGGATAGTCAGTTTTACGAAGATATGTTTGGCAGCATGAGTGAAGGATGCTTTGATGCAAAATAGGAAGCCGATTCTCAATTTCATTTTGGATTGGAGATGCTTAATGTGAGTCTGGAAGGAGAGTTTACAGTCTAACCAGACACCTAGGTATTTGTAGTTGTCCACATATTCTAAGTCAGAACCGTCCAGAGTAGTGATGCTGGATGAGCGGGCAGGTGTGGGCAGCGATCGGTTGAAGAGCATGCATTTAATTTTACTTGCATTTAAGAGCAGTTGGAGGCCACGGAAGGAGAGTTGTATGGCATTGAAGCTCGTCTGGAGGTTAGTTAACACAGTGTCCAAAGAAGGGCCAGAAGTATACAGAATGGTGTCGTCTGCGTAGAGGTGGATAAGAGAATCACTAGCAGCAAGAGCGACATCATTGATGTATACAGAGAAGAGAGTCGGCCCGAGAATTGAACCCTGTGGCACCCCCATAGAGACTGCCAGAGGTCCGGACAACATGCCCTCCAATTTGACACGCTGAACTCTGTCTGAGAAGTAGTTGGTGAACCAGGCGAGGCAGTCATTTGAGAAACCAAGGCTATTGAGTCTGCCGATAAAAATGTGGCGATTGACAGAGTTGAAAGCCTTGGCCAGGTTAATGAATACAGCTGCACAGTATTGTCTCTTATTGATGGCGGTTATGATATCATTTAGGACCTTGAGCGTGGAGCCATGACCAGCTCGGAAACCAGATTGCATAGCGGAGAAGGTACGGTGGGATTCGAAATGGTCGGTGATCTGTTTGTTGACTTGGCTTTCGAAGACCTTAGAAAGGCGGGGTAGGATAGATATAGGTCTATAGCAGTTTGGGTCTAGAGTGTCTCCCCCTTTGAAGAGGGGGATGACCGCGGCAGCTTTCCAATCTTTGGGGATCTCAGACGATACGAAAGAGAGGTTGAACAGGCTAGTAATAGGGGTTGCAACAATTTTGGCGAATCATTTTAGAAAGAGAGGGTCCAGATTGTCTAGCCCGGCAGATTTGTAGGGGTCCAGATTTTGCAGCTCTTTCAGAACATCAGCTATCTGGATTTGGGTGAAGGAGAAATGGGGGAGGCTTGGGCAAGTTTCTGTGGGGGGTGCAGGGCTGTTGACTGGGGTAGGGGTAGCCAGGTGGAAAGCATGGCCAGCCATAGAAAAATGCTTATTGAAATTCTCAATTATCGTGGATTTATCGGTGGTGACAGTGTTTCATAGCCTCAGTGCAGTGGGCAGCTGGGAGGAGGTGCTCTTATTCTCAATGGACTTCACAGTGTCCCAGAACGTTTTGTAATTTGTGCTACAGGATGCAAATTTGTGTTTGAAAAAGCTAACCTTTTTCCCTGTGTATATTGGTTCCTAACTTCCCTGAACAGTTGCATATTGCGGGGGCTATTCGATGCTAATTCAGTATGCCACAGGATGTTTTTGTGCTGGTCAAGGGCGGTCAGGTCTGGAGTGAACCAAGGGCTATATCTGTTCCTGGTTCTACATTTTTTGAATGGGGCAAGCTTATTTAAGATGGTGATGAAAGCACTTTATAAGAATAATAACCAGGCATCCTCCACTGACACACCTACTCTACACCTACTCATCCAAGGGCTTTTCTTAATTTTTTACTAATTTCTACATTGTAGAATAATAGTGAAGACATCAAAACTATGAAATAACACATATGGAATCATGTAGTAACCAAAAAAGTGTTAAACAAATCAAAATATATTTTATATTTGAGATTCTTCAAAGTAGCCACCCTTTGCTTTGATGACAGCTTTGCACACTCTTGGCATTCTCTCAACTAGCTTCACCTAGAATGCTTTTCCAACAATCTTGAAGGAGTTCCACATATGCTGAGCACTTTTTGCCTGATTTTCCTTCCCTCTGCGGTCCAACTCATCCCAAACAATCTCAATTGAGTTGAGGCCGGGTGATTGTGGAGGCCAGGTCATCTGATGCAGCACTCCATCACTCTCCTTCTTGGTCAAATAGCCTTTACACGGCCTGGAGGTGTGTTGGGTCATTGTCATGTTGAAAAACAAATGATTCTCCCACTAAGCTCAAACCGAATGGGATGGCATATCGCTGCAAAATGCTGTGGTAGCCATGCTGGTTAAGTGTCCCTTGAATTCTAAATAAATGACTGACGGTGTCACAAGCAAAGCACCCCCACACCTCCTCCTCCATGCTTCATGGTGGGAACCACACATGCAGGGATCATCCATTCACCTGCTCCGTGTCTCACAAAGACGCGGGGGTTGGAACCAAAAATCTCAAATTTGGACTCATTCGACCAAAGGACAGATTTCCACCGGTCTAATGTCCGTTGCTCGTGTTTCTTGGCCCAAGCAAGTCTCTTCTTCGTATTGGTGTCCTTTAGTAGTGGTATATTTGCAACAATTCAACAATGAAGGCCTGATTCACACCTGATTCATTCTTCTCTGAACAGTTGATGTTGAGATGTGTCTGTTACTTGAACTCTGTGAAACATTTATTTGGGCTGCAATCTGAGGTGCACTTAACTGTAATGAAATGATCCTCTGCAGCAGAGGTAACTCTGGGTCTTCCTTTCCTGTTGCGGTCCTCATGAGAGCCAGTTTCATCATAACGTTTGATGGTTTTTGCAACTGAAATGTTCCGTATTGACTGACCTTCATGTCTTAAAGTAATGATGGACTGTCATTTCTGTTTGCTTATTTGAGCTGTTCTTGCCATAATATGGACTTGTTCTTTTACCAAATAGGGGTGTCTTCTGTATACCACCCCTACCTTGTCACAACACAACTGATTGGGTAAGAAGGAAAGAAATTGCACAAATTAACAAGGAACACCTGTTAATTGAAATGCATTCCAGGTGACTACCTCATGAAGCTGGTTGAGGGAATTCCAAGAGTGTACAATTCTGTCATCAAGGCAAAGGGTGGCTACTTTGAAGAATCTTTGGTTACTACATGTGTGTTATTTCATAGTTTTGAGGTCTTCACTATTATTCTACAATGTCGATAGAAGAAAAACCCTTGAATGAATAGGTGTGTCCAAACTTTGACTGGTACTGTACATGCCCACAGGCCTCACAAGACTCATCTGAAGGACCCCCGGTACCAGTTGATTTTTTTTTTGGAAGTACAGTGCATTCGTGAAAGTATTCAGAACCCTTGACTTTTTCCCTATTTTGTTACGTTACAGACTTATTCTAAAATATATTAAATACTCCAGAGTGGCGCAGTGGTCTAAGGCACTGCAATGCAGTGCTAGCTGTGTCACTAGCGATCCTGGTTCGAGTCCAGGCTCTGTCGCAACCGGCACAATTGGCCCAGCGTCGTCCGGGTTAGGGAGGGTTTGGCCGGCAGGGATGTCCTTGTCCCATCGTGCTCTAGCGACTCCTGTGGCGGGCCGGGCGCATGCATGCTGACACGGTCGCCAGGTGTACAGTGTTTCCTCTGACACATTGCTGTGGCTGACTTCTGGGTTAAGCGAGCATTGTATCAAGAAGCAGTGCGGCTTGGTTGTGTTGTGTTTCGGAGGATGCACGGCTCTCGACCTTCGCCTCTCCCGAGTCCGTACGGGAGTTGCAGCGATGAGACAAGACTGTAACTACCAATTGGATACCACGAAGTTGGGGAGAAAAATGGGTAAAAGTAAGAAAAATATTAATGGAAAAGATTTATTAAATAAAACATTTTCCTCATCAATCTACACACAATACCCCATAATGACAAAGTGAAAACAGGTTTTAGAAATGTTTGCAAATGTATTACAAATAAAAAACTGAAATACCTTATTTACTGTACATAAGTATTCAAACACTTGCTATGAGACTCGAAATTGAGCTCAAGTGCATCCTGTTTCCATTGATCATCCTTGAGATGATTCTACAACTTTATTTGAGTCCCCCTGTGGTAAATTCAATTAATTGGACATGATTTGGAAAGGTACACACTTGTCAATATAAGGTCCCACAGTTAACAGTGCATGTCAAAGCAAAAACTAAGCCATGAGGTCAAAGGAATTCCCTGTAGGGCTCCGAGACAGGATTGTGTCAAGGCACAGATCTGGGGAAGGGTACCAAAACATTTCTGCACATTAAGGCTGTAATCGCTGCCAAAGGTGTTTCAGCAAAGTACTGAGTAAAGGGTCTGAATGCCTATGTAAATGTGATATTTCCTTTTTTAAATGTTTATAAATTACAAAAGAATTCTACAAACCTGTTTTTGCTTTGTCATCAAGGGGTATTGTGTGTCGATTGATGAGGTTGAATAAAAAACATGAACTGGCGCTGTCACGATCGTGTGGCGGATTGACGGACCAAAATGCAGCAGTTGGAAAATAAGCCATCTTCTTTTATTAACACCACGAAGATGAACACGACACAAAAAACACTTTACAAACTAACAAAACAACAAAACGACCGTGAAGCTACAAACGTTGTGCACATACATACAGGCTACAAACGTTCTACATAGACAATTACCCACAACCAATGAGAGCCTATGGCTACCCTAAATAAGGCTCCCAATCAGAGACAACCGAAATCAGCTGTCTCTAATTGGGAACTCATTCAGGTAACCATAGACTCTCCTAGATAACTAACCAACATAGACAACGCTAGACATCTACACTCAACACAAAACCATATACTACACCCCATAACCCCTTTACCAAATAAACACCCAAAACCAACAAAACATAAACATTCCCCATGTCACACCCTGACCTAACTAAAATAATAAAGAAAACAAAGAATAATAAGGCCAGGGCGTGACATAACCCCCCCCTTGAGGCGCGAACTCCGGGCGCACCATACACAGTCTAGGGGAGGGTCTGGGTGGGCTCCCCTCCACGGTGGCGGCTCCGGCTCTGGTCGTAGTCCCCACGTCACCACAGTACCTAACCACCTCCTAGGCTTCCTCCAAACGACCCCCCTCCACATTAACCCCATTGCATTAAGGGGGAGTTCCGGACTAAGGGACAGCTCCGGACTAAGGACCAGTACCAGGGTAAGTGGCAGTACCAGGGTCAGGGGCAGTACCAGGATAAGGGGCAGTACCAGGGTAAGGGGCAGCACCAGGGTAAGGGGCAGCTCCAGGGTAAGGGGCAGCTCCGGACTGAGGGACTGCAGCTCCGGACTGAGGGACTGCAGCTCCGGACTGAGGGACTGCAGCTCCGGACTGAGGGACTGCCCATGGCTGGCTGACAGATCTGGCTGCTCATGGCTGGCTAACGGATCTGGCTGCTCATGGCTGGCTAACGGATCTGGCTGCTCATGGCTGGCTGACGGATCTGGCTGCTCATGGCTGGCTGACGGATCTGGCTGCTCATGGCTGGCTGACGGATCTGGCTGCTCATGGCTAGCTGACGGATCTGGCTGCTCATGGCTAGCTGACGGATCTGGCTGCTCATGGCTAGCTGACGGATCTGGCTGCTCATGGCTAGCTGACGGATCTGGCTGCTCATGGCTAGCTGACGGATCTGGCTGCTCATGGCTAGCTGACGGATCTGGCTGCTCATGGCTAGCTGACGGATCTGGCTGCTCATGACTAGCTGACGGATCTGGCTGCTCATGGCTAGCTGACGGATCTGGCTGCTCATGGCTAGCTGACGGATCTGGCTGCTCATGGCTGGCTGACGGATCTGGCTGCTCATGGCTGGCTGACGGATCTGGCTGCTCATGGCTGGCTGACTGATCTGGCTGCTCCTGTCTGGTTGGCGGCTCTGGCAGATCCTGTCTGGTTGGCGGCTCTGGCAGATCCTGTCTGGTTGGCGGCTCTGGCAGATCCTGTCTGACGGACGGCTCTAGCGGCTCCTGTCTGGCTGGCGGCTCTAGCGGCTCCTGTCTGGCGGACGGCTCAGTGGGCTCATGGCAGACGGGCGGCTTTGCAGGCTCATGGCAGACGGGCGGCTTTGCAGGCTCATTGCAGACGGGCGGCTCAGATGGCGCTGGGGAGACGGATGGCTCAGATGGCGCTGGGGAGACGGATGGCTCAGATGGCGCTGGGGAGACGGGCAGTTCAGTCATTGCTGTGCAGACGGCAGACTCCTGCCGGCTGAGGCGCACTGTAGGCCTGGTGCGTGGTGCCGGGAATGGTGGCACAGGGCTGGGGACACGCATCTCAGGGCTAGTGCGGGGAGCAGGAACAGGGCATACTGGACCCTGGGAGCGCACATTAGGCCTAGTGCGTGGTGCCGGAACTGGTGGTACCGGGCTGGGGACACGCATCTCAGGGCTAGTGCGGGGAGCAGGAACAGGGCATACTGGACCCTGGGGACGCACATTAGGCCTAGTGCGTGGGGCCGGAACTGGTGGTACTGGACTGGGGACACGCATCTCAGGGCTAATGCGGGGAGCAGCAACAGGGCACACTGGACTCTCAAGGCGTACTATAGGCCTTGTGCGTGGTACCGGTACTGGTGGTACCGGGCTGAGGACCCGCACATCAGGGCGAGTACGGGGAGAAGGAACAGTGCGTACAGGACTCTGGAAACACACAGAGGGCTTGGTGCGTGTTGTAGGCACTGGTGGTAATGTGCTGGAGACACGCACCACAGGGCTAGTACGTGGAGGAACAACAGGGCTCTGGAGACACCCAGGAAGCTTGATGCGTGGTGTAGGCACTGGTGGTAATGGGCTGGAAACACGCACCTCAAAGCTAGTGCGGGGAGCAGGAACAGTGCGTAAAGGGCTCTGGGGACGCACCTTAGACCTAATACTTGGTGCCGGAACTAGTGGTACAGGGCTGGGGACATGCATCTCAGGATGAGTGAAAAAAGTAGGAACAGGACACACCGGGTTGTGAAGGTGTACTGGAAACCTGGTGTGTATAGCCGGCATCAACTCTTCCGGAACTTTAACACGAGTTTCAGGCTGAGTACGAGGAACTGACACAGGTGGCATCGGACAGCTAATACGCTCCTCAGGAAGAATGCATTGCATACTCTGCCAAACCAACAGCTCTCTCTCTTCACTCTCCTCCAATTTCGTCAACAACACTTCGAATGTCTCATAATCTCCCCTTCGTTCACTCTCCTCCAATCTGTCCAATAACTCCTCGACACACTCAGACTCACCCCTCAACTTCGCCGACTGCTCCAAGTGCCCCCCTCCAAAAAATTTTTTGTGCTGTCTCTTGGGCCTTCCTCCCGTGTCGCCGTGCTGCCTCTATCTCTGCCTTGGGGCAGTGATATTCCCCTGGCTGTGACCAGGGTCCTCTCCCGTCTAGAATTTCCTCCCATCTCCAGAAATCCTGTGTAGGTAGGTCCTGTTGCCGCCTTCCATGCCGCTTGGTCCTATGGTGGGTAATTCTGTCACGATCGTGTGGCGGATTGACGGACCAAAATGCAGCAGTTGGAAAATAAGCCATCTTCTTTTATTAACACCACGAAGATGAACACGACACAAAAAACACTTTACAAACTAACAAAACAACAAAACGACCGTGAAGCTACAAACGTTGTGCACATACATACAGGCTACAAACGTTCTACATAGACAATTACCCACAACCAATGAGAGCCTATGGCTACCCTAAATAAGGCTCCCAATCAGAGACAACCGAAATCAGCTGTCTCTAATTGGGAACTCATTCAGGTAACCATAGACTCTCCTAGATAACTAACCAACATAGACAACGCTAGACATCTACACTCAACACAAAACCATATACTACACCCCATAACCCCTTTACCAAATAAACACCCAAAACCAACAAAACATAAACATTCCCCATGTCACACCCTGACCTAACTAAAATAATAAAGAAAACAAAGAATAATAAGGCCAGGGCGTGACAGGCGCACACCCAGAGAAAATGATTTCATGTGGAGGTGCTGACTAACGGCGAATAAACTATAAGCTATAAAAATAAAGAGAGTCGCACACTCCATATATAAACTCCCAGTCATTTACTGGGTAAACCACCAACGTTTCGGCATCACTGTGCCTTCTTCAGGGTGAAAAACAACAATTTAATTAATTATAGAATAAGGCTGTAACGTAACAAAATGTGGAATAAGTCAAGGGGTCTGAATAGCTTCCGAATGCACTGCATATGATCATAGGAGTCACATCTGAGAAGGAGAGCATTGTGAAGGGTTTTGGCTCTCACAGTTTATATGCTAAAATGCCCTTTGGTTATGGAAATGTTGAATCCTGGAGTGTTTGGTTACACTTCACATGAAGCACATTCAATTTCAGTGTCTTCCAAGAGCTATTGTGTCAATAAAATCCCCACAACGTTTAGACAAACCAATGGTCCCCCTTTACCACGTGTTATCTGACATTTCCACAGCTCTTTCAGTAGAAATAAACAGGGCCACGGTACAAAGTGTCTGGCCAGATGTGCTCTTCAGAGAGCTTCCCTGGTAAGGTCTGGTATATCCTTCTTCACACAGAGGGAAGCAGGCCATTGCCATCCAAAGCAGTGATATTTCACATAGTTCATCTGAATTGGACATATTGAAAAATACAATAAAAACCATGGCTATGGAGATGTCTGTGCTATGCATACCAGTACTATGGTGTGGTGGTTTAAAGATTGTGAGGAGTTTCTTCTCTCCACAGGGTTGATTGGATAAGGACTGGCAGATGGAGGACTGCAACCTCTCACAAGTTATGTCTTGTGGGACCCTTTCACATAAAAAAGGGTGGACAAACAAGACTTGACCAGTGTGTGTGTGTGTGTGTGTGTGTGTGTGTGTGTGTGTGTGTGTGTGTGTGTGCGTGCTTACTAACATGTGCAGGGTATTATTTCTAATACTGTATGTAGGTCCTCCAAGAACCCAATCACCTCCTCTTATTGTCTCGTACCTTGAAATGAGATCTGAATGAAACAGGCAGCGGAGCCGGATTGGCCACGTCGTTGTTGGGTTTCACCCCTATACTACCAACAGCGACATTGACGTTATTTGGCTGGACAGTGGCATGTCTGGCAGAATTACTTTCACAACTGCTACATATTCAAAATTACCTAAATATAGTGTATGATGGTGGGGGAGAAAGGGATATTGGGCAGAGAGGGTTGTAGAATAGATGGACACTAGGCTTGACTGCTGAGCGATGGTGAAATGCCAGCTCTGGACTGCCCACCGGCCCCAGGGCTGTGAGGAAACAAAACCCTTTCTCTCAGAGCAGAGACAGCATCAAAACGATTTGACCACACATACTTGATCAGTGTCCAAACCTTGATCCCTCACAGCTCAGGCTAAATTAGAATGCTGAAAACTAAAGGAGAGCATTGCCCATCACTTGATGTTCATACTATGGTATACGGTTTGTGACATGATCAAAGTCTGATGTCCATTCCACAGAACCATACTTGACAGCTTGCTGCCACTTCCAAATGTTTAATGTACCACAACAACCTTATCCTTTAATTCAGGACATTCAATGACAATGGCCTGCAATGAATGTCAAAACTCATTATTTCCATATTTAAGAACTGAACTCACATGGACGAATCAAATCAAATGTTATTTGTCACATGCATCAGAAAGAGTTAAAGACAAAGACAATAATAATACAAATAAAAATAGAAATAGTGACACGAGGAATAAATACACAGTGAATAACGAATAACAATAAAGAGTAAAAAGAACATGTATATACTTAATACAGGGAGTACCAGTACCGAGTTGATGTACAGGGGTATGAGGTAATTGAGGTAGCTATGTACATATACTGTAGGTAGGAGTAAAGTGACTAGGCAACAGGATAGATAATCGACTAAGCTGTAGCAGCAGTGTATGTGGAGCAGTAGCAGCAGCGTACGTGTGTGAGTGTGTGTGACATCAGTATGCGTGTGTGCTCATGTTGCGTGTGGGTGAATACCGGTAGTCCGGTTAGCCATTTGATTAACTATTTAGCAGACTTGTTTAACAGTCTTATGGCTTGGAGGTAGAAGCTGTTCAAGGTCCTGTTGGTTCCAGACTTGGTGCACTGGTACCGCTTAAAATGAAGTAGCAGAGAGAACAGCCTATGGCTTGGGTGGCTGGAGACTTTGACGATTTTTTGGGCCTTCCTCTGACACCACCTACTTAGTATGTTAGCTAACCCTAACATGTTAGCTAACTACTTATTACTACTTTTAGCTACTTTGCAACTACTTAGCATGTTCAGCTAACCCTTTCCCTAACCTTAAGCCTTTTAACTAACACTAACCCTAGCCTTAACCCTTTAACCTAACTCATAAACTTAACCCTAAACCCTAGCCTAGCTAACATTTGCATGCTAGCTAACATTAGCCACCTAACTAGAATTCGTAACATATCATACGTGTTTGTACACATTTATAACAAATTGTACGTTTGGCAAATTCGTAACATATTGTACATTTTTCAAATTCGTAACATATAATACAAATTGCAATTCGTAAAATATCATACAAAATGGGTGATGGATATCCACAAATTAATACATACCATAAAAACATAACATAGGCTAAATAGAGTCTCTCAGATTATCCTACAGAATAATACGAAATGCTCTGAGACCAGGTTGGGATGGCAGGGAGCTCAGCCCCAGTGATGTACTGGGCCCTACTCACCACGCTCTGTAGTGACTTCCGGTTGGGTGCCTTGCAGTTGCCGTACCAAACAGTGATGCAGCCAATCAAGATGCTCTCAAATCTTGTCAGCCTTCTGAGGTGGAAGAGGCGCTGTCGTGCCATCTTCACAGCTGTGTGGATGTGTATGGACCATGTTAATTCCTTAGTAATGTGGACCCTGAGGAACTTGAAGCTCTCAACTACAGATCTTTGAATTCTTTTTACAAACCCTGGGTTCGTGTTAAACTATCATTCCTTAGAGGTGACACATCAAACTGGCTGATCAAAATCAAATATTTCTCTCTGTTGACATCTGGCTCTCCAGCTGTTATTACACCCCTGTTTAATAACTACAGCTGCTGTGGATGTGGATGGGCCCGCACTGTGCTGCACGGCACAGGAGGGTGGCCCAGACACCTTCTCCAACCATCTTAAACAACCCCCAGCAGCCGCCACTAATGTGGAGCGACAGAGCTATTCCACAAAAGACCTCCTGGTGTAAAACAAAAAATAAACAAAAAGGATCCTGTGTGGTTTTATAAAATGGGAGAGGAGAGGGGTCTCGGATTCTTGGCCATGACCTCTCAGAGGAAGTTGGGATATACAAAAAAAATATTTCCAATTCACACATGCATATAATATGCACTTGTATGTGTGTGAAATAGGACAAATATAAGCATCCACCTTATTACATGAAGTTATATGGTTAAATGTTTCAGTGGAACAATAGTGTTTGGTACATGTGTGGGGCCAGTGGACCTCTAAGCAGAGGCCTGCACTGCAGTGTGGTGTGCGTCTGTGTGTGTGGGGAGTGGCCCTTAATCCTTTAACAGAAGTCTCTCTTGTGGTGAATGGATATACTACATGGATGTACTCACCACATCAGTAGCTCTATGCAAAGACAAATTCATACCACAAGATGGCAACGTTAATCCACTTCCCTCAGTATAATGAGAAAAATTCACATGGGAGTTTAGACTGATTTTGAAGGTTGAAATACGAGCAATTAGATGGACTATTTATACATGATTTAAAGAAATGTTTTACTTTTGTGATCTTTTAAAAGTGTATCCATGCACGTATTTACCTATGACTTTCTCTAACGCGTGGATAGGGGTTTCATCCATTACAAGGTGTTTCATGCATTGCCTGCAAACCCGGCATTGAATTGGATAGAATTTCACATTGGGCAGCTTGAATCAGGAAAGTTTCCTCTCATGACCTCTACAAGCCAGAATGTTCCATACGATTATATTTTAACGTACTTTACCATGCAGCTGTTCATTTTGGCGGTAGGAATGTGAGACAATATATCCAAAGGAGAGTATAATTACATCAGCTTTTCAAAGCACTGGTAGTGCATTCAGAAATACAGTTGAAGTCGGAAGTTTACATACACTTAGTCACTAAAACTCGTTTTTCAACCACTCAACAAATTTCTTGTTAACAACTATAGTTTTGGCAAGTCGTTTAGGACATCTACTTTGTGTATGACACAAGTAATTTTTTACAACAATTGTTTACAGACAGACTTATTCACTTACAATTCACTGTATTACAATTCCAGTGGGTCAGACGTTTACATACACTAAATTGACTGTGCCTTTAAACAGCTTGGAAAATTCCAGAAAATGAAGTCATGGCTTTAGAAGCTTCTGATAGGCTAATTGACATAATTTGAGTCAATTGGAGGTGTACCTGTTGATGTATGTCACGTTCCTGACCTGTTTTCTGTTGTTTTTGTATGTGTTTAGTTGATCAGGGCGTGAGTTGGGGTAGGCATTCTATGTTTTGTGTTTCTATGTTTAGGTCATTGGTAATTAGCCTTATATGGTTCTCAATCAGGGACAGGTGTTTGACGTTTCCTCTGATTGAGAACCATATAAAGGTAGGCTGTTCACACTGTTTGTTTGTGGGTGGTTGTCTTCCGTGTCTGTGTCTCACACGGGACTGTTTCGTTTGTTCGTTTGTGTAGTCTAGTCTAGTCTGTACCTGTTCATGCATTCTTCGTGTATATGTAAGTTCGTTTGTTCAGGTCTGTTTGACTTCGTTTATTATTTTGTAAATTCTCAAGTGTGTTTAGTTTTCGACTTGTTTAATAAATATCATGTCGTATAACAACGCTGCGCTTTGGTCCAATCCCTACTCCTCCTCTTCTTCCGAAGAGGAGGAGGACAACCGTTACAATGTATTTCAAGGCCGACCTTCAAACTCAGTGCCTCTTTGATTGACATCATGGGAAAATCCAAAGAAATCAGCCAAGACCTCAGAAAAAACATTGTAGACCTCCACAATTCTGGTTCATCCTTGGGAGCAATTTCCAAACGCCTGAAGGTACCACGTTCATCTGTACAAACAATAGTACGCAAGTATAAACACCATGGGACCACGCAGCCGTCATACCGTTCAGGAAGGAGACGCGTTCTGTCTCCTAGAGATGAACGAACTTTGGTGCGAAAAGTGCAAATCAATCCCAGAACAACAGAAAATGATCAAGTGAAGATGCTGAAGGAAACCGATACTAAAGTATCTATATCCACAGTAAAACGAGTCCTATATCGCCATAACCTGAACTGCCGCTCAGCAAGGAAGAAGCAACTGCTCCAAAACCGCCATAAAAAAGCCAGACTACGATTTGCAACTGCACATGGGGACAAAGATCATACTTTTTGGAGAAAGGTCCTCTGGTCTGATGAAACAAAAATAACTGTTTGCCCATAATGACCACCGTTATGTTTGGAGGAAAAGGGGAGAGGTTTGCAAGCCAAAGAACACCATCTCAACTGTGAAGCACGGGGGTGGCAGCATCATGCTGTGGGGGTGCTTTGCTGCAGGAGGGACTGGTGCACTTCACAAAATAAATGGCATCATGAGGAGGGAAAATTATGTGGATATATTGAAGCAACATCTCAAGACACCAGCCAGGAAGTTAAAGCTTGGTCGCAAATGGTCTTCTAAATGGACAACGACCCCAAGCATCCTTCCAACGTTGTGGCAAAATGGCTTAAGGACAACAAAGTCAAGGTATTGGAGTGGCCATCACAAAGCCCTGACCTCAATCCTATAGAAAATTTGTGGGCAGAACTGAAAAAGCGTGTGTGAGCAAGGAGGCCTAAAAATCTGACTCAGTTACACCAGCTCCGTCAGGAGGAATGGGCCAAAATTCACCCAACTTATTGTGGGAAGTTTGTGGAAGGCTACCCTAAATGTTTGACCCAAGTTAAACAATTTAAAGGCAATGCTACCAAATACTAATTGAGTGTATGTAAACTTCTGACCCACTGGGAATGTGATGAAAGAAATAAAAGCTGAAATAAATCATTCTCTCTACTATTATTCTGAAATTTCACATTCTTAAAATAAAGTGGTGATCCTAACTGACCTAAGACAAGGAATTTTTACTAAGATTAAATTTCAGGAATTGTGAAAAACTGAATTTAAATGTATTTGGCTACGGTGTATGTAAACTTATGACTTCAACTGTAAAAACACCACTTTTGCCCCTGGGGGGATATACAATGAAATCAATGTGTATTTTTCCCCATGTAGGATACAATTCAAAATTAGAAAAACGTCCTTCTTGGTCAGTGTGCTGGGATGTAAGGGAAAAGGGTGTATTCTTATTTATCAGGATGCCTACACCTCTGTGGTTACTACATTAAGTGGCAGCATAGACCTCTCCAACCCAGCTCCTCTTTAAATATTCAATTTCATTTTTTTTGCCCACCCAAGCCAAGCTGGTCAACCTCCCATCCTTGCCCACCCAAGCCAAACGTGTCAAAACCTCCCGTCTTTTCCCGCCCTCCCTTTTTCGACTCATTTACACCCATCCTTACATCGACTTCATTCACATACAACATATTCTCTACCGCCCTCCTACACATATTCACCCTCCCTCAAAGTCCCATTCTTATGCAGTCACACACACACACCTCCCTCCATAGAACAGTTGACATACATGCTATATTTCCCCCTTTGTATTGTCTTTGTCGGGAATTGTGAAAAACGTAGTATTTGTATTTGGCTAAGGTGTATGTAAACTTCCGACTTCAACTGTATATCACACGTGCGCGAGCATCTCTTGCATGTATTTTTATCTTAGTAGCATGCTTCAGGGGAGCACTACCAGCATCTTGTAAAGTTGACAATTATATTTTTATGGGGATATAGTCTCACATTCCTACCGCCAAAATACAACTTTGTGTTTCCAGGCAATTTCACGCATTGCTTGTTTAGGCGAGAAGAGAACATTCTTTCAAAGTGGCGCTCCTCCTCCCTCGTGATTCGACACTCCGCCACGATCTGCGACTGACTTGTGACTACTGCGGCTCTGAAAACTAGTTCGGGTTCAAGAAAACAACATGGCAGACGATTTGACCATTCAAACTTGCGGAAAATACGGAGGAATTGTGGTAATTACAATGAAATTGGTTGGGAAAGTGATAGCCTACCGAACTGATGTGATAGAGGTCGACATAAAATGAGTGCATGATGTGTAAACCTCATGTGCAACAAAGTAGCTAAAGTTGTAGTCTACTGTGTTCTTGCATGCATGGAACTTAAACGGTATGTAAATAATATTTGTAATGAATACTATATTTTCCATCCTAGATCAACGATGACTGGCCAGGTTACAGTTTAGAGCTTTTTAACTATCCAAAACACTATTCTGGAGATCTAGAGTGTGTTTACATCCCACATGGTGTCATCATGGACAGGTAAACTATATAGCATGAATGCAGTAACGTTAGGCCTATATACCAATTCACTTGCATATTTCTTTCTGTGTGATCACTGACATTGGGAAACTACAAGACTATCAGTCACCCACTCCTCAAGGGGAAGTAATTAAAATCCATTATCGGGATGTTATCAGAGTGTGTGAGAATGCAAAGCCAATAGCCTACCTACAGCATATAGAGATGGAGGGCAGCTTGGTGAGAGATTGGATTGAGGAAAGGCGCCTGCATACTAGGTTCGGTTTGCTCTTAGCAGAAGTCGGCTAGTCGACTTGAATGTCTGTGACTCGCATAATCACTTAAAATCCTTTCCTGCAGTCAAATGACCAAATCGCCCTCTAGTGGTCTCATGGGTGGAAGGTTATTCATATTACTCGCAGAAAAAAGTGTTTCTATGTCATACGGTTTTGTTATATTTCAGTCTTCTGAGATGTATATAAAGTGTAATATTGGGATACAAACTCAAAATTGAATACATTTAAACTCTATATCTGACATGGTACAGGTGTCTTCATTTTTAAAAGTCTATAACCATATGTATATTTCTGTTTCAAAGTACATTTGTTTAAGACTACCAAGAAACACTCTGTCCCTGATTTAGCCCACTGCAGTAAAAGGTTAAAAGACCTTCGCTCGGAAAAAGAAAAAAGCCAAATGGGCCAATTGGCGACCGCCTCGCGCGTCTCCCGGTCACGGCCGGCTGTGACACCGCCTGGGATCGAACCCGGGTCTGTAGTGCCGCCTCAAGCACTGCGATGCAGTGCCTTAAACCGCTGCGACACTCGGGAGGCCAGAGATTCAGTTTTTAGTTCAAATTATTTGTTTGCAATATGTGAACTATAAGCTAAGACAGCTTTATAAGCTGTTAATTCACTTACATTTACATTTACATTTAAGTCATTTAGCAGACGCTCTTATCCAGAGCGACTTACACATTGGAAAGTTCATACATATTCACCCTGGTCCCCCCGTGGGAATTAAACCCACAACCCTGGCGTTGCAAGCGCCATGCTCTACCAACTGAGCCACACGGGACCTGAAGGGGTTTGAAGACGTGTGAGAAGACAACATATTTGGTGAGAATT
This sequence comes from Salvelinus fontinalis, assembly GCF_029448725.1. NCBI lineage: Eukaryota > Metazoa > Chordata > Actinopteri > Salmoniformes > Salmonidae > Salvelinus > Salvelinus fontinalis. The sequence continues at coordinate 24,831,410 of NC_074681.1, read as the reverse complement.
ACAACAGGGTACAAAATCGATTCTAGCTCTTAAAGGGGCAGTAGCCTAAATTGGGTGTACAGTTTTCAATTACAGAATTATTTAATCTATAGTTATTCTTATGCTATTTATTCTGTTACTATTGACATGTAAATATTATTAGTATCTTCTGATTACAATTATTATCTCTCATCTTTTAACTAAATGCAATCTATTCACTTCCAAAATGTAAGTAGGTGTGTATATATAGCTTTCTGATAACTCGTACTGATGGAATGGCTTGAAAACAAAATAATAATTACAGGATAAGCTATTTCTCATATATCTCAGATAGGACCCTTGGATCTTTCTTACTTTTTAACTCCACATTGTTGGGAAAGGGCTTGTAAGTATGCACTTCACGGTAAAGTCTACACTTTGTAAAAACCCAGAGTGCATTGAGTGAATGTTGGAAAAAGATCTTGATTACTTTATAAACCTAGCAATGTGAATGCAAAAAGAGGACTCGGATCACAAAATAGGTGAACTGAACTGGCAAAAGAGTTGAGTCCTCATTCAAAGGCAAGGGCAGTGTGAAGACATAGAGAACTTAGTTATTTTGCTTTTTTTTACCCCGGAGTTCACTTTAAAGAGGACTGAGATCGGTTCTTTTAAAGAAAACTATATCTAAAAACACCCTTACATGCTGACCAAACCGCCCGCATTGCAAAATAAATGTACACATACATGTTATTCAATAATTTCATACAAACTGTTGCGCGTCTCAACGGGCGTATGCGTAGCCAGTCACTAAAATAAACTATGCTAAAATAGAACTTGGTTCTATAAGTAGAGCACACATGATTTTGTGACTCAAAATGGGTCAAAATTCTACAAAGATCCAGCAAAAAAAAGGACCATATGCATCTCAGGTAAAATAACAATCCAATTTTTATCTCCCAAATTAGCAAGCAACAGCAGCAAGCAAGCTAAATGTCAATGAAAGGTTTCATCTCTGTTTCGACCGGACCCCAAATGAATATAGTTGGTTCACAGTTGGTTTTGGTATTTTAACCTGCATGTCATGAACGTGCCTGGTGGGGATAGACAAAGTCAAAATGCGGACGCACTCGCCAAGGCTGTTTGGTCAGCATGTGAGTCACACAATTTTACATCTAACTAAGATGTTTCGTAAAGTATTTCTTAAGTGAAAAAATTTGCATGTCTCGTTGAATGACAACAAACACTTCATTGAAGAATCCTAACCGTATTTCCCACTCCTACTAGGAGTAGTACTGTTGACCAATCACAGATGAAGGGTTGTAGACTTCGGCTACCGAACTACCGACTTGCTCCAAGAAAAGAAAAAAAAATGTGCTCGAAGAGCTGGATAAAAACCTGCCGACCATCAAAATGAACAAAAACGTCACAGAATTGTCATAAAACTGTTTTGATTGGAAAGCATGCGACAGGCTTTACTCCTTTCCTTCTCATACTTGTGTTGCAGGACAGAGCGGCTTGCACGTAACATAATGGGTGACCTGGGGGACCATGACATTGTGGTGCTATGTGTTCTGAAAGCCGGGTACCAGTTCTGTGCTGACTTGGTGGAGAGGATCAAAGCACTGAGTCGTAACTCAGACCACACTCTGCCCATGAGTGTCAACTTCATCCGCCTCAAAAGTTATGTGGTAAGGATCTAAATAACACTTTTTTTTATGCTGGACAAGTGGAAAATTCCTCCATGATGCAATCCAATCCAAGACCCTGTGAAATCAGATATATTTTTCTTGAGGTAAAATTGTCACAGCTTGAATTGTAGTGTTTCTTTCTCCGGTCCTTGTATGCCTGGTATGGGCTTCAGTCATGGCTGTTGTCATTTACAGCTGTCATTAATATACTTTTTATGTTATGACAGTATTATTAATGTTCTACATTACTGTAAGCTTTTAGACCAAACTTGACCAAATATTTCCCTTTCTCGTAGAATGATCAGTCCACAGAGGATCTCCACATCGTTGGAGCTGAAGACCTCTCTTTCCTGACTGGAAAGGTAAGTAGCCCTGCTGTACACAAGAAGTATAACATATATACATACTACTGTTCAAAAGTTTGGGGTCACTTCGAAATTTCCTTGTTTTTGAAAGAAAAGCAATTTTTTTCGTCCATTAAAATAACGTCAAATTGACCAGAAATACAGTGTAGACATTGTTAATGTTGTAAATTACAATTGTAGCTGGAAACGGCTGATTTAAATGGAATATCTACATAGGCGTACACAGGCCCATTATCAGCAACCATCATTCCTATGTTCCAATGGCACGTTGTGTTAGCTAATCCAAGTTCATTTTTTAAAGGCTACTTAATCATTAGAAAACCCTTTTTGCAATTATGTTAGTACAGCTGAAAACTGTTGTTCTGATTAAAAAAGCAATAAAACTGGCCTTCAGACTAGTTGAGTATCTGGAGCATCAGCATTTGTGGGTTCGATTACAGGCTCAAAATGGCCAGAAACAAATAACTTTCTTCTGAAACTCGTCAGTCTATTCTTGTCCTAAGAAATGAAGGCTATTCAATGCAAGAAATTGCCAAGAAACTGAAGATCTGGTACAACGCTGTGTACTACTCCCTTCACAGAACAGCGCAAACTGTCTCTAACCAGAATAGAAAGAGGAGTGGGAGGCCCCGGTGGACAACTGAGCAAGAGGACAAGTCCATTAGAGTGTCTAGTTTGAGAAACAGAGTCCTCAACTGGCATGCAAAACACCAGTCTCAACGTCAACAGTGAAGAGGTGACTCTGCGATGCTGGCCTTCTAGGCAGAGTTGCAAAGAAAAAGCCATATCAGACTGGCCAATAAAAAGAAAAAAGGTTAATATGGGAAAAAGAACACAGACATTGGACAGAGGATGATTGGAAAAAAGTGTTATGGACAGACGAATCAAAGTTTGAGGTGTTTCGGATCACAAAGAAGAACATTCGTGAGATGCAGAAAAAATAAAAAGATGCTGGAGGAGTGCTTGACGTCATCTGTCAAGCATGGTGGAGGCAATGTGATGGTCTGGGGTGCTTTGGTGGTGGTAAAGTGGGAGATTTGTACAGGGTAAAAGGGATCTTGAAGAAGTCAGGCCATCACTCCATTTTGCAACACCATGCCATACCCTGTGGACGGCGCTTAATTGGAGCCAATTTCCTCCTACAACAGGACAATGACCCAGAGCACAGCTCCAAACTATGAAAAAACTATTTAGGAAAGGAGCAGTCAGCTGCTATTCTGTCTATAATGGAGTGGTCAGCACAGTCCCCGGATCTCAAACCTATTGATCTGTTGTGGGAGCAGCTTGACCGCATGGTACGTAAGAAGTGCCCATCAAGCCAATCCAACTTCTGGGAGGTGCTTTAGGAAGCATGGGGTGAAATCTCTTCAGATTACCTCAACAAATTAACAACTAGAATGCCAAAGGTCTGAAAGGCTGCAAATGGAGGTATCTTTGATGAAAGCAAAGTTTGAAGGACACAATTATTATTTCAATAAAAAAATAATGTTTATAACCTTGTCAACGTTTTGACTATATTTCCTATTCATCATTTCATCATTTCCTATTCATTCATTTAATGTATGTTTTCATGAAAAACAAGAACATTTCTAAGTGACCCCAAACTTTTCAACGGTAGTGTGTGTATATAAACTCAGCAAAAAAAGAAACGTCCTCGCACTGTCAACTGCGTGTTTTTTCAACAAACTTAACATGTGTAAATATTTGTATGAACATAACAATATTCAACAACTAAGACATAAACTGAACAAGTTCCACAGACATGTGACTAACAGAAATGGAATAATGTGTCCCTGAACAAAGGGGGGATCAAAACCAAAAGTAACGGTCAATATCTGGTGTGGCCACCAGCTGCATTAAGTACTGTAATGCATCTCCTCCTCATGGACTGCACCCGATTTGCCAGTTTTTGCTGTGAGATGTTACCCAACTCTTCCACCAAGGCACCTGCAAGTTCCCGGACATTTCTGGGGGGATTGGCCCTAGCCCTCACCCTCTGATCCAAAAGGTCCCAGATGTGCTCAATGGGATTGAGATCCGGGCTCTTCGCTGGCCATGACAGAACACTGACATTCCTGTTTTGCAGGAAATCACGCACAGAACAAGGATGAGCCTGCAGGAAGGGTACCACATGAGAGAGGATTATGTCTTCCCTGTAATGCACAGCGTTGCGATTGCTTGCAATGACAACAAGCTCAGTCTGATGATGCTGTGACACACCGCCCCAGACCATGACGGACCCTCCACCTCCAAATCGCTCCCGCTCCAGAGTACAAGCCTCAGTGTAACGCTCATTCCATCGACAATAAACACGAATCCGACCATCACCCCTGGTGAGACAAAACCGCAATTCGTCAGTGAAGAGCACTTTTTGCCAGTCCTGTCTGGTCCAGCGACGATGGGTTTGTGCCCATAGGCGATGTTGGTGCCGGTGATGTCTGGTGATGACCTATCTTACAACAGGCCTAAAAGCCCTCAGTCCAGCCTCTCTCAGCCTATTGCGGACAGTCTGAGCACTGATGGAGGGATTGTGCGTTCCTGGTGTAACTCGGGCAGTTGGTGCCATCCTGTACCTGTCCCGTAGGTGTGATTTCAGATGTACCGATCCTGTGCAGGTGTTGTTTACACGTGGTCTGCCACTACGAGGACAATCGGCTGTCCGTCCTGTCTCCCTGTAGTGCTGTCTTCAGCATCTCACAGTACGGACATTGCAATTTATTGCCCTGGCCACATCTGCAGTCCTCGTGCCTCCTTGCAGCATGAGCATGCCTAAGGCACATTCATGCAGATGAGCAGGGACCCTGAGCATCTTTCTTTTGGTGTTATTCAGAGTCAGTAGAAAGACCTCTTTGTGTCCTAAGTTTTCATAACTGTGACCTTAATTGCCTACCGTTTCTAAGCTGTTAGTGTCTTTACGACCGTTCCACAGCTGCATGTTCATTAATTGTTTATGGTTCATTGAACAAGCATGGGAAACAGTGTTTAAACCCTTTACAATGAAGATCTGTGAAGTTATTTGGATTTTTACGAATTATCTTTGAAAGACATGGTCCTGAAAAAGGGACGTTTCTTTTTTTGCTGAGTTTATTTTGGCCTGTGTTTGGCGCATACAGGAGAGAACATTCTCTGCCATGGCTTCCCGGGCCAATGCGGTGCTATCAGGATTAGGGGTAGACCATTTGCTCTCAGTCTCTCCAGAGTAGGGGGGGGGGGATCAGGCCCACTGGAGGGAAAGTGTACAGAAGCACGTAAAGCCACTTGTGGGCCAGCGCGTCCACACTTAGAGGAGCGTTGTGATCTCTCATCGCGAAGAACAAGCGACAGTGCGCGTTGTCCTGCGATGCGTTAAGATCAACGGAAGCCCTGCCATAATGCCACTACACCACCTCGACATCTCCGGGATAAATTTGCCACTCTCCTGGTTGGGGGTTCTACCACGACAGTAAATCCTCACCTGAGTTTAGTCTGCCTGGCACATGCGTTGCTCTGAGACAAACAGATCTTATCTGCTCCATAGCAAGATCTCTCTCGCCAGAGAGTGTTGTTGATTAGAGCGCATTCGTCCTTGGCTGTTGATATAAGCCACCATAGACTTATTGTCTGACCTGACCAGGACATGTTGGCCCTGTAGGAATGGACAGAAGTGCCTGAGGGCTAGTAACACAGTGTAGAGCTCGAGAACATTGATATGGGCTGTACTTATAGATTCTGACCATACGCCGTTCACTGTACGCCCTTCGCCTCTCTCCCGTAGGAGTGCTAGGGCGGCTTCTGCACACTTTGTGAATGTCCGTGGGGCAAGGGAACAGACCGTCTGATAAGGTGAGATATTCGTAGGCTATGCCCTCGAAGACGAACCTTAGATATCTCCTCTATGCAGGATAAACTCAAATATGGAAATAAGCATCCTTAACTTCTTATGGCTGCAGGGGCAGTATTGAGTAGCTTGGATGAAAGGTGCACAGAGGTGCCCAGAGTAAATGGCCTGCTCCTCAGTCATAGTTGCTTTATTATTAGTATTGGATAGAAAACACTCTGAAGTTTCTAAAACTGTTTGAATTATGTCTGAGTATAACAGAACTCATATGGCAGGCAAAAACCTGAGAAGTTCCACTTCCTGTTTGGATTTTTTCTGGGGCTGGTAGATTTTCAACCAAGCTTCCATTGAAATTACAGCGAGATATGGATGAGTTTTCACTTCCTACGGCTTCCACTAGATGTCAACAGTCAAGAGAAATTTGTCTGATGACTCTACTGTGAAGGGGGGCCGGATGAGACAGGAATGAGTAACCACTGCCATGAGGTGACCACGTGCGTTCACGTGAGAGGCAGCTCCGTTCCATCGCTCAACTGAAGTCAATGCAATTCTCCGGTTGGAACGTTATTCAAGATGTATGTTAACAACATTCTAAGATTGATTCAATACATCGTTTGACATGTTTCTACTGACTGTTACGGAACTTTTGGACATTTCGTCACGTTTTAGTGAACGCGCTTTGTGACTTTGGAACTGTTTACCAAACGCGCTAACCAAAGTAGCTAATTGGACATAAATAACGGACATTATCGAACAAATCAAGCATTTATTGTGGACCTGGGATTCCTGGGAGTGCATTGTGATGAAGATAATCAAAGGTAAGGGAATATTTATCATGTAATTTCTGGTTTCTGTTGACTCCAACATGGCGGCTAATTTGACTCTTGTTCTGAGCTCCGTCTCAGATTATTGCATGGTTTGCTTTTTTCGTAGAGGTTTTTTGAAATCTGACACAGTGGTTGCATTAAGGAGAGGTATATCTATAATTCCATGTGTATAACTTGTATTATCATCTACATTTATGATGAGTATTTCTGTTGAAACGATGTGGCTATGCACTATCACTGGATGTTTTTGGAACTAGTGAACGTAACACGCCAATGTAAACTCAGATTTTTTTTATATAAATATGAACTTTATCAAACAAAACATGTATGTATTGTGTAACATGAAGTCCTATGAGTGTCATCTGATGAAGATCATCAAAGGTTAGTGATTAATTTTAGCTATATTTCTGCTTTTTGTGACTGCTATCTTTCGCAGGAAAAATGTCTGTGCTTATTGTGGTTTGGTGTGACCTAACATAATCGGTTGTAGTGCTTTCGCTGAAAAGCATATTTGAAATCGGACACTTTGGTGGGATTAACAACAAGATTACCTTTAAAATGATATAAGACACATGTATGTCTGAGGAATTTTAATTATGAGATTTCTGTTTTTCGAATTTGGCGCCCTGCACTTTCACTGGCTGTTGTCATATCGATCCCGTTACCGGGATTGCAGCCATAAGAAGTTCTACTGTGGTGAACCACTCAGAGTTGAATCAAACAGCATACCATGCATTAGCATTCGAAATCTGTAGACTCTCAGATGCTTGTTGAGGTGCCATAAATCCATCTCCTGGTCAGAGAGGGCGCTGCCTGATGCGGCTAGAGACATGCCCTCGTCCTCACTTCTGGATTTTGTCGGAATTAAGGTCCACGCCCTGGGAAAGGTGGGGGTTCTCCTAATCATCCTGAAGCAGGAGATGCCTGAATAGCTTCTCCTTCCTCTGAGAATTTGTTGTCAACAGAGTCGTCCTCGAGCAAGTACGAGGCCTGGGCAATACTTTCCATGTACTTCGCTCTACGTCTAAGGACACCAGAGCCCAGCTGAGCGCAATGCACTCAACTAGCGGGGTCAATGAGGGATGCGGATGGGAATCCGTTCCAGATATGCAATGACCACAATTGCCATGGCAAGCTTTGCTAGGCTTGCACTGATTTTTCTCCCCCTTCCCTAACAACTTGGCCGGTAAGCCTGTCGATATCTCTTTTCGACCGGACGGACAAAGCAAATGGAATTACCGGGGGGTTAGCTAGCCACGCGCTACCACTACAACGTGAAGTTGGGAGAAACACGGGGTAACTTGAGCTTGAGCCAGGTAAGTAGAAACAGAAATCTTTATTTACCAGGGTGGTGGGAAATAAATCCTGTCTTTATACTTTTGGTGTATTGAAAGTAGTGCCAACAGTGATGCTAGCTAATTAGCTGGCTATCTTCACCTGAGTGATGATAGCCAGCTAGCCGAGCCGTTGCGTGCGATACCAAGTGCCAACTCGGTGTGTAAACCAAGTAACTCAAGGTAGAACAAAAGGCTGGGTTATCTTTCACAGGGGAATGTAAAAAGTATGGTGCTTCAATGGTGGGGTAACACACTGAATAAGTAGCACCGCGCATCCTAACCAAACAACCCAAATGGGGTTTTAGCCCAGAGGTTGCTAGCTAAAACACCAGTGGTGCCGTTAGCCCACTAACTAGCCAAGACATTCAAAAGTTCAGCTAGCTAACTCCGAACAGTGGGAACTGACAGAGCTAGAGACCCTGGGTAGAAGTAGGTCAAATGTGTGGGAACCTGCTATTAGCGGGATGCTAAAGCAGTGGAGCTAGCTAGCTAACAACGGCAGTTGTGTGTAGGCAACAGGTGTACTGTAGCTAGCCAACAACAAAAAGCGCTGCTAACTGAGGTAACTTCACTTGGTAAAGCAGAATTCCTGAAAATAGAAAATAAACCACTCAACGCTCCGTGGTGGGGTTGTAACCCACGCCGAAAGGAACAGTTAAGTTCAGAGCTAGTTTTCTGAAGAAAGCTGCTTAATGAGTTAGTAACCAAATAGACTTGTGAAGAGGCGAAGAATGAGGAAACCAGAGCAGTGCAGGGTGTTATATAGACACAGGGCGTACACCCACAAAGCTCTGATTGGCCTGTTAGGCGTGATTGAATAAGGCTTCAACCAATGACCTGCAAAAGAAGAAGTGTCCCATAGTGAGATGTCGATACTGAGTCCACTGAAATAGAACCTCTATTAGCAGATATAGTTATGAGCCAATACCGGTACTGATTTTAAAAAACTAAAATGTGTCTTGAAAGCAGTGGATATGATCATGATCATGTGTTTCTCAGTAGTAGTTGTTGTTAATCTGAACTGAGTGAGATTTGGGCAGTGTCTCTCAGCAACCACAATGGGGCAGTCTTCCCCATGTCTCTTCTCAGAAGAAGTGTCACAGAAGTTTTGGAGCACAAATCAATGGCTGTGGTTAGTAATGGCCCTGATCAGAGTTATTACCACATTTTTCCTTTTCTGCCAGGACTAGAATTTATCACTATTTCTGTCACTGCTGCGACCAATAGTCCTTCTACTTATATAGATTATATTAGGAGGATAATGTACATTTTGTTTAAAGAACTGCAGATGTCATAATAGAAATGTCACTAATGCTCATTGTCCCTGAAGAACAACACAATGGCTTAGTCTAATCTGTTTGTGTGCATACAGCCATTAATGGGATCATAGGTCAGCGAGGGAGATGCTGCTGGCATATAAATCAAACACACACAAGCTGTACACACACTGGTACACCCTGTAGTGAGGCGTGGCTTGGATGTCAGTGTGTAGGAACATGCTGAACCATTGAGTTATGGGGTGGTGAGTCTAACTCATTTCTCTATTGCTTTTCTACACAGAGAATATTTGGACTGTGTGTGAAATATTTTAGATTAAGTAATTGCGGCCTAGGGAAAGTTGCCACTTTTTATTAATGATGTACTGTAGATACTAGCTAGAGATTATGCTAATTGATCATTAGTATTATTATGTCACACCTTACAGTTTGTATCCATGTAGTTTACACTGTCTGGATTGAGGATTAAGGTTAATAATTCTTTACTGTCTGGAAGGAATTAATGACACTACTGAGCCCCAGACAGACAAAGCATCAACTCAGCATGGCTTCATTTCTGCTTGACTGCATCCTTTGTTTCACGTGAAATGACAGCACTACTACTGTATGTAGCTAAGTTTGTTTTCACACATCATGTTTGGGATGTCTTCTCTTGAGAATGCCTTGGTTCATATTAAGCAGATAAGCAAGGCATCCTTTAGACATGCCTTGTGTAATCACTAATATCATGTAGAAAGTCACACTGCTAGCATTAATAATCAGGAGTATGATCATGCCCCTGGATGACGGGGTAGGAAGCTGTTGTTTTGCCCAGATGCCAATATTTCGTCCCCAACATGTGGTGTCTGGTATTGGCTGGCTGTCCCTTCCTGAGTGGGTCAACAGTGTGAAGCATGCCTCTGATTTTAATTTTGCAATATCAGGAATGTTCTGTTCTTCTGTAACTGGAAAACAAGACTTTTAATCATAATGGATCACTTTGTCTACAGGGAAAACACCGATTGAGTAGCTAGTATTATGAAGCCATTAGTCACTTGTATGTTACTGACTTCACAATATCTTTCTGTGAGCATAGGGGCAAGTCCGGATTTATGGTAAAATCTCCCACAGTTACTTATACGACCACATTTTCCCCTAACTGTTAAATATCTGCTCCACATTAAGATTCAAAGGTGTCTGCAGAAAGAATGGGGTGTCAGCTTTAACATGACTCCTTGAGTTTAAAAACAAATATTTTGGTTATTGAACTAGAGTAGGTGAAGTGGATTTACATCCGATAACATAATTAAGTTTTCATCATGGGTCCCTGATCTGTACTATACAGAAATGCATAATTATGGATATGAATATCATTCTCTTCATGGTGATGTATCCTGAATAGGTACTCAAAGGTAGAAATATGTAATATACGTCTTTTGCATATTTGGGTATTATTCCACACACTGGCTATAATTGTAATAAGCTCCACACCCAAACAAGACCTAATTTGGTTGGTCTAGACCAGACCAAATCTGAAACAATCATAGACGTCTATGTTTCACAAATTTGGACATCACAGTAAAGTTTGGTAGAGTACAGGAAGGTAGATATGTACAGTACAATAAAGTTTATTATACTGAATTGTACTCAACTATTCTGTACTATCCAAACTTGTGAAACATAGATGTCTATGATTGGTTCAGATTTTTGAGGCGCATGCGCGTACCGAATGGACGTATAGGGTGTGAGTAGCTCCGTTCTGTACCGACAGAACTGATTATATGTAGAAACCAGACAGAGTTTAAATGAATCCTCTAATGGGGCCTCACAAGTGGCTCAGCGGTCTAAGGACTACACTACAGCCTCATGTTCGATCCCAGGCTGTGTCACAGCCCGTCGTGACCGGGAGTCCCATGAAGCGGCGCACAATTGGCCTAGTGTCGTCCGGGTTAGGGAAGGGTTTGGCCGGCCAGGATTCGCTTGCTTTCCTTGTCTCATCGTTCTTGTGACTCCTTGTGGCGAGCCGGGCTCCTACAACCTGACAACGGTAGTCAGTTGGACGGTGTTTCCACCAACACATTGGTGCGGCTGGCTTCCGGGTTAAGCGAGCAGTGTGTCAAGAAGCAGTGCGGTTTGGCAGGGTTGTATTTTGGAGGACGCAGAGCTCTTGACCTTTGCCTCTACTGAGTCCGTAGGGGAGTTGCAGTGATGAGACAAGACTAACTATCAATTGGATACCACGAAATTGGGAGAAAAAAGTGGTTAAAAAAATAAATAATTAAGCCTCTAAAATCGATAGATCAGTATATCCCCAAGCAACTGGGAGAGAGTGAGTGGTCAGTTGTGTACAACAGCGAACCAATCAGTTTGTAACGTAACGCAGCGACACAAACCCAACAAGCCATGGCTTCCCCCAGAGGAAAAGACAAGGAGCAACAAACGAGAGTAATGAACAGCTAAAGGATATCCAGGAAAACATAGCTAAATTGCTCTCAATGCCCACCAAAACAAATGAACTGCTACAATCTGTTAAAGTAGATTCACTTGAAAAGAAAGTCAGACGCGCACAAACAAGGTGTGCGCATGAACGAACAAGACAACAAAACGTTATTTTTTGGAAACACAGTTTCAAACTTTAGAAGATGAATTGGACCGGCAAGAAAATAGAATGAGATGAAACATGAGAATATCGTCCTTACTGGAAGATGAGGAAAAAGGAGACCTTTCCAGCTACATGGTCAAACTGATATCAGAAGAACTTGACGTGGGTATATCACCAGAAGATCTGGGAAAATGCCATAGGATCGGCATGAAACAGAAGAACACTAAATACCCTTGCATGGTAATCTTCAAGCTGTGCAACTTTCAGACCAAAATCAAAATTCTGAAGGCATAAGGGGGAAGGAGATCAAAATCCACTGCCAGTCCATTCAATTCATCCAGGACCTGTCTGCTAGGCTGAGAAAAAAACGCAAGGAATACATTCTGATCAGACAGTCACTCAAAGAAAAGGGATCAAATCTCAGCTCCGCTTCACGACTGTCAAGTGTCAGTGTGCAGCGGGTAGGACGGAGTCAGGCGCAGGACGCAGAACTGAGTAAAAACGTACTTTACTCGAATAAATCACAAACTAATTCCATACAGGGAAAATATTCCAGCTCGACACAAAAGAGCGACCACTTAACCTTTTGCCAATAGGTGGCGCAATTAGCATTTTTTATTTCTGGGTGTCACCAAATTAAACTGCCTCGTGCTCAATTCTTGATTGTACAATATCCATATTATTAATTCTATTGGATAGAAAACACTCTCTAGTTTCTATAGTCGTTGGAATTTTGTCTGTGGGTGACCCAGAACTCTTTCTACAGCGAAATCCATGACAGGTACTGCGATGGTCTGAGAGCGAAGCTCTGATTTCAGATCAGTTTTGAAAGTCTGTGAATATCCTATGGAACGACATGAACTGCACCCGCCTTCCCCTGGATGTCAGTAACCAATGAGAAGTGGAATGGGCTTGCTGCGTAGCTCTCAGAGGTTATAAAAGGCCAAGGAGCGAGAGGAGCCTTCCTTTCGACGCTGAACATTGCGCGAAGTGGACCTCAGGATGCCATTTTCAAACGCTCAATTTTAAACGTTAGATGTATCCATCTGTAATTTAATTAGAAATAGGTGTTAGAAGCATCATAACGAAGCTATTTTAAACCGAGTTATATCAGATTATGCGAGTATATTGCTATTTTTCGGAATTTCCTCAGTATTGCGCCTTGAGGATTTGGACACGTTGGTGCAAAATAGCTATGGCTAGCTAGTGTTAGCTGCTATATCAGAAGTTGAATGCAACGTTTTACAACCAAGCAACGATTCTTTTGGACAAAGAACCACCATGGCAAGATTCTGATGGAAGCTCGTCGAAAAGTAAGAGCTATTTATGATGTTATTCCGTTTTTATGTGGAAAAATGTAAACTCAATAATGGTGAATAGTGACGCCGTTATTGCGTCACTAGTCTGGCTGTAACGCACACTGTATGTCTAGTAACGTTAATTTTAAAAATCTAACTCTGCGGTTGCATTAATAACTAATACATCTTCCATTTCATGTCCAACCTGTATTTTTTTAGTCAAGTTTATGAATAGTTTTTGATAAAAATATTTGTATTTTCAAAATGGCGCCGGCCAGATTGCTTGAGTAGTTGAACACTATTTCCATTGTGTAAGCACGATTTGTGCCGCTAAATATGCACATTTTCGATCAAACTCTATATGGATTGTGTAATATGATGTTACAGGAGTGTCATCTGAAGAATTCTGAGAAGGTTAGTGAAACAATTTATATATTTTGGCGATGTTGAGTTATCGCTCTCTTTGGCTAGAATCAATGCTCTGGTAACGTTTGCATATGTGGTATGCTAATATAACGATTCATTGTGTTTTCGCCGTAAAACACTTAGAAAATCTGAAATGTTGTCTGAATTCACAAGATCTGTGTCTTTCCATTGCTATGTGCTGTGTATTTTTAAGAAATGTTTTATGATGAGTAAATTGGTAATACACGTTGCTGTCTGTAGTAATTCTAGGAGCTTTGGTGAGATTTGTGATGCTGGCTGCAATGGCAAACTATGATTTATACCTGAAATATGCACATTTTTCTAACAAAACATATTTATGGTATAGGATAGGTTATCAGACTGTCATCTGATGAGGTTTTTTCTTGGTTAGTGGCTATCAATATCTTAGTTTAGCCGAATTGATGATAGCTACTGGTGTTGAGAAAAAATGGTGGACAAAGAAAAAGGGTGTCTTTTGCTAACATGGTTAGCTAATAGATTTACATATTTTGTCTTCCCTGTAAAACATTTTAAAAATCTGAAATGGTGACTTTATTCACAAGATCTGTATCTTTCATTTGGTGTCTTGGACTTGTGATTTAATGATATTTAGATGCTACTATTTAAATGTGACGCTATGCTAGTGATGCTAATCAGTGTGTGTGGGGGGGGGGGGGGGGGATCCGGGTTTCTGAGGCGGTAAAAGTTAACAAAGAACAAACACGCACAACACCATGTGGGAACCAGAGGGTTAAATAGGGAATAAATTATAACGTAATGGAAACCAGGTGTGTACAATTGAGACAAAACAAATGGAAAAAGAAATGTAGATCGGTGGCGGCTAGAAAGCCGGTGACGTCGACTGCCGAACGCCGCCCGAACAAGGAGAGGCACCAACTTCGGCGGAAGTCGTGACAGTACCCCCCCCCCCCCTTGACGTACCGCGCGCCAACACCGGCCTCGGGGACGACCCGGAGGACGAGGCGCAGGACGATCCGGGTGGAGACGGTGAAATTACTGGAGTAAGGAAGGGTCCAGGATGTCCTCCGCCGGCACCCAGCATCTCTCCTCCGGACCGTACCCCTCCCACTCCACGAGGTACTGAAGGCACCTCGCCCGACGCCTTGAGTCCATGATGGCTCGCACAGTATATGCCGGGGCCCCCTCGATGTCCAGAGGGGGAGGAGGAACCTCCCGCACCTCAGTCACCACCGGCCTGAGGAGAGACACATGGAACGAGGGGTTAATACGGTAATCATGGGGGAGCTGTAATCTATAACAAACCTCGTTCCGTCTCCTCAGGACTTTAAATGGCCCCACAAACTGTGGACCCAGCTTCCGGCGGGGCAGGTGAAGGGGTAGGTTTCGGGTCGAGAGCCAGACCCAGCCTCACTGCGGTGGCGGTCGGTTCTCGCATTCGTCCACCGCAGTTGCCTCGATCTGGCTCTGATGCCACGGTGCCAGAACCGGCTGATAACCTAGTACACACTGAAAAGGAGATAGGTTAGTGGCGGAGGGAGTTGTGGGCCATCTCTGCCCAGGGGATGAAAGCTGCACACTCCCCCGTCCGGTCCTGGCAATAGGACCGCAGAAACTTACCCACATCCTGGTTAACTCTCTCCACCTGCCCGTCACTCTCGGGGTGAAAACCTGAGGTGAGGCTGACCGAGACCCCCAGGCGTTCCATAAACGCCCTCCAGACCCTAGACGTGAACTGGGGACCCGGATCAGAAACTATATCCTCAGGCACCCCATAGTGCCGGAAGACGTGGGTGAACAGGGCCTCCGCAGTCTGTAGAGCCGTAGGGAGACAGGGCAAAGGAAGGAGACAGCAGGACTTAGAAAACCGATCCACAACGACCAGGACCGTGGTGATTCCCTGTGACGGAGGAAGATCTGTCACGAAATCCACCGATAGGTGTGACCACAGCCGTTGTGGAACAGGTAGGGGTTGTAATTTCCCTCTGGGCAGGTGTCTAGGTGCTACCTTCCTCACGTCCTTAACTAAAGTGGGCCACCAGTACTTCCCACTAAGGCAGCACACTGTCCAATCGATGCCAGGATGGCCAGAGGAAGGTGACGTTTGGGCCCAACAGATCAAACGATCGCAGACATCAGACGGAACGTACAGACGCCCAACTGGACACTGGGTGGGAGTGGGCTCTGTACGTAACGCCAGCTCGATGTCCGCGTCCACCTCCCATACCACCGGTGCCACCAGGCAAGAAGCCGGAAGTATGGGAGTGGGATCCGTGGACCGCTCCTCTGTGTCTTACATCCGGGACAGTGTGTCTGCCTTAGCGTTCTGGGAACCTGGTCTGTAGGATAGGGTGAAAACAAAACGGGTGAAAAACATGGCCCACCTTGCCTGGCGAGGGTTCAGTCTCCTCGCCGCCCGGATGTACTTCAGATTGCGGTGGTCAGTCCAAATGAGGAAAGGGTGTTTAGCCCCCTCAAGCCAATGCCTCCACACCTTCAGAGCCTTGACAACAGTCAACAGCTCCCAGTCCCCCACATCATAGTTACACTCCGCCGGGTTGAGCTTCTTCGAAAAGAAAGCACAGGGGCGGAGCTTTGGTGGTGTACCCGAGCGCTGAGACAGCACAGCTCCTATCCCAGCCTCGGACGTGTCCACCTCTACTATAAATGCCAAGGAGAGATCAGGATGAGCCAGCACGGGAGCCGAGGTAAACAGAGCCTTCAGGTGACCAAAATCCCTGTCCGCCCCAGCTGACCACTGCAGTCGCACCGGTCCCCCCTTCATTAAGGAGGTAATGGGAGCCCCTACCTGACCAAAGCCCCGGATAAACCTCCGGTAGTAGTTGGAAAACCCTAAGAACCGCTGCACCTCCTTTACCGTGGTTGGATTCGGCCAATTACGCACTGCTGAAATGCAGTCATTCTCCATCTCCACCCCTGACACGGACAGGCGGTACCCTAGGAAGGAGACGGACCGTTGGAAGAACAGACATTTCTCAGCCTTGACGTACAGGTCATGCTCCAACAGTCGACCAAGCACCTTGCACACCAGGGAAACATGCTCGGCGCGTGTAGCGGAGTATATTAGAATGTCATCTATATACACCACTACACCCTGCCCATGCAGGTCCCTGAAAATCTTGTCTACAAAGGATTAGAAGACTGATGGAGCATTCATCAACCCGTACGGCATGACGAGGTACTCATAGTGCCCAGAGGTAGTACTAAATGCCGTCTTCCACTCATCTCCCTCCCGGATAGACACCAGGCTGTAAGCGTTCCTGAGATCCAATTTTGTGAAGAAGCGCGCACCGTGCAATGACTCTGTCACACTGGCTATGAGAGGCAACGGGTAACTGTACTTCACCGTGATCTGATTTATACCTCGATAGTCAATACACTGGCGTAAACCTCAATCTTTCTTCTTCACAAAAAAAAAACGAGGAGGCAGGTGAAGTGGTAGGCTGAATATATCCCTGTCCCAGAGATTCTGAGACATATGTTTCCATAGCCGCCGTCTCCTCCTGTGACAGAGGATACACGTGACTCCTGGGAAGTGCTGCGTCTACCAGGAGATTTATCGCACAATCCCCCTGCCGATGGGGTGGTAGTTGAGTCGCCTTCTTCTTACAGAAGGCGAGAGCCAAATTGACATATTCAGGGGGGATGTGCATGGTGGAGACCTGGTTTGGACTCTCCACCGTAGTTGCACCTATGGAAACACCTACACACCTCCCTGATCACTGATGTGAACATCCCTTGAGAGCCCTCTGTTGCCACAAAATAGTGGGGTCATGATAGGCCAACCAGGGAAGCCCCAACACCACAGGAACCGCAGGAGAATTGATCAGAAAGAGACGAATTCTCTCCTCATGACCCTCCTGCGTTATCATACATAGTGGAGCTGTGACCTCCCTAATCAGCCCCGACCCTAAAGGACGACTATCTAAGGCATGTACAGGGAAGGGCACATCAATAGGAACAATAGGGATCCCTAATCTAAGTGAAAATGAACGGTCAATAAAGTTCCCAGCTGCGCCTGAATCTATTAGCGCCTTATACTGGGAATGCGGCGAAAACTCAGGAAATTCTATACATACACACATGTGCGCAAACGGAAGCTCTGGGTGAGTCTGGTGCCTACTCACCTGGGATGATCCACCAGTGCCCTGCCTGCTGCCTCGACTCCCTGGGGAACCTCCTCAGCGCCGACCAGCAGTGTACCCTCTGCGGCCACATGTGGTGCAGGAAACAACCCCCCCCTCCGGTCACCCTCAGAGCAGCACCTCCGAGCTCCATAGGTGTAGGGTCGGAGGTGCTGAGGGATGGAATGGACGGGCCCCGATCCGGACGTCCGCGGGTGGCCAACAGGTTATCCAGCCAGATGGATAAATCCACCAGCTGGTCGAGGTTAAGGGTGGTGTCCCTACATGCCAGCTCCCGATGAACGTCCTCCCGTAGACTGCAACGGTAATGGTCGATCAGGGCCCTTTCATTCCATCCCGCGCTGGCTGCCAGGGTCCTGAAGTCCAGTGCAAAGTCCTGTGCGCTCCTCATCCCCTGTCAAAGATGGAACAACCGTTCCCCCGCCGCTCTCCCCTCAGGTGGATGATCGAATACCGCCCGGAAAGGCGGGTGAAATCCTCATCGTGGAACCAACGCTGCCCCATATAGCGTTGGCCCACTCAAGTGCTCTCCCCGACAAACAGGAGATGAGGGCGGACACGCTCTCGTGTCCCGAGGGAGCCGGGTGGACGGTCGCCAGGTAGAGCTCCAACTGGAGCAGGAACCCCTGGCACCCGGCAGCCGTCCCATCATATGCCCTCGGAGCGAGAGCCGAATCCCACTGGGTTCAGGTGACAGAGGAGTGGACAGCGGGGTGGGGTGGGGTGAAGTGGATGGGGGTGTGGGAAAACCCCCTCTCTTCCATCGCTCCATCGCTCCATGGTGTGCAGCACGCGATCCATGGCTGATTTTGGAACATCGTTGCATGCTGCTGGACACGCTCCTCCACTGGTAACGGAGGACTGGGTGTACCTGCTGACTCCATATCTTGGTGCGTGTTTCTGTTAAGTGTCAGTGTGCAGCGGGTAGGACGGAGTCAGGCGCAGGACACAGAACTGAGTAAAAACGTACTTTACTCGAATAAATCACAAACTAATTCCATACAGGGAAAATATTCCAGCTCGACACAAAAGAGCGACCACTTAACAAAGAACAAACACACACAACACCATGTGGGAACCAGAGGGTTAAATAGGGAATAAATTATAACGTAATGGTGTGTACAATTGAGACAAAACAAATGGAAAAATAAATGTAGATCGGTGGCGGATAGAAAGCCGGTGAAGTCGACCGCCGAACGCCGCCCGAACAAGGAGAGGCACCAACTTCGGCGGAAGTCGTGACACCGACAGTGCTGTGGATATGGAAGAGAACTCAAAGGATGGAATTCACAAGCGCCGATGAAGCCCTAAACAAGCTGCAAGAAACCTTTCCAATTGAAGGAGTAGAGCCCCATGCACTGAGGAGAGGAAGAAAATCGATAAGCACACTAGGCTACATACAATGATGCCTAAGACCAGCTTATCGTAAATTGAGACAATATTCTTTCCCCCTACCCCTAATACAATCTATACTCTACTTTCCCCAAGTAACTATTCTCTATGAAGTAACCGTAGAAGTAGGCAATGCTAATGGAATACATAAACACTGAAAAGACAATACAAAGGGGGAAATATAGCATGTATGTCAACTGTTCTATGGAGGGAGGTGTGTGTGACTGCATATGAATGGGACTGTGAGGGAGAGTGAATATGTATGTAGGAGGTCGGTAGAGAATGGGTGTCGATATGTTGTATGTGAATGAAGTCGATGTAAGGATGGGTGTAAATGTGCTGAAGAAGGGAGGGTGGGAAAAGATGGGAGGTTTGGACACATTTGGCTTGGGTGGGCAAGGATGGGAGGTTGACCATCTTGGCTTGGGTGGGATTGTTTCTTTAAATTTAATATTTGAAGAAGAGCTGGGTTGGAGCGGCCTATGCTGCTACTTAATGTAGTGACAGAAGAGGTGTAGGCATCCTGATAAATAAGAATACACCATTTTCCCTTATATCCCAGCACACGGACCAAGAAGGAAGTTTTTCTCATTTTGAATTGTATCCTACATGGGGAAAAATACACATTGATTTCATTGTATATCCCCCCAGGGGCAAAAGTGGTGTTTTTACAGTTTAAGTCATAAGTTTACATACACCTTAGCCAAATACATTTAAATTCCTGAAATGTAATCCTAGTAACAATTCCCTGTCTTATGTCAGTTAGGATCACCACTTTATTTTTAAGGATGTGAAATGCCAGAATAATAGTAGAGAGAATGATTTATTTCAGTTTTATTTCTTTCATCACATTCCCAGTGGGTCAGAAGTTTACATACACTCAATTCGTATTTGGTAGCATTGCCGTTAAATTGTTTAACTTGGGTCAAACGTTTTGGATAGCCTACCACAAGCTTCCCACAATAAGTTGGGTGAATTTTGGCCCATTCTTCCTGACAGAGCTGGTGTAACTGAGTCAGGTTTAGTGGCCTCCTTGCTCGCAAAGAGATGTTGAGATGTTGCTTCAATATATCCACATAATTTTCCTATCTCATGATGCCATCTATTTTGTGAAGTGCACCAGTCCCTCTTGCAGCAAAGCACCCCCACAACATGATGCTGCCACCCCCGTGCTTCACGGTTGGGATGGTGTTCTTCGGCTTGCAAGCATCCCCCTTTTTCCTCCAAACATAACAATGGTCATTATGGGCCAAACAGTTCTATTTTTGTTTCATCAGACCAGACGACATTTCTCCAAAAAGTACGATCTTTGTCCCCATGTGCAGTTGCAAACCGTAGTCTGGCTTTTTTATGGCAGTTTTGGAGCAGTGGCTTCTTCGTTGCTGAGCGGCCTTTCAGGTTATGTCGATATAGGACTCGTTTTACTGTGGATATAGATACTTTTGTACCTGCTTCTTCCAGCATCTTCACAAGGTGCTTTGCTGTTATTCTGGGATTGATTTTCACTTTTTGCACCAAAGTACGTTCATCTCTAGGAGACAGAGCGTGTCTTCTTCCTGAGTGGTATGACGGCTGCGTGGTCCCATGGCGTTTATAATTGCGTACTAATTGCGTACTATTGTTTGTACAGAGGAACGTGTCACCTTCAGGCGTTTGGAAATTGCTCCCAAGGATGAACCAGATTTTTTAAAATCTGAGGTCTTGGCTGATTTCTTTTGATTTTCCCATGATGTCAAGCATAGAGGCACTGAGTTTGAAGGTAGGCTGTCACACCCTGGCCTCTGTTATATTGATTTTCTTTATTAGTTTAGTTAGGTCAGGGTGTGACATGGGGGATGTTTGTGTGTTTTGTCTAGTTTAGGGTGTTTGTATTGTATAGGGGGTTTTGTTGAGTGTATGGGGTTGGATTTAGTATAGTTGTCTAGGCAAGTCTATGGTTGCCTGAATGGTTCTCAATCAGAGACAGCTGTCATTCATTGTCTCTGATTGGGAGCCATATTTAAGGCAGCCATAGACAGTAGGCTTTCGTGGGTAATTGTCTATGTTGAACTTTAGTAGCTTGTATGTGCACTTTCGTTTATAGCGTCACTGTGTTTTGTAAGAGGGTTTTGTTTCGTGTTACGTCTTATAAAAGGAAGATGTATTTCTCTCACACTGTGCCTTGGTCCACTCATTATCCTCAAGACGATCGTGACAGTAGGCCTTGAAATACATCCATAGGTACACCTCCAATTGACTCAAATGATGTCAATTAGCCTATCAGAAGCTTCTAAAGCCATGTCATAATTTTCTGGAATTTTCCAAGCTGTTTAAAGGCACAGTCAACTTAGTGTATGTAAACTTCTGACCCACTGGAATTGTGATACAGTGAATTATAAGTGAAATAGTCTGTCTGTAAACAATTGCTGGAAAAATGACTTGTGTCATACACAAAGTAGATGTCCTAACCGACTTGCCAAAACTATAGTTTGTTAACAAGAAATTTGTGGAGTGGTTGAAAATCTAGTTTACTTTAATGACTCCAACCTAAGTGTATGTAAACTTCCGACTTCAACTGTAGATATAATTCAAGCTATATTAGATCAGACCCAGACAGGAACTATTGTATTTAGCAGGTGACCTAAATCAAGGATTCAGCAAGTTAGAAAAAGGCAAATTCAAGGATTCAATATTTTACAGGACACATGGAGATTAATATTCCCAACGACAAAAGATGAGCTTTTCTTACTTTGAGAAAAAAAAAGTATTCAAGACAAAACATAACATTATACCAGTGGAAGGAACTCAACTGTGGTTTGTGACTACTATGATTTCCCATTGTAGCCAATTCAATTGCAGTAATTATTTTACTGATATATATATATATATATATATATATATATATATATATATATATATATATATACATTTTTTTGGTAACAGAATTACATGTGTCAATCACCTAATAATCCAAAACTCAGTATAAACACTAACTAATTGATACGTCTACCTTTACTTGTTACTTCTGTTAACTTGCATTATCCTTGTGAGGGAGAGAAATTAGAAAATATCTTAAAGATGTGTGTTTTTGTTAATGGATTAACAAGGCACAAGACAATGCTTCTTACATTTACAGAAAGCAAATAATATAAAATATTGCTCCAAAACTAAATGTGTTGATATTAGTTGGCAGGCGTCTTTACTTCAACATTGTGTTTTGATGTATTTCTAATACCTTTTAACGCTGCAATATGTAAAATTGTGGGCGACCCTAATGAATTCACATTGGACACGCCTACTCATTCAAGAGTCTTTATTTTTACTATTTACTACATTGTAGAATAATAGTGAAGACCTCAAAACTATGAAGTAGCACATATGGAATCATGTAGTAACCAAAAAAGTGTTTAACAAATCTAAATATATTTTATATTTGAGATTCTTCATAGAAAATACCCTTTGCCTTGATGACAGCTTTACACACTCTTGGCATTCTCTCAACCAGCTTTGAGGTAGTCACCTGGAATGCATTTCAATTAACAGGTCTGCCTTGTTAAAAGTTAATTTGTTGAATTTCTTTCCTTAATAAGTTTGAGCCAATCAGTTGTGTTGTGACAAGGTAGGGGTGGTATACATAAGATAGCCCTATTTGGTAAAAGACCAAGTCCATATTATGTCAAGAACAGCTGTAATAAGCAAACAGAAATGACTGTCCATCATTACTTTAAGACATGAAGGTCAGTCAATCTGGAAAATTTCAAGAACTTTGAGAGTTACTTCAAGTGCAGTCGCAAAAAGCGCTATGATGAAACTGGCTCTCATGAGTACTGCAACAGGAAAGGAAGAGTTACCTCCAGGGATGCAAACTAGTGAAGTCCCAAAAAGGTGACAGGCATTCTTTTTTTGCTCTATTATAGTGGCCACTATAGTAGACATCAATCAAGTGCACAAGGCTACATGTGTGCAAAAATAACGTTCACTGAGTAAAACATTTAATAATCTCCCCTCACTCACACACAAGTGTTACTGTCAAATTCAACACAGCAAAAGCAATATCTTTGGGCTACACTGCACATTATTACATTGTATACTTTATGCCTGTGGACATCTGTTCTACAATGTGCCAGCAGAGCATGATACCCTTTGTTGGCGTAATTTCTTTCTTTCAGGCAGAGAGTACACCTGGCTTAAAAAAGTGAGAAAGAGGGCAAGTGTTTGGTGTTCCTTTCACCTCTGTAGTGGCATCCAGCTTCAGCTACACTTAATCCCTGAATCCACTTGTTTATTAACAAGCAACACCTCTTTCACCTAATTCTCTCACTGAAAATTAACCACATACTGACTATAGAGGAAAAACATTAGTTCATAGATAGTAGTTAGTTCGTTATCTAGTTAACATTTCACACAGCGTGCCAGGGTCCAGCAAGCAACTAACGCTTTATAACTTGAGGAACGGCAAGGAGTCGTATACCAGTTAATATTATAGCGAATTGGTTAGGTTACTAATGTTAGCTAGCTAACGTTACAACATCCGATGAGCTAACGTTAGCTGTCTGAATTGATTTACCAGCTAATTTTCACACCGTAAACTAAATTATTTGATCAGTTAAGTTGGCTGATGTTGCTCAAAATTTCTCTGGCTAGCTAACAGAGAATTCAATCCAGCTAGCAAGATACTTAACAATGCTAACAATACTTGTTCCACCACACTTTTTCCCTCACCTCAAACTTTCCAAATGCCAGTTGTTTTTCAGTTACAGCTCATGAAGTACGCTTCATCACCTTCTCTCCCCCGTCTCCGTGGTCAGGCTTCTCACCTACCTCTTCGTTATCGTTCAGGGGATGTGCTGCTGTAACTGGCAAACTGCCTTTCCACCCTCTACAGTCTTTTCAGAGCCTTCGATGATGCAAATTGGTTGTCTCTTCTCTCTTCAGTCGCATGCTGCATTATGTTGTTAGTTGAACGATTGTTTGAGCCTTGGATACAGCCAGTATTGCTCCAAACACGCATTGCTCGTTCGCTTACAGCCAGTAGTGATCCAAAACTTTATTAGAGTTAACTGCACTTCAGATTGCAGCCCAAATAAATGCTTCACAGAGTTGACAAATCAGACGCATCTTAACATCAACTGTTCAGACGAGACTGTGTGAATCAGGCCTTCATGGTCAAATTGCTGCAAAGAAACCACAACTAAAGGAAACCAATAATGAGAAGAGACTTGCTTGGGCTAAGAAACATGAGCAATGGACATTAGATCGATGGAAATCTGTCCTTTGGTTTGTGAACGGATGTCGGTGAACGATGATCTCTGCATGTGTGGTTCCCTCTGTGAAGCTTGGAGGAGGTGTGGGGGTGCTTTGTTGGTGACACTGTTAGTGATTTATTTAGAATTCAAGGCACACTTAACCAGTGTGGCTACCACAGCATTCTGCAGCGATACGCCATCCCATCTGGTTTGCTCTTAGTCCCACTATCATTTTGTTTTCAACAGGCCAATGACCCAACACACCTCCAGGCTGTGTAATGGCTATTTGACCAAGAAGGAGAGTTATGGAGTACTCTAACAGATGACCTGGCTTCCACAATCACCAGATCTCAATCCAATTGAGATGGTTTGGGATGAGTTGGACTGCAGAGTGAATGAAAAGCAGCCAACAAAAGCTCCGTATATGTGGGAACTCCTTCAAGACTGTTGGAAAAGCATTCCAGGTGAAGCTCGTTGAGAGAATGCCAAGAGTGTGCAAACTTGTCATCGAGGCAAAGGGTGGCTACTTTGAAGAATCTAAAATCTAAAATATATTTTGATTTGTTTAACACTTTTTTGGTTACTACATGATTCCATGTGTGTATTTCATAGTTTTGATGTCTTCACTATTATTCTACAATGTAGAAAATAGTAAAAATTAAGAAAAACCCTTGAATGAGTAGGTGTGTACAAACTTTTTGACTGGTACTGTTTGTTATACATCTGTCATTCTGATTGAAAGGAAGTCTAAGAAGTGGAATATCTGTTCCATGTCCGCTATTTCTATGCTTCCCATTATTAAGTTTAGTTTTTGCATCTTTTACTTTCGGTTTTGTACACCAGTTTCAAACAGCTGAAAATACACTATTTTTGGTTATGGAAAATATATTTCACAGCGGGTTTAGATGGTACAATGATTCTCTACACTATATTTGCTTATTTTGTCACAAACTGAAATTAGGTGAACTATTAGAATTTTAGTAACCAGGAAATGGTGGAGTCGATTTCTGCATAGTGCATCTTTAAGACTATTTTCCGTAGATGTTGTCTAAGACCCCCTTTCTATCTGTTCGACCTGAAATCAAAGCTTTTGCTTATTCCTAATTTTTAGGATTGAAAATGGTTGAAAAATGTATACGCCTTAATACCCCCCCCAAAATTACTTTCATTTGACACCTAATTTGACATGCTCCTATGAACTTCACATGTTGGTGCTCATGGGTCCTTTTTAGATGGAAATGCCCATAGACATTGACTTTTTTTGGTATGCATGTTTACACTGTAATGTTTTTTTTAGATTCTATAATATAATTCTATGGTTATTACATTTACATGTTTAAATCACTTGTTATAACACATGCATAGCTATTTCATGTGGTTATGGAGTCTCTGCTTTATTTACATTTTGCAAATCCATCTCAACCGAGTGGTTCCACTCGCCGTGGAAGTCGAAGAAGGTGTCCTCTGGCAACGGGGGTCTCCATGGAGATGTTGATCCCGGAACTGACACAGACTAGAAACAGCTTTGCCGCCCTGGATCCAGAGGTTCCGGCGCGTTGTCCTTGGTGGCTTCCCAATCAAGATCGGATCCGGAAGTACCTGCGTCTTCATCCTCGGTTCTGTCTCCCTCTCCGGTGGCTTCTACCTCGGGTTCAGATCCTCGGCGCTCCCAGCCTCACAAGACCGTAAGGCTGTCTGAGAGACCGGCCCATTCAACATCACCAGCTGTCATCATAGGCAGCTCTATGGTGAGAAACATTTCGGTCCCCAAGGCAAAAACCCTGTTCTACACCGGAGCACGAGTACAGGACTTAACAAGGCTGCTTCCGACTGTTCTACCACAGATGCTGGGAGCTGACACTGTCGTAGTCCATGTGTGGTCAAACAACATCAGGAGGGCTAGCTCAGAACATTTGAAAATGAATTTAAAGAACAAATTTTAGCATTAAAAGACTCCAAAAAATGGCCAATATTTTCAGGTCCAGTACCATCGTTGGGCCGCGGGTATGAAAGATTCAGCAGACTGCTGGCATTACACATCTGGCTAAAAGACTACTGTAGCTCTGCTGGAGTCACTTTTATTGATAACTTTGACACCTTCTGGAAACAGAAGATATTCTACAGGAATGACGGAGTCCATCCAAATCATCTTGGCTCCTGGACTCTGTCCACGCATTTCAAGGCTGTGTTGAAACAATGACTGGTAAATGATCCAAAACCAGCTCAGTTAATCCCTACCATTGTGACAATGAGTCATCATAATGCTGCATCAAATGTACATGATCTTAGGGGCATTGGCAATCACAATGTAAGTAATTTAATTGATGTACCCCAAATACATCTGTTTATCCTACAGCTATTGTAAGCAGTAATCATGAGCCTATAAACCAGAGTTACACTGTTAGCACTGAGGCAGTGTGGAGTAGTTGGAAGACCACTTCATGCAGCTCACCCTGCACTGTCAGCTCCAATGTAAATTACATGAGTAAGTCTACCTATGATAAGCTTCCCAGTAAAGCGTTAAAAACAATCAAGCAACCCTGAAACGTGCTAAAAATAGCCCATATTAACATGTAGCCTAAGAAACAAGTTCCATGAGGTCAACTTTCTTGTAACAGATGATATTCATATTCTGAATATCTCTGAAACAGTGGTAGCAATACATGGTTATAACATGTACCGAAACGACAGAAATGCTAACGGAGGCGGTGTTGCGGTCTATATTCAGAACCACATTCCTGTAAAGCGTAGAGACAATCTAATGTTAAATACTGTTGAAGTAATATGACTACAGGTTCATCTGCCTCACCTAAAGTCCATTCTTGTGGGAAGCTGCTATAGACCACCAAGTGCTAACAGTCAGTATCTGGATAATATGTGTGAAATGCTTGATAATGTACTGTATGTGATATCAACAGAGAAGTATATTTTATGGGTGATTTAAATATTGACTGGCTATCATCAAGCTGCCCACTCAGGAAAAAACTTCAAAATGTAACCAGTGCCTGCAACCTGGATTACGTTGTCAGTCAACATACCAGGGTAGTTACAAACAGAACAGGAATTAAATCGACATGTATTGATCACATCTTTACTAAAGCAGTATCCAAATCCATAGGATGTAGTGATCACAATATAATAGCAATATCTATAAAAAGCAAAGTTCCAAAGGCTGAACCTAATATAGTGTGTAAGAGGTCATACAATAAGTTTTGTAGTGATTCATATGTTGATGTAAAGAATATTTGCTGGTCTGTGGTGTGTAATGAGGAGCAACCAGACGCTGCACTTGACACATTTATGAAACTACTTATTCCAGTTACTAATAAGCATGCACCCATTAAAAAATGACTGTAAAAACTGTTAAATCCCCTTGGATTGATGAGGAATTGAAAAATTGTATGGTTGAGTGAGATGAGGGAAAAGTTATGGCAATTACGTATGTCTGTCAGCCAAACTGATTGGTAAACGTACTGCAAATTAAGAAATCATGTGACTAAACTAAAGAAAAAGAAACTACACTATGAAACAAAGAAATTATATAAAGATTGATAGGAAAAAGCTTTGGGGCACCTTAAATGATTCAATAAAATTTTGAATGGGGAAAAAGCCAACTCAGCTCCTTCATTCATTGAATCAGATGGCTCATTCATCACAAAGCCCACTGATATTTATAACTACTTTCATTACTTTTTCATTGGCAAGATAAGCAAACTTAGGGATGACATGCCAGCAACAAACGCTGACACTACACATCAAAGTATATCGGACCAAATTATGAAAGACACAAATTTCCTTTTGAATTCCGTAAAGTCAGTGTGGAAGAGGTGAAAAAAGTATTGTTGTCTATCAACAATGACAAGCCACCGGTTTGACAATCTGGATGGAAAATTACTGAGGATAATAGCATATGATATTTCCACTCCTATTTGCCACATCTTCAATTTAAGCCTACTAGAGAGTGTGTGCCCTCAGGCCTGGAGGGAAGCTAAAGTCATTCCACTACCCAAGAATAGTAAAGCCCCCTTTACTGGCTCAAATGTCCGACCAATGAGCCTGTTACCAACCCTTAGTAAACTTATGAAAAAATGGTGTTTGACCAGATACAATGCTATTTCACAGTAAACAAATTGACAACAGAATTTCAGCATTATTATAGGAAAGGACACTCAGCAAGCACAGCACTTACACAAATGACTGATGATTGGCTGAGAGAAATTAAGGATAAAATGATTGTGGGAGCTGTCTTGTTAGACTTCAGTGCAGCTTTTGACATTATCGATCAAAGTCTGCTGCTGGAAAAACATGTGTTATGGCTTTACACCCCCTGCTATAATGTGGATAAAGAGTTCCTTGTCTAACAGAACACTGAAGGTGTTCTTTAATGGAAGCCTCTCAAATATAGTCCAGTTAGAATCAGGAATTCCCCAGGGTAGCTGTTCGCTTTTTTCCTTTTCTACTAATGACATGGCACTAACTTTGAGTAAAGCCAGAGTGTCTATGTATGCTGATGATTCAACACTATACACATCAGCTACTACAGCGACTGAAATGACTGCAACACTCAACAAAGAGCTGCAGTTAGTTTCAGAGTGGGTGGCAAGAAATAAGTTACCCCTAAATATTTCTAAAACTAAAAGCATTGTATGTGGAACAAAACACTCACTAAACCCTAAACCTAAACTAAATCTGGTAATAAATAATGTGGGAAATTGAGCAAGTTGAGATGACTAAACTGCTTGGAGTAACCCTGGATTGTAAACTGTCATGGTCAAAACATATTGATGCAGTAGTAGCTAAAATGGGGAGAAGTCTGTCCATAGTAAAGCGCTGCTCTGCATTCTTAACAACACTATCAACAAGGCAGGTCCTACAAGCCCTAGTTTTGTCGCACCTTGACTACAGTTCAGTTGTGTGGTCAGGTGCCACAAAAAATAACTTAAGAAAATTGCAATTCGCTCAGAACAGGGCAGCACGACTGTCCCTTGGATGTACACAGAGCTAATATTAATAATATGCATGTCAATCTCTCCTGGCTGAAAGTGGAGGATAGATTGACTTCATCGCTCCTTTTATTTATGAGAGGTATTGACATGTTGAATACACCAAGCTGTCTAAACTACTGGCACACAGCTCGGACACCCATGCATACCCCACAAGACATGCCACAAGAGGTCTCTTCACAGTCCCCAAGTCCAGAACAGACTATGGGAGGCACACAGTACTACATAGACTACATGGAATTCTATTCCACATCAAGTAACTCATGCCAGCAGTAAAATTAGATTTAAAAACAGATTTAAAAAACAGCTTATGGAACAGCAGGGACTGTGAAACAATACAAACAATGGCACAGAGACATGCATACACACACAATAACATACGCACTATACATACACATGGATTTAGTACTGTAGATATGTGGTAGTGGTGGAGTAGGGGCCTCAGGGCACACAGTGTGTTGTGAAATCTGTGAATGTATTGTAATGTTTTTCAAATTTAGCTGGACCCCAGGAAGAGTAGCTGCTTTGGCAGCAGCTAATGGAGATCCATAATAAATATAAATGTTGTCTTGGGATGCATGTGCAGCACTGTGGTAGTTTCAAGTTTTAATGTCACATCCACAAGTACAGTGAAATGCCTTTCTTGCAAACTAAAAGATTGGTAGATAAGTCGTTATGTATTCCTACCCATGCATAACTGCTTCCTTTCTCTTTTTTCTATGACATGCTCACAAAAGAACGTCCTAATCGTAGAGGTGAGTCAACATGCTTCCCCCCCCCTTCCTCTTTTCTATTTAAGTCTGAGTGCATCCATCAAATACTCCATCACTTTCTCCATATGTTTATCCAGGCCATGGGGGAGCAGAGGACATTGCCTCATGGCTCTCAATTCTCTGTATGTAGGTCTAGGTTCTACCAGACCAGGGTTATATTCATTGGGCACCAAACAGAAGAAAACAGACAAACAGGGAAGGACTATACAAACTTATCCAATAAGAAACGCTTGTTTTCGTTATCAGTTGAAAAACGTTATGGTGTGCTCTAATGAATACAACCCTGAATTGGACATGGTAAAAACTTTTTTAATTGACTGTCTCTGTCCCTTAGGGAAGTTTGATTGTCCCTTCTCAGAATTGAGTCAAGAAACTTTCCTCTCAGCAGCACAGTAATTGGGAGCCTATTATAGGGACCTCTACATTGGGAAGGATTCTCTTTGAAATGACTGAAAGCATTACTGTCATACAATGAGTGCTTATTTTAAGCAGAGATCTTTAGAACAACCAAATGAATACAGCTGTGTTCATTAGTAGTCTAAACACAAACATGGATAAAATGTACAGAATCAAAGTAAATTGCACGTATAATGGGGGAGGGGCAGTAATTGGAAGTTGGGTATGCGGTCTATCAAAATAAGCCCTCATCAAGTCCATATCCCTTCCATTTTCAATGACCCTCTTTATAGTTTGTGCAGCCCTGTTCTTTGTATTACAGAATAGGTCTTCATATTAAAAGGACATAGTCTCTCATTTCTAGTTTCATCGTCATTATTATAGGGAAATGTGTTCTATGTCATCCCCCTCACAATCTCCCACCTACACACACCAGACCTGGGTTAAGCTACTATTTCAGTTATTTCAATTACTTTCCAATATATTTCAAAACAAATATTAAAATAAGTTTTATTTGAAAAAACAAGTAGTTTAATATTTTAATTTTGGAGAATTTCTTAGACAATGTGTTAAATACTATACCTACCTTTAGGTGTAAAATAGTAAAGAATGGCTACTTCTCAGAAAGTATGTCACGTTCCTGACCTTATTTCCTTTGTTTTGTCTTTATTTAGTTGGTCAGGACGTGAGCTGGGTGGGTATAGTCTATGTTCTATGTTTCTAGGTTAGGTTTGTCTTATTGGCCTGATATGGTTCTCAATCAGAGGCAGGTGTTTTACGTTGTCTCTGATTGGGAACCATATTTAGGTTTCCTAGTTTTCACTATTGGTTTGTGGGTGATTGTTCCTGTGCGTGCGTTCATGTGTTCTATGTTCACTAGTTCAGGACTGTAGCTCCGTTGGTTTTCATATGTTTATTGCTTTTGTTCGTATTGAAGAAGTATTCCAATAAATATGGAAACGTAACACGCTGCGCTTTGGTCCGATCCTTGCTACACCTCTTCAGAGGAAGAAGAGGATGACAGCCGTTACAAAGTATTAAACTGTCGAGGCGTAAAACAAGGTTGTCTGCTATCGCTATATCTATTTATTATGGCCATCGAAATATTAGCTATTAAAATCAGATAATCAGTTAACAATAATATCAAGGGGCTAGAAATCCAGGGCTTAAACACAAAGGTGTCATTGTACGCTGAAGATTAATGTTTTCTATTAAATCCACAATTTGGATCCCTCCACAGCCTCAGAGGATCTAGATAATTTTTCTTACCTCTGGATTACAATCAAATTATGATAGGTGTACTATATTACGTAGTAGATCACAAAAAAATACAACTTTTACATTACCGTGTAGTTTACAATGGCCTTTTTCCCTTTATTATTGCCATTTTTAAACAAGTCATAGAAAGTTGCTTGATATTTCAGTTTAATCAACTTGGAAAAGACTGAACAAATATTACAACAAATTGTAAATTATATCATAAATAGGACTGGTGGAGTTACTGTAGTTGGGAAGAGATTTTCGATGTACCGATTCCATGGCACATGGTTTATGAACTGATACACAAAACGACGCCGGATACAAAACTGTTTTTAAATTTAAAATTACTAAATACAATTCTTGCAAAAAATAAAATGTTAAATGGAGGATACAACCATCCCAGCTCTGCAGATTTTGCTGCGAAGTGACAATCATTAGATAACTTGTTTTGGTACTGCCCATATGTACAGTGCCTTTGGAAAGTATTCAGACCCCATTACTTTTTCCACATTCTGTAACGTTACAGCCTTATTCTAAATTGATTTAAATAGATTTTTCCCCCCTCATCAATCTATACACACAGGTTTTTAGACATTTTTGCAAATGTATATATATATATATATATATATATATATATAAAACTATCACATTTACGTAAGTATTCTGACCCTTTACTCAGCCAAAAGTGTTGAAGCACTTTTGCCAGCGATTACAGCCTCGTGTCTTCTCGGGTATGATGCCACAAGCTTGGCACACCTGTATTTGGGTAGTTTCTCCCGTTCTTCTCTGCAGATCCTCTCAAGCTCTGTCAGGTTGGATGGGGAGCGTCGCTGCACAGCTATTTTCAGGTCTCTCCAGAAATGTTTGATCAGATTCAAGTCTGGGCTCTGGCTTGGCAGCTCAAGGACATTCAGAGACTTGTCCTGAAACCACTCATGCGTTGTCTTTGCTGTGTGTTTAGGGTCAATGTCCTGTTGGAAGGTGTTTGCTCTGTTCATCTTACCCTCGATCC
Organism: Salvelinus fontinalis; assembly: GCF_029448725.1. Taxonomy (NCBI): domain Eukaryota; kingdom Metazoa; phylum Chordata; class Actinopteri; order Salmoniformes; family Salmonidae; genus Salvelinus; species Salvelinus fontinalis. The sequence continues at coordinate 24,798,627 of NC_074681.1, read as the reverse complement.
TGGCAGAGTCTCCCAGTCCCTGCCGCTGAAAGATATTTCCACAGCATGTAGCTGCCACCACCATGCTTCACTGTAGGGATGGTGTCATGTTCCTCCAGACGTGACACTTGACATTCAGGCCAAAGAGTTCAATCTTGGTTTCATCAGACCAGAATCCTGTTTATCATGATCTGAGAGTCCTTTATGTGCCTTCTGGCAAACTCCAAGCGGGCTGTCGTGCCTTTTACTGAGGAGTGGCTTTCGTATGCCACTCTACCATAAAGGCTTGACTGGTGGAGTGTTGCAGAGATGGTTGTCCTTCTGGAGGGTTCTCCCATCTCCACAGAGGAGCTCTAGAGCTCTGTCAGAGTAACCGTCATGTTTTTGGTCACCTCCCTGACCAAGGCCCTTCTACCTGGATTGCTCAGTTTGGCCGGGCGGACAGCTCCAAACGTCATCCAGTTAAGAATGATGGAGTCCACTGTGTTCTTGGGGACCTTCAATGCTACAGAACTGTTTTGGTTACATTTCCCCAGATCTGTGCCGTGACACAATCGTGTCTCGGAGCTGTCCGGACAATTCCTTCGACCTCATGGCTTGGTTTTTGCTCTGACATGCACTGTCAACTGTTGGACCTTATATAGACAGGTGTCTGCCTTTTTCAAATAATGTCCAATCAATTGAATTTACCACAGGTGGACTCCAAGTTGTAGAAACATCTCAAGGATGATCAATGGAAACAGGATGCACCTGAGCTCAATTTTTCTCATAGCAAAGGGTCTGAATACTTATGTAAATAAGGTATCTGTTTTCTATTTTATATACATTTTGCAAAAGATTCTGTAAACCAGTTTTCATTTGTCAATATGGGGTATTGTGTGTAGATTGATGAGGGAAAAAATGATTTAATCCATTTTAGCATAAGGCTGTAACAGAACAACATGTGGAAAAGGGGAACGGGTCTGAATACTTTCAGAATGCGCACGGTAGCTTGTTTTTGGTCGCAGGTTTAGGAATGGCTGAAGAATTACAACATTTACCTTGAGCTTGCTGCAAATATCACTGCTGAGTGATTTGAAAAGTCTTTAAAAAGTCATAGTTAATCGATCAATAGTATAATAATACTCTTAGGAAAACATTTTATCTTTAATTTACAATCTGTAGAAACTTTTAGAATACAAAGGTTCAGAACCTTTGTGAAACATCACAGCACACTTGAAAAATATATAGCTAATAGAAGAAATCAAAACTGGATGGTGTTCAGAGATGAGGGAGGGGCTGAAGGGAGATGTAGGGTGTAATACTAAAGAAGGAAAATATATAAAAAATACACTAACGGTCAAAAGTTTTAGGACACCTACTCATTCAAGGGTTTTTCTTTATTTGTAATATTATCTACATTGTACAATAATAGTGAAGATATCAAAACTATGAAATAACACATATGGAATCATGTAGTAACCAAAAAGGTGTTAAACAAATCAAAATATATTTTATATTTTAGTTTCTTCAAATAGCCACTCTTTGCCTTGATGACAGCTTTGCACACTCTTGGCATTCTCTCAACCATCTTCACCTGGAATGCTTTTCCAACAGTGTTAAAGGAATTCCCACATATGCTGAGCAGTTGTTGCCTGCTTTTCCTTCACTCTGCGTTCCAACTCATCCCAAACCATCTCAATTTGGTTGAAGCCGGGTGATTGTGGAGGCCAGGTCATCTGATGCAGCACTCCATAGCTTTCCTTCTTGGTAAAATAGCCCTTACACAGCCTGGAGGTGTGTTGGGTCATTGTCCTGTTGGAAAACAAATGGTAGTCCTACTAAGCGCAAACCAGATGGGAGGCCGTATCGCTGCAGAATGCTGTGGTAGCAATGCTGGTTAAGTGTGCCTTAATTCTAAATAAATCAAAGACAGTGTCACCAGCAAAGCACCCCCACACCATAACACCACCTCCTCCATGCTTTACGGTGGGAAATACACATGCAGAGATCATCCGTTCACCCACATCGCGTCTTACAAAGACACTGTGATTGGAACCAAAAATCTAAAATTTGGACTCCAAACCAAAGGACAAATTTCCAAGGGTGGCTGTATGAATCTCAAATCTAAAATATATTTTGATTTGTTTACTACATGATTCCATATGTGTTGTGTCATAGTTTTGATGTCTTAACTATTATTCTACAATGTAGAAAATAGTAATAAATAAATAAAAACCCTTGAATGAGTAGGTGTTCTAAAACTTTTGATGGTAGTGCATATATTTAACAGAAAATATATGGGGGGGTTAAATGATGCAGACAATTATTTTGATAAAAGCCACAATCTATCTGCAGTATTAAAGCTGATCTACCCCTAAAAAAATATTGGAATGTATTTGGAAATACACAAATACATTGACTCAAATACAGGGGAGTGTATTTGAAAATAGTATTCAAAATAACTATTTGAAAATACAATTTGGGCGACTTTGGTTTTTAGAAAAAAACATTGACATTCTGAAATAAAAGTAAGTGTTTTGGGTTGTGTATTTGAACCTAGATCTGACATGCACACACACACGCACACACAGAACAATGAAGAAGGGTGGCTATGTGTCAGATTATGAATAGAGGGGCCACACAATAGAGCAGTGATCAGCTGACATAAACAAAGTCAGACAACAAGACACCAGCTTGGATCCGTGCCAGAACTCTGGGAACCATAACAGCCTACCCCTCCACCCCAAACCGATGACTGAAACCACCAGTTTCACTAGAGGTGTTCATGATGAGATGGGTTTCAGTCTAACCTTGGGTCACACATTGGTTGTCCTCTCTTTCACTGTGGGCTCAGACTGCTCAGTGGGAACGGGGCTACACACTCAGTGTACACACACACTCTTGCACGCATGCACACACACACATGTATTTTTTAAAGCACTCTTATTTGTTTTGTTAGTGTGAAATACCAGTGAGCTCTCAGCTTGGTGTATCTTTGATTTTGAGTGTTGACAGCTAGTCACATAGTCCTGCTGCTACAGTTGTTTTGTGTTTGTTGTCCTCCGCAGGCTATTGTAGACACAGGCAAGACAATGAAGACTCTCCTAAAACACGTGGAGGCCTTCAGTCCCAAGATGATCAAAGTAGCAGGGTGAGTCCTGGCATAAAACCACTAACACCACAACAGACCAGGTGACCTACGCTTAGTCACTCAATTCCATCTTTCCAGTCTAGACAGAAGAAATGAGCAGAGTTTCAGTGTGCTACAGGTAGGGATATTGGGGATGTTACATGCTTGTGTTGCGTGTGCCTCCTGTGTTCTGTTTCAGTTTGCTGGTGAAGAGAGTGCCAAACAGTTCAGGATGTCTCCCAGATTGTATGTAGCAGTTCTATCCATTTTGCTTTTATTTTTTCATTATTATATGTCCATGTAAGAATTATTTACTCATCTTATATTACCTGTAACATGACCAATTACAGGTAATAGCTCAGTTTTAAATGGTCTGTTCACAAACAGGTTTGTTTGTTGTGTTTTGGGAACATTGCTGCAGTGCTATTCCTTCTGCCACATCTCTTCTATTTCAGATGTTGGTTTTGAGATACCCAATCGTTTTGTAGTTGGATATGCCTTGGACTACAATGAGTATTTCAGAGACCTCAATGTAAGTTCTTCTTTATTCAAAACTGATTTTAATGTCAGTGATGTACTTCACTGGGTCCTCATTCACCGCCCTGATTGGCTGATGGGATGTCTAGAGCACAACCCTCTTACCCAGATGAACAGTCATTGGTCTATTATAATCTGATTGCATTCTAACTTCATCATGTGGGCCAAAAGTTCCATCCCCTCTCAACAGGCTGAAATTCCATAATTTTCTTTTAAACAGCTCTTACAGAAAAAGGGCATTATCATAATTTTCACAATTTCAGAGTGTTATTTCGACCTCAAAGTGTGGGAATATCATAATAAAAAAACAGGAATCTATTTTTAACTGCACTGCTCCTTTAAAGCGCAGTGATATTTGTCATATGACTTCCTTTTCCCTCAGCATATCTGTGTGATCAGTGAAAGCGGGAAGCTGAAATACAAGGTCTAAGAAGTGATGTTTATAGGATTCTGCAGAGGAAGCGTTTCCACAAGAAGCTTGGACACTTCCCATGAGAGGCCATGCAGTAACAACAGTTATCAAACCCAAAGACCCTCACTCTTTGCTGGTTGCCACACCTCAGGGCCTACCCATAGACCATTGGACTCGTTGCATAATAATTAGAACCTCCATAGTTATTTTTATAACAAAGCTGTGAACCTGTGATGTACTGTTACAATGTTCATGAAACCTGTCTGTGTTGATGAAAAATATATAATGAACAGACATTTTTATGTAGAATTTGTAGCCATCAATGTTTCAGTTTAGTGACATTTGTTTATCTCAACTTACTGCTACTGTATTTTGTGGGACACATTTGGCCCATGTAAAAGTGGGCACCGTCCGGTAGATTGAATTTTAAAAATACAATAATAATAATAATAATGTTTTATCGTCACATACATCAGATAGGGGCAGTGAAATGTGTTGTTTTACAGGGTCAGCCATAGTACTGCGCCCCTGGAGGCAATTAGGGTTAAGTTCCTTGCTGAAGGGCACATTGACCGATGCCATTTGTTCATATGAATTCCTACTGTCCATTTCATTCAAATTCAGCTGCTTTTCTGATAAAAGGGAATTGCACTGTATTGTGAGGAGAATGTATTTCACCGCCATTGGTCATCTCATTAATTATTTAATAAACTTAAATTAACCTATGCTGTATAACAGGGTACGAGACATTGCAATGAGGTTTGATCTTTCTGTATAGTAAATAGTGTATTTTTGTATGCTTTTGATACTTTACTGTAGAGGTTCTCACAAGATAGAAATCCACTGTACACATCTCCCTGAGGCCTAGTTTTTTTTTTTTTACATAAAGTTCTGAAGTCTTACTTTATTCAACCAAAATTATCTTGTGATGAGCATTAATGTAGTATTACCATAGTCATGGCATATTTAATATCCCTGAGATACTATTACATGACAACACAACTCTAAAATTGTTGTCCTCATTTTCTGTCCCTAGACAAACAAGGAGTCATTCTACACTGAGTATAGCAAACATTAGGAACACCATGAGTTGCATGGACTACAATGTGTCGAAAGTGTTCTACAGGGATGCTGGCCCATGTTGACTTCAATGCATTACAAACCAGTGTGCCTGGCACCTACCATACCCCATTCAAAGGCCCTTCTCTTGTTTTGACCATTCACCATCTGATGTCACACACACACACACAATCCATGTCTCAAGGCTTAAAAATATGTTTCCTCCCCTTCATCTTCACTGATTGAAATGGATTTAACAAGTGACATCAATAAGGGATCATAGCTTTCACCTCAATCTATGTCATGGAAAGAGCAGGGGTTCTTTATTTTTTCTCCCAATTTCAATTATGATCTTGTCTCATCGCTGCAACTCCCCAACGGGCTTGGGAGAGGCAAAGGACGAGTCATGCGTCCTCTGAAACATGACCCGCCAAATCACGTTTCTTAACACCCATCCACTTAACCTGGAAGCCAGCAGCACCAATGTGTCGGAGGAAATACCTTTTAACTGACGACCAGAGTCAGCCTGCAGGCGCCCGGCCCGCCGCAAGGAGTCACTAGAGCGCATTGACCCAAGTAAAGCCCTCCCGCCCAAACCCTCAACTAACCTGGACGACGCTGGGCCAATTGTGAGCCGCCCTATGGGACTCCCGGTCACGGTCGGTTGTGACAGCCTGGGATCACAAACCCAGGTCTGTAGTGACACCTCAAGCACTGTGATGCAGCTGCACCACTCGGGTGGCCCAGAGCAAGTGTTCTTAATGTTTTGTATACTCAGTGTATTTTCCCAGTGCTTTGGTCATAAGTACCTGGTCCTACTGGAAGCCTTTTAGAGTTCTGGTTTCTCACCTTGTAGTGGTGAAGTGGGTCAAAGAGACATCTTTACAAGGTTTGAACTTTGAACTCACCTCAGTATAATTTGACCAGGTAAATGCACTGAAAAACTAGGTTAGTGACAGAAAGACTAGATACTCAAAGGACCAAAAGTGAGCAAGTTGTGTGTGAACTGCATGGCCCTTTGTATACACCTGACACATGATTCCACTGTGTTTGAGAAGCAAGACAAGCATTGTTATAAAAACAAACAGTTTTGGTCTGTTTACCTGTTAGTGAACTAACTCTTATTGTATTCGATAAGTGATGGCATCTCCATATAAAACTGAGCCATCTGAGATTACTCTAGGCCATACCTCCTCCAGATGTTTATTATTTTGGTTACATCATGTTTCTTACACCTCTAAAATACAGCCGACATGCCCTGTGTATTCACTATTTAGCTATATAAGAATGCTTTCTAACCACCACTGCCCGTGGCAGAAAAGTTGAAAGTAGAACTCATAGCCGTTGGAAGTAGAACTGGCCAGGGCAACATTGTGAAAGCCCTGGCCAGGATGACCTCCTTGACAAAGGTCACCAATCCCAGGAACAGGTGGCCCCTTCTGTTGGGAGGAATGAATGGGACATTTGTCTTGGCCCTGAAAACACAGCAGTTTTTAGGCCCTCCTTTCTGGTTTATGTGTGTACGTGTGTGCAAGTGTGTGAGTATGCGTAAAATGTAACAAACCACAACACAGACCATGTAATTTGAATTCCACACTGATCTAACCAAACAGATCAAAGTATTAAATGTTAAACTAGCGCCAATGTCAAATTACCAAAAAAAAGCAGAACAGCAAAACATTAACCTAAAATGCTGTAATTCCAGTATAATTCAGTCGGCGAGCCCAGCCAGCGTATGCCAGATTTTACTGTGGAGAAAAACCAGAGGGTAATGATGATTGTGTTGATGATTATGGTGGGTAGGGGGAACTGTGCATGCCTCTCTCTCATTCTCTTTTTCTCTCATACAGTGGGAATACACATTCCACCGCCACTGCTATACACATGCCAAACCCTTCTCACCCCACTTTGAACTAGCCATCATGTGACTCTTGTAATCTAGCCAAGCAGTTGCTGTTGTTTGTGTGTGATAGAGAGATGTCGACAGACACAGGGTGGCTCACAGTTGAGTAGTTTGACCAGCATTGATGTCAGATACAAGCAGCACAAACTGGGAAGTTATCTTGAGGTTTTATAAAAACTTTTCAAATCAAACTTTTCAAAGTGATCATGTTGCAACAGGCAGATTTCAGAACTATTTTATCCCCTTTTATTTATTTTTTTGAAAATCCCAAAAGTTTCTGCCTCATTGGAATAACAAAAACACAACCTTTGTGGATGAGGTTCTCTTGCGACTTTGTAATGAGTTATACGATTGGTCAAGTTTAAAAGCGGAAGTTACTACATTGATTGTGATTGGCGCCGGCGAAAGGAGGATGATCTTTGGGATTCGGGAACGGTGGAAGCAAAATTCCAATTTCCAGCAGCCGCGTGTGTCTTCCTGGAGTTGGGCTGGGATACTTTGCAAACAACTGTGTATTTCGTGAGGATATTGAAATATGATCGAAACTTCTACAGGACCAAAATATTTTTTTATTTTTTTAAATGGGAAATAAATACGTTCCAACACAGTATGTAACGTCGCTTTTCACAACAGGTAGGTTGCCCCATTATTAGCATGCTAGCTAGTAGTTAACCTCACATTGCACCGATAGGCAGTTTTTTATTATTATTATCGCCAACGACAAACTACTGAAGAATAGTTAGCTAAACTGGTTCCACATAAGGTTGGAAAGTTTCTTAATTACATTACAAAGTTACACTTACGAGAACCTTGGTGTATCGTGTTATGTAATTTTAACGTTCACTCACCCCACAACGAAGTTGTTTGTTGAAGAAAACTTTGTTTGATTTAGTATTGATCAGAGCCAGCTAAAGTTAGCAGGTTAGCTGCTTCAAGTTAGCTGTGTGATGGCAGAAGGAACATCGGCGACCAACGACATGCCTGTCTTTTGTTTGCCACTATTTTATACTTGATCTGATTAGAAAATAAGTTCACAGTTAGCATGGTGACCAGTGAAATACGTTAGCCAGCTAGTTCATATATTTTCTTTCTCGTTATATTGTTAACCGAATAGGAGAACAACCTACTACTTTTGTATTCATTTTGTAAGAACTTGGTTGCATCGAAGCTAGAGATCAACAGGGTGGCGTGTTTTGCCTCACTGGTCCGCTAGCGAGTCTCATCGATCGCCTTCTCCTGCCCACTTGTTGCTTCTGGTAGTAACGTTAATCATTCATACTGTAGTTTTGCTGAAAGTTGATACTGAAAGTTGATACTTTAAACATTAGCTTGCCATCATGTTCACATGTTTATCAATGTTGTGATCATATAATAAAAAACAATTGATGAAAAAAATTGGTGCTAAACAAAACAAGTGTATTTTGTGTTTTCATACAGCAGTAACTAGCTAACGCAATTCGTTCAAATAATCTTGTTTCACATTCAGCTCAACCATTTGGACCAAAGACTAGATAAAGGATGGGTGTGTGAACTGGAGAGACGAACCCTACTTGGAAGACTCTACTGCTGTCTATTTGGTGGGATCTATAGCTTTCGATGTGGACACTAAATGATTGTCACCTCTTGTGTGAAGTGAAATGATGGCGTCACATTGGAAAGGTCCATGCGATGAAGAGGACGAGAGACTGACCAGATCCTCTTTGTGCGAGGTACATAAGCCCCACTCACATTCATGCCCTAAATTCCAACAGCTTACCCCCTCCCCACACACACACATTAAAGGTTGTTTTTTGGGTGACCCTAAACTCTTGTCATGGAAATTGGGGTCCTGGAGATTATTCATTAGATGTAAGCTCTGTGCCCTCTAAAACACAAACCATTTGCAAATCTGTTTCTTGGTGTTGTCTCTTTGAGAACAATACACAAATCCATAATATGTGTTGTGAATTGCATGCCATTTCTATTTGGAGTTTGTATTGACAAACTCCAAATAGAGTTTGTATATAGGGTAATCAATAGAAAACGCTGTGAGAATTGTTTCTGGCAGATTTTCTGTCCACGTTGGACACATTGTTGCGAAGGCTTTTCTAAACTGTCTGAGAATATGCTTACCTCATCCGCCCATACAGTGGGTCTCATATTTTAACATTAATCTCCAGTTGTTCATGTCGCATCCGCTCTTTTATTATCTCTCTAGTCTGTTCCTCTTCAATGTTTTTCCTTTCGCCAATCCCCCCCCCCCCCCCCCAGTTCTCTACAATCCTATATTCTCCAATTCTCTACATCATGTCCAACTCTCGCTGTCATCTAGTCTCCCTCTGGTTCTTATTCTCTCCCATTCACAACTCTTTCTTCAGATTTTCATTATATTTTGACTTGAATTGGCCCCATTCACTAGCAGGAGAGCAGTATTATAGCATACCTGTATTGTTGTGTGTGATTAGGCAACAACCTTTACACTCACTCCTTCCTGTTTGGTGTGGGAGACTTTCCTGAAAGGTTTGACACTTCAGCACAGCTGCTTCTAGTTGTTGTTATTGCCCCCCTCTGCGTTGTTTGGCCCTGGGAAGTGAGAAGGCACTCCATTGGTGCTTGGTAATAAATGTAGAGAGCACTCATTGCTGGTGATGCCAAGGCTGTTTTTCTGAGACCTTTCACTCAGAACAAATGATCATCAAAACACAAAGATAGTTCAAGCTAAAAGTGAACCTGCCCATCCATCCTCTGTTCCTTACTGTAGATAGGGGTGTGACGGTCATGGAATTTTGGATGGCGGTAATTGGCGAGCCAAAGTTGTTTATAAAAATGTTTGCCCACATTTTCTCCTCCCCTCCTGACTGCATGTGCTGCCATAGAAATATAATGAAATAATTATATTTCTGTGTGCTGCTGCTGCACCTTGCTTTCACCTTTCTATGTGTGCTCGTTTGCTACAACACCTTGCTTGTTTCAGCAAGGAGCAACAACGTTTCATCACATTGTTAAGAGTCCATGTTATCACAGAAACTCACTCAACGAATGCACAGCCGTACTGTCTTCAGTTAGCTGTTCGTTCCAAACGATAGATATATATCTATATATTATTTTTTTTACGGGTATGACAGTTATTTTATTGCCATGATAGTCTGCATCATAACCATCGGTTATACGGTAATTGTGCCTGCCTTAATTGTAGTAACTGGAAAGGTCAACGTGTTGTTTCATGGGCTGTTACTTCTGAAGTAGGCTCAGACACCTCAAGTTTCATCCGCAATAGTTTCTGACTGTTTTCCATTTAGTTTGAGGTCTCCTTTTACACTGTAGGTTGTCTGTCATCTGAATGAAGACCTTTGTCTAAAAGTCTTGAGCCCACACTCCTTTCGAGTGGAAGGTCACCTATTTATAGGATCTGCAGAATTCGGGACACATCATTGGCATGGCCCCTTCCCCTTTAATCTAATATTCAGCCCTCCATTTCAGCCTTTTCCTCTCTCTGTTGGGTAGAATCTGAGGAAGAGTGGGGTTAAAATGGGTAAAACCAATAGAACAGTGAAAAGCTATAGGTTAGTTAATCATACATAAACTATTCCCACATTATAATTACACATGAATGCCTTAATAATTTCAGTTTAGGTAGAAAATCCACAGCTAAAACCTTCGGCTTTCAATATTACGCAAACTGTTTTAGAAATGTTATCATTGGGCATCCCCTTTTTAAAGATTTTTATCCCTGTAATCAGACTGTCCCACACTAGGTTACTAATTAATTGATTTAAGAACAAACTCCTGAGTGTGTGTGTTACAGCGCCTTCAGAAATTATTCTTACCTTTTTGACCTTTTCCACGTTTGTTGTGTTACAGCCTAAATTTAAAATGGATTCAATTGAGATTGTCACTGTCCTACATATAATACCTCATAATGTCAAAGTGAACTTGTTTTCAAAAATGTTTACTAATTCATAAATTATTTAAATTAATTGCTGAAATGTCTCAAGTCAATAAGTATTCCACTCCTTTGTTATGTCAAGCCTAAATATGTTCAGGACTAAACATTTGCTTAACAAGTCACCTAATAAGTTGCATGGACTCTGTGTGCAATAATAGTGTTTAACAGGATTTTAGAATTACTACCTCATCTCTGTACCCCACACAAACAATTATCTGTAAGGTCCCTCAGTTGAGCAGTGCATTTCAACCACAAAGACCAGGGAGGTTTTCCAATGCCTCACAAAGGAGGACACCTTTTGGTAGATGGGTAAAATAATAAAGAAGACATTGACTATCCCTTTTAAGCATGGTAAAGTTATTAATGACACTTTGGATGGTGTCTCAATACACCCAGTCACTACAAAGATACAGACGTCCTTCCTAAATCAGTTGCTGGAGAGGAAGGAAGCCGCTCAGGGATTTGACCATAAGGCCAATGGTGACTTTAAAATAATTAGAGGTTAATGGCTGTAATAGGGGATAACAGCGGATGGATCAACAACATAAATGAAATATGCCTGTACAGAATAAATAGTATTCCAAAACTTGCATTCTTTTTGCAATAACGCACGAAGTAAAACTGCCAAATGGCGGCAAAGAAATTACATTTATGTACTGAATACAAAGCTTTATGTTTGGGGCAAATACAACACATCACTGAGGACCACTCTTCATATTTTCAAGCATGGTGGAGGGGTGCATCATGTTATGGGTATGCTTGTCATTGGCAAGGACTAGGGAGTTTCTTTTAGTACACAAAGAAATGGAATAGAGCTAAGCACAGGCAAAATCCTAGAGGAACACTTGGTTCAGTCTTCTTTCTAACAGACACTGGGAGACATTTACTTTTCAGCAGGACAATAACCTAAAATACAAGGCCAAATATGCACTAGAGATGCTTACCAATATGACATTGAATGTTCCTGAGTGGTCTAGTTACAGTTTTGACTTAAATTGGCTTGAAAATCTATGGCAAGACTGATCAACTTGAGAGTTTAAAGATCCAATCCAGGTGTGCAAAGCTCTTTAGAGACTTACCCAGAAAGGTAATCGCAGCCAAAGGTGATTCTAACATGTATCGACTCAGGGGTGTGAATACTTATGTAAATGAGATTTCTGTATTTCATTTAATACTTTTTCTAAGAATTTGAAAATATGTTTTCACTTTCTCATTATGGGGTGTTGTGTAGATTTAATTGAATCCATTATGAATTCAGGCTGTAACACAACAAAATGTGGAATAAGTTGGGGGGGGTATGAATATTTTCTGAAGGAACTGTTTTTATTTTTTTCTCTGTGGAGGTACAGTCCTTTAACCTCAGGTCAGGCTCACTTTATCTCCAAGAGGACGCTCGTGTCTTACTGTAGCTTGATGACACATCCCTGACTTTCAATTGAAGGAAACATATTTTTCATGATTGGCAGCACTGGTAGGGATAAGCCTATCATACGTAGCCTTTTTTCTTATAGGCCTAGAAAAATGTGACTTTGCTTGACATTGTCAAAAAGAAGCAAGTGGGGGGGAAACAAGCCGGTTCCCCAGTCAGTCAAAGCAGGTTCTGCTCTTCAAGCACTTCTTCCAGGGCATACTATTAACTTTTTGATCCACCAGTCAAATATTTTTCTCCGGCTAAACTTTCAACAACAATACACAAAAAAACTGATGAGCGTTCTTTTTAATGTTTCTAAAACATTAAATGTATCACTAGTAATAAGTAATGTGGTAATTCATTTTTTTGTGACCCGAGTCTTTTAAAATATCACAGATGAGACCCAGAGGAAAACACTCAAGTCATGTTTGTGCCTGTGAGGTCTGCTTAATCGATTATATAGAAACCTATTTTTATCAAGTTGCCCCTTACAGATATTTGAGAGTAAACCGTTGTGTAGCTAGAACAAAAGAGACATAGTATAGTGATGCATCCAGTCTAGCTATTCTCCATGGGAAGTAGAGTGTCATTAGTGAATGGGATGTTTTTCTCTGAGGAGCCCTGACCATTAAAGGCTCTACTAGGCATATCCTCCTCTCCTGTGATCTGTACCTCATTAAAGCCCATGGCTTAACTAGTTTAGCAGCCATTTACAGAGCATCATATGGCTCTCTGATGGATAACGGAAGGGAAAATTGATCTTCAATTGGATAGAGGGTGGCTCTTACTTCCTGTAGCCTTTGGGTTGTCTGTTACGTTCAGTCTCTGGTAAATATAGAGATGGGTTTAGCTTAGGCTATTGTCCTTTTTTCTTCTCCATTCCACTTCAAGGCCGGACACTGAGATATGTGTCAACTTTAACACTGTGTAAAGTCTCTCTTGCATAAATAACACCGCATTTTAGATGGCACTCCTAATCAGCAAGTCAGTCAGACTACTATTTCAATGAACTGAATGAGTTCGTTGATGGCGGCTGTAAAACCTAATATGTTTCTATTATACTCCCATCACATTACAAAGCCAGATGGCCAGTGTAATGTCTCAGGGGTGAGGCGTTTGGGTGTGCATGTTTACTCTACTGCTGGTTGTGTATGTTTTTTTGAAGGCTTAATACTTCTGCATGGTGGAAAACAATTGTCTTGACATTGATCAAAGGTTGGCTGGCACAAATAGACAATCTATTTCAGCACTATGATAGTGGAGAGCACTGTGCAGTGGGCACGCCCAGCTCTCATTAAGAGGAGATGTGACACCTGTGTGGAGAGATGTTTTTCAGGAGCAGACCTGCAGGGTGAACAAATACCATTTTGATTTGTTAATTTTTCCCATTCCCCTTTCCCTGAAGTTTAGGGAATTTTAAAGCAATAGGGCATAAAACATTATATACCACGACCTTCAGCCAGGAAGTGGAAGCATGACTGTGGCTCACAGAAGATCTGAAGGGGCTGCGGTTCCCATGCCAGGAACAACCACTCACTCATAGTTAAGGCAAGAGGTGCTTGGCTGAGAAGTCATGCCAAGCTCAACCCCAATTGTCCCAGAAATGTTCCATCCTCTAGGCTGTCAAATATCTCATGTTCCTTTCAAACGATCTTTCGGTACGTGATGTGGTAGGTCCTAATCATCTTAAAAGGCCAGAAATCACAGGATGGGGCAACTCCCTTCTGCACCAAGATTACAGGTACTGTAAAATTGTATTACATATTAGGCTACATAACATGTACAAGGTATGTGGGTAACTAATGATACTCACGCTAGTTAGCGCCAGCATTACTAGACTGAAACATCCCAGGCAAAGTCACACCAGAGGCCCTCTGCAGCATCATCTCAGGCTTTTCACAGTGATGTGCTTGGTTTAGACTGGATGTGGTGTAGAATTTGGCAGCCCACAGAGAGATTTCCTTTTTCACACTGAGGTCTGATGTATTTAGGCCTGATGTCTTGTGGTCTGTGCAGTGTGTCATGGTGTGATGTCATCGGAGTCTCTAAACATAGGGGCCATGCGTCAGTGTTTTCGCGTACTTGTGAAAGACTAACAAGAGATAATTGCCTTCATCCCTTCTTTGTTTGAAGAAAATACTAGCTGTTTGAAAATGCATGGAGAACAGTTGTTGTCCAGGCTTAGCTTAGTACCGAAGTGTGTGTGTGTTGTACTTTTTGTGGCTTGGAGGGATGGGCCACAGCCTCAACCTTACAAATGACCATAACCACTCCGTCTCTAAAGCATGTTACCTAATATACCAGTACAAGTATGCCAGGGGCATTGTTGGATAATGATGCCAGATAATGTTTTAAACCACATTAGGGCTGTCCCCGACTTAAAAATAAAATATCATAGGCCTCCCGGGTGGCGCAGTGGTCTAGGGCACTGCATCACAGCACTAGCTGTGCCACCAGAGACTCTGGGTTCGCGCCCAGGCTCTGTCGCAGCCGGCGAGACCCTGGGTCTCGACCCCGCCCTGTGCAACTGGGTACTGGACTTTCTGACGGGCCGCCCCCAGGTGGTGAGGGTAGGTAACAACATCTCCACCCCACTGATCCTCAACACTGGGGCCCCACAAGGGTGCATTCTGAGCCCTCTCCTGTACTCCCTGTTCACCCACGACTGCGTGGCCATGCACGCCTCCAAACTCAATCGTCAAATTTGCGGACGACACTACAGTGGTAGGCTTGATTACCAACAACGACGAGACGGCCTACAGGGAGGAGGTGAGGGCCCTCGGAATGTGGTGTAAGGAAAATAACCTCACACTCAACGTCAACAAAACAAAGGAGATGATTGTGGACTTCAGGAAACAGCAGAGGGAGCACCCCCCTATCCACATCGATGGGACAGTAGTGGAGAGGGTAGTAAGTTTTAAGTTCCTCGGCGTACACATCACGGACAAACTGAATTGGTCCACACACACAGACAGCGTTGTGAAGAAGGCGCAGCAGCGCCTCTTCAACCTCAGGAGGCTGAAGAAATTCTGCTTGTCACCAAAAGCACTCACAAACTTTTACAGATGCACAATCGAAAGCATCCTGTCGGGCTGTATCACCACCTGGTACGGCAACTGCTCCGCCCACAACCGTAAGGCTCTCCAGAGGGTAGTGAGGTCTGCACAACGCATCACTAGAGGCAAACTACCTGCCCTCCAGGACACCTACACCAACCAATGTCACAGGAAGGCCAAAACGATCATCAAGGACAACAACCAACCGAGCCACTGCCTGTTCACCCCGCTATCATCCAGAAGGCGAGGTCAGTACAGGTGCATCAAAGCAGGGACCGAGAGACTGAAAAACAGCTTCTATCTCAAGGCCATCAGACTGTTAAACAGCCACCACTAACATTGAGTGGCTGCTGCCAACATACTGACTCAACTCCAGTTCACTTTAATGATGGAAATTTATAGAAATTGATAAAAAATGTATCACTAGCCACTTTAAACAATGCCACTTAATATAATGTTTACATACCTTACATTACTCATCTCATATGTATATACTGTACTCTATCATCTACTGCATCTTGTCATCTTTATGTAATACCTGTATCACTAGCCACTTTAAACTATGCCACTTTTATATTTACATACATTACTCATCTCATATGTATATACTGTACTCGATACCATCTACTGCATCTTGCCTATGCCGTTCTGTACCATCACTCATTCATATATCTTTATGTACATATTCTTTATCCCTTTACACTTGTGTGTGTCTAAGGTAGTAGTTGTGGAATTGTTAGGTTAGATTACTCGTTGGTTATTACTGCATTGTCGGAACTGGAAGCACAAGCATTTCGCTACACTCGCATTAACATCTGCTAACCATGTATATGTGACAAATACAATTTGATTTGATATGAAATGAACCAGATCTTTATTAAGTTCAGTCAGTGCTTCACACACTCCCTGTTCCCACTGCCACACCCAATGCAAACACTAGACTCTGCTATTCTGGTAGTGATTCATACACTGAAAGGCATGTGTGGTTATTTGTGTGTTTCTCTGTAATTTGCTTGTATTTTTTAGTTGATGTGTGATGCATGAAGTTAGTGTTTGCACTGAACTGGTAGTAACCCATGTTCTCATTTTGTCTCAATAACCAGAGGCAATAGATGCGTCACCTTTTATTCATCCTCCCCATTTAGGTTTCCATTGGAACCATCAAACTTTCCCCAGTCATAATCTGTGTTTAACTGGAGAGGCAGTGCCTCTGTTTGGTTGTCTAGTCCTGCTGCTTTCAGCATGCAACTGGCACATTGACTCAGCTGAGAGGGAGGAAGGCGAGAGCCGGTCGGACAATCAGGGAATGTTTGCATGTCATTTATTGGCTGGGTTCGGTCACCACAGCGTTAACTATGTGAGGGGCAATGACAGCCCTGCTAGGCATGCATCTGTTTCTCAGGACTGAATAGCGGACAGCCAACAACCCCCAGCCATCCTCTCTCCACAACTGAGGACTGGAGATGTCTGGAATGAGATCCATGGCTAAATTAGAGCCGGTGAACTAGGGTTGGCATGCCCGAGGGATCGGGAGGCATTTGAGGCCTGCACTTAAAGTCCTTCTCCAGTGACTTTCACCTCATTTATCACCTGATTTTTACAGGGCCCTCCATAATTACTGGCTACCTATGATGCTTATCTGATGTTACATAACAGCACAACATACAGGGCCCTCCATAATACTGGCTACCTATTGTGCTTATCTGGTGTTACATAAAAGAATAACATACAGTGCCATCTGTAATTGTTGGGACAGTGAACTATTGTTTTTCTTCTTTTGGCTCTAAATGCCAAAAGTTTGGATTTGAAATCGATGGCTGGGGATGAAGTGCTGACTGTCAGCTTTAATTTGAGGGTATTTTCATCCATATCAGGAGAATCGTTTAGACATGACAGCACTTTTTGTACATAGTCTCCCCATTTTAGGGGACCAAAAGTATTGAGACAAATTCACTTAAGCGGCTGATTTTAATGGGAATACAGATAACAATCTGTTTCCCTTCCATTTTGGGACTTCTTTTATTGTACTGATCAACAACATTTGCATAGAAGTAGCTTATTTTTTTATTTACGTGCGTGCTCTCTCTTTAACCAGTAATGACGTCATTCACGAGGCAAGATGGTTGCGGCCCAGAGTCAGTTCCCTGAGGCAATAGATCATCTTTGGTAGAGATGTGAGAGACCAATTATTATTTTTTTAAGTGAACTAATACCATTTTGGTGGCAACCTGCTTTGAAAACCGCATATTTCGCATTAGCACAAAGTACTCGGGTAGTGATTTGATGATAGCTTCAGCTGTAAGCTAGCAAGAAAAATTAGCCTACAAAGCTGGAAGCTACCGGTATCATCTTGCATCGTAAAGTGTTCTAGCCTGTATGGGAATTGTTTTGCGAACAGTAATAAGTTTAAACATTTCTACATGCCGTGTGGCATTCTTCAAGTGTTTTAAACTTCTGTGCATCATGAATGGGGAGCTAACAACATGATTTAGCCCAGACTTCCAGTGCAGGCTAAGTGCTTTTGTGCTATAAGGGGGGCATTCGCTGTGCTGATACAGTTGAGCCGTGAGACACATTTGACAGAAGTACCGAAAGTAACAAATTCTAGTACCAAACTGTTTTTCATGTTCTAGTATTTTCGGCAGTAGTGTAAATACTTCACAGTACTAAAAAGTTGTTTTTGGGGGTATCTGTACTTTACTATTTATGTTTTTAACTTTTACTACACTACGTTCCTAAAGAAAATAATGTACTTTTTACTCCATACATTTTCCCTGACACCCAAAAGTACTCGTTACATGTTGACAGGAAAATGGTCCAATTCACACACTTATCAAGAGACATCCCTGGTCTGCCCTACTGCCTCTGATCTGGCGGACTCACTAAACACAAATGCTTTGTTTGTAAATTATGACTCAGTGTTGGAGTATGCCTCTGGCTATCCGTCAATAAAAAAAACTTTTGTGCCGTTTGATTAATATAAGGACTTTGAAATGTTTTATACTTTTTTACTTTTGGTCCTTAAGTACATTTTAGCAATTCCAAATACTTTTAGACTTTTACTCAAGTAGAATTTTACTGGTTGACTTGTACTTGAGTCATTTTCTATTAAGGTATCTTTGCCTTAACTCAAGTATGACAATTGAGTACTTTTTCCACTACTGATTTTCAGTATACCATGCAACACTACAATAGAGCAACTCCTATAATACCCCATTCCTTGAAGTTTGCTGTTGTCTCAAACACAATTCTACTCAAACTGTATAGTTTTAGTGTGTGTATTTTACTGTGTTTATACTCCGGATATCGCTTTTCAACAGTAAAAGTAAAAAATAATATAGATGGAAGTCTTTACGTACTATTGTCATTCATAAACTCTTCAATTGTAATAAAAAAAGAGCTGTCTGATTCAAAGATGGCTTTTACTGAATAGCATACATATTTTTACAGGTAGGGGCGGATCAGCATTGTTAGGCCTAACTTACAGAAGGACTCGCATACTACATAGCCTAATTATTCTCAAAACTTCCATGGATTTGAGTGGAATGAATGTAGGACAAACACCTACACACAAACGGGGAAGTAGTGCTAGAGCCAGGGAACAACAGTTACAGCTGGGGAAGACACGCAGTCAGAAACCTGTTTGGCCAGTTACTTCCCAACCAACCAAAACCTACTCGGGTGTCACACAGCTGTACCTGCAGCTCGGTTTCACAGCAGCCATTCTGCCATTGGCTCGTTCTCCCATGATAAGGTTGAGCCCCTGATGTCTTTTGTACCTCTGTTCAGCATGTGTTTTGTTGACCACAAAGCTCAAAAAGATGCCAAAGGGTTCTGTTGCTCCATTGACGTAGCCTACTTGTTTAGCCCCAGTAGATCTAAAACATTCAACTGATTTTATGAACAAAGATGTAGCAAAATACCAGTCTCAACATGGTAGAACCCTTGAGGCTGTTGATTTGCATAACGTATAAGCTGTTAAACTAAAAGTTGTTAAATGTATTGAACATTCTTCCTGTATAATGTTTTGCTGACTGAGTGTGTTAGAAATCAGAAGGTTTGAATGTTTGTGAAAAGTAAACTGGCTCCCGCTTTGCTTCTGCAATGTGTTTGAATCCATCAAATGTAATTGCTTTGATCCACAAAACAACCATGAAATGAATGTCCTAATCAAAATTACGTGTGGTTTTTTGGCTGTGGATAGGATGTTGTCATGTCAGAGCGGAGGCAGTTTTCTGAAATATCTCAATTTAGCCGTTGAATTGGTTGGCCCGGGTTGGCTTCGGTTAGCATGTAGCTGAATCCATTTTCTGACATCTACTACTTATCACATTTCCCCCGGCAGCAGCAGGGTTAGTGTGAATGCAAGCTCATCACATTCTTCTTATTGTGGGTGAAGCGTAGTGCCAGGAGGAGGGATGTTAAGGGGGTGGGGGCTGTGGTGGAGTTTTTGGTGAGTGCTGTGTTGGATAGGGTTGCAAAATTCAGGGAAATTTCAATGCATTCCCTTGTTTCCCAAAAATCCTGGTTGGAGTTTTCTGGATTTCCTGCTTACCTTCTGATTCCGGGAATCCTTCAACTGGGATTTCGGGAAAACCCAGGGAATTTATTAAAAGTCCCCATAATTTTGCAACCCTGGTGCTGCATGAGGCCAGGGAGAGGGGGAGGTTTGAGGTTGAGTAGGAGAGCAAGCAAAGCAGGCAGGGATTGACTGTTTGAACAGTGAATTTCCTGAAAGTTGTTCTTTGACTGGAAATTTGAGCTTGGGGAGTAGGGGGGTGGGGAGGGAGAGGATGGGAGCTGCACCACAAAGGTGTGAGACTATAAATACCCACTAAACACAGCAGTGGGTGTTTGAGGCCCCAGGCTCTGCCCTACTCTACAGTAACACTGGAAATGTGACACCAGCACTATGGCACGATGACTCTGTTACAATTACTCACTTAGATGAGCTAGTGCAGATGAGGTAGCTCTAACTACTTGGTCGAAGTACTGGAGGCGTTTCTGTGAATTTCCTCTAGATCCCATGTTTTTGTTGACCTAGCTAGCCTAGACACATGATGTCAATTTAACTTTGTTATTATTACTGTTGTTTATGAACCATTTATTCAGCAGGATACAGAACGTAGACAAGACACTGAGTCGTTGCCAGACTCGTGATTTATTTTCCAAAAGGAATAAATGTATTTATACAGCATGTGTCGATTTTAGTCTCTGCATTAACTTTGTACTACTTTCATGCAATCCTTGCCTTTCTCAGTGAAATATGAGTAGCTTAACGCTGAACCACCTGCAGTAGATCTTATTTCAGTCTGTTATACAGTTGTGTTCAGTATAATAATAATAGCATCTCTCTCCCCGTCTCCCACCTGCCTTTCCTTGCTCCCCCCTCTCTCTCTTTCTCCTTCTCCCACCAGAATAAAGTGCCAGAGTGGGGTGAGCAGGGGGATTCCCCTGCAGGCCTGTTCAACCTGCAGGGAGAGGAGGAACCCTTCTCATGGCCAGGGCCCAAGACACTCCGTCTTCGACGCACCTCTCAAGGCTTCGGCTTCACTCTGCGCCACTTCATTGTCTACCCACCCGAGTCAGCTGTGCACCCGTACCCCTTCCCGGTAAGCACCGCATTCAGGATTGCATGAATATCCCGAAGCTCTTCCATTTACTTTATTGAATTTTGCTGTAGCATTTTGTATGATGTCATTAGCTAGGTTTCCATCCACTTGGCAACCAGATTTTCATGCGCATATTTATAAATCTGCATTAAAAACAATATGTGCATTTTCCCACCATAAGTGTTTCTATCAAATTGACCTGTTGCGGCTCAAAGGCTGTGCTTGATGACATAGTGCACATGACACAAACTTTTGCTGTTAAATTCCCATGTACCGAGAATTTTTTTTAATAAAAAAAAAAATGTGTTTCCATCACATTTTCAAATGTGCGTTATATTGAGAATGTGCTTACTCTGGTCTTGGCACATGCTCTCTAGTCAACAGCTGGCAGATACAGTGAGGGTAGGATGTCATTCATCCCTCAAACTCAACTCGGGACCTCGAAGCTAGTTCCACTGCATTTTTTTCATTGTTTCCATCTAATCAGGGACTGATTTAGACCTCGAACACCAGGTGTGTGTGCAGTTAACTATCAGGTAGAAAACAAGCAGGCTCCGGACCTCGTTAGGGTAAGAGTTGAATACCCCTTACCCCACATGAGATTATTATGGACAAAATAGCGAGATTATTTAGATTTGTCAAAAAGCAGCCAGGCATCGATCATCATGTCTCCAGAATAAGACCCTCAATATTTATAGAAAAGGAGTATCAAGCTCATCACCGTGCACTTTCACCACCCTGTGAAGTTCATCATAACTTATTTCATCTGTAGCCTAATAAACGGCATGCTTTCCCGAGTCGTAGTGGGAGGACCACATACCATATCACGTGACTCCAAAGTTACTTCGATATGAAGGTTATTATATCAATATTTGTGCATTAAGGCATTTCCATTGCCATTTCTTGCATAATATATTTTACAGACAAAAGATCACACCTTGTCTAGCATATTTTGTTTAGTCAACATTTGTCAAGTTTACTGACAAATTAGCTGTTTTCATCAGGCCTGTCGTGACATTTTATAACCAACATGTATTTTACTCACATAAAAAGGTTGGATGGAAACATGGTTAATGTGGAAGAAGTTGCAACAAAAGAGAGTAATTCCCCAACCAGAATTTCCATTGAGTAAAACTAATTGACCCCTCTAAGCAACTTTATGACCCCTCTTAACTCAGAAATCATCATTGCTGGTGGCAAATAACATTTATCTTGTCTTTTTACAGGAGGAAGAGCATGGCCGCAGAGGTAAGCTGAATGACTCGCACACTGTTCCTTCCTCCTCTGTCTGTCCTTCAGTACTGCATCGTCAATCTGCCTCCCACTTTGTAGGATTTTTCCATCTGGTGACGTAGCTCTTTTACTTCCTTGTTATGCACATGGAACAGGGTAGCTGTTGTGTTAAGGTGACCTTTGTAGAGACCTGACTGAAACGGTTTGGCCAGCATCACCACCTGTTACTGTCCTCAACTGACCTTTTATCCAACTGCACTTTGTCGTCACCGCACAACAAAAAGTTGCCCAAAGCCCTTGTTTTTAGGTTTTTGCATTTGTCCTGTGTGTTTGTAGGTGTGTGCACTTGTGCATTGGTGTTTTGTTACTTTTAGGAAAATAGACTGTTGTAACCCCTGACCCATTTCACCACACATCAGTTACCCAAGGGTTTTTCGTGTGTGTGAGAGCATGCAGGTGTTTGTTTTTATAGCACACTACTTCTGTTAAATAAAGCTCGCCATCTCAAATGCTCAAATGTTTTGCATGTTTTTATCCAATCATGTCCACACTCTGAGGAATAAGTTTGGTCTGTGGTTTGCTGTTCCAGTGTGTCTCCTCCTCTAAACACTGCTGTGGTAGTAGGAGTGTGTTTTAGATCTCCCTGTGGATTGTCTGTGTGTTTGGTAACACTTTACTTGACACCCAGTGTCGTAACATGTTGTGACACGGTCTTAATCATGTAATGTCTTAACAGCTGACATAACTTGTCATGATATGGTCATAACCAATGTTCCCTCTAAGCTGTGGGCGCGCAGTAGACCCTCTCAGCTCCCCCAGGACTGCCATGCAGAAATATCAGCCCACGGAGCGAAGGACGAGATTGAACTTCACTCAACTTTCTAGAGCAGTGGTTCTTTGAACCGTTTCATGTGTCTGAAGTAGGGATGCACGCTATATCGGTGAACATATCGGAATCGGCCGATATTAGCTAAAAATGCCAACATCGGTATCAGCCCAATGTCTAGTTTAAAACCGATGTCAAAGCTGACGTGCATACCTATATAATGTAGGTACATGACGTAATGATGCCACGTAAAATGTTGCGCTACACGTGCAACACAGCATTCCTAACCTAGCCCACAATGTCTGCTGTGTGGATCGAGCAGTCAACAAGTTCAATCAATCAAGTTTATTTTATATAGCCCTTCGTACATCAGCTAATATCTCGAAGTGCTGTACAGAAACCCAGCCTAAAACCCCAAACAGCTAGTAATGCAGGTGTAGAAGCACGGTGGCTAGGAAAAACTCCCTAGAAAGGCCAAAACCTAGGAAGAAACCTAGAGAGGAACCAGGCTATGAGGGGTGGCCAGTCCTCTTCTGGCTGTGCCGGGTGGAGATTATAACAGAACTATGCCAAGATGTTCAAAAATGTTCATAAGTGACAAGCATGGTCAAATAATAATCATGAATAATTTTCAGTTGGCTTTTCATAGCCGATCATTAAGAGTTGAAAAACAACAGGTCTGGGACAGGTGGCGGTTCCATAACCGCAGGCAGAACAGTTGAAACTGGAATAGCAGCAAGGCCAGGCGGACTGGGGACAGCAAGGAGTCACCACGCCCGGTAGTCCCGATTTATGGTCTTAGGGCTCAGGTCCTCCAAGAGAAAGAAAGAGCGAAGGAGAAAATTAGAGCCAAGATTTTCAAAATGTTCATAAGTGACAAGCATGGTCAAATAATAATCAGGAATAAATCTGTTGGCTTTTCATAGCCGATCATTAAGAGTTGAAAACAGCAGGTCTGGGACAGGTAGGGGTTCCGTAAAAGCAGGCAGAACAGTTGAAACTGGAATAGCAGCAAGGCCAGGCGGACTGGGGACAGCAAGGAGTCATCATGCCCGGTAGTCCTGACGTATGGTCCTAGGGCTCAGGTTCTCAGAGAGAGAGAAAGAAAGAGAGAACGAGAGAATTAGAGAGAGCATACTTAAATTCACACAGGACACTGGATAAGACAGGAGAAGTACTCCAGGTATAACCAACTGACCCTAGCCCCCCGACACATAAACTACTGCAGCTTAAATACTGGAGGCTGAGACAGGAGCGGTCAGGAGACACTGTGGCCCCGTCCGAAGATACCCCCGGACAGGGCCAAATAGGAAGGATATAACCCCACCCACTTTGCCAAAGCACAGCCCCCGCACAACTAGAGGGATATCTTCAACCACCAACTTATAATCCTGAGACAAGGCCGAGTATAGCCAACAAAGATCTCCACCACAGCACAAACCAAGGGGGGGCGCCAACCCAGACAGGAAGATCACGTCAGTAACTCAACCCACTCAAGTGACGCACCCCTCCTAGGGACGGCATGAAAGAGCACCAGTAAGCCAGTGACTCAGCCCCTGTAATAGGGTTAGAGGCAGAGAATCCCAGTGGAGAGAGGGGAACCGGCCAGGCAGAGACAGCAAGGGCGGTTCGTTGCTCCAGAGCCTTTCCGTTCACCTTCACACTCCTGGGCCAGACTACACTCAATCATATGACCTACTGAAGAGATAAGTCTTCAGTAAAGACTTAAAGGTTGAGACCGAGTCTGCGTCTCTCACATGGGTAGGCAGACTGTTCCATAAAAATGGAGATCTATAGGAGAAAGCCCTGCCTCCCGCTGTTTGCTTAGAAATTCTAGGGACAATTAGGAGGCCTGCGTCTTGTGACCGTAGCGTACGTATTGGTATGTACGGCAGGACCAATTCGGAAAGATAGGTAGGATCAAGTCCATGTAATGCTTTGTAGGTTAACAGTAAAACCTTGAAATCAGCCCTTGCCTTAACAGGAAGCCAGTGTAGGGAAGCTAGCACTGGAGTAATATGATCAAATTTCTTGGTTCTAGTCAGGATTCTAGCAGCCGTATTTAGCACTAACTGAAGTTTATTTAGTGCTTTATCCGGGTAGCCGGAAAGTAGAGCATTGCAGTAGTCTAACCTAGAAGTAACAAATGCATGGATTAATTTTTCTGCATCATTTTTGGACAGAAAATTTCAGATTTTTGCAATGTTACGTAGATGGAAAAAAGCTGTCCTTGAAACAGTCTTGATGTGTTCGTCAAAAGAGAGATCAGGGTCAAGAGTAACGCCGAGGTCCTTCACAGTTTTATTTGAGACGACTTTACAACCATCAAGATGAATTGTCAGATTTAACAGAAGATCTCTTTGTTTCTTGGGACCTAGAACAAGCATCTCTGTTTTGTCCGAGTTTAAAAGTAGAAAGTTTTCAGCCATCCACTTCCTTATGTCTGAAACACAGGCTTCTAGCCAGGGCAATTTTGGGGCTTCACCATGTTTCATTGAAATGTACAGCTGTGTGTCATCCGCATAGCAGTGAAAGTTAACATTATGTTTTCGAATAACATCCCCAAGAGGTAAAATATATAGTGAAAACAATAGTGGTCCTAAAACGGAACCTTGAGGAACACCGAAATGCACAGTTGATTTGTCAGAGGACAAACCATTCACAGAGACAAACTGATATCTTTCCGACAGGTAAGATCTAAACCAGGCCAGAACTGGTCCGTGTAGACCAATTTGGGTTTCCAGTCTCTCCAAAAGAATGTGGTGATCGATGGTGTCAAAGGCAGCACTAAGGTCTAGTAGCACGAGGACAGATGCAGATACTCGGTCTGACGCCATTAAAAGGTCATTTACCACCTTCACAAGTGCAGTCTCAGTGCTATGATGGGGTCTAAAACCAGACTGAAGCATTTCGTATACATTGTTTGTCTTCAGAAAGGCAGTGAGTTGCTGCGCAACAGCTTTTTCTAAAATTTTTGAGAGGAATGGAAGATTCGATATAGGCCGATAGTTTTTTTATATTTTCCGGGTCAAGGTTTGGCTTTTTCAAGAGAGGCTTTATCACTGCCACTTTTAGTGAGTTTGGTACACATCCGGTGGATAGAGAGCTGTTTATTATGTACAACATAGGAGGGCCAAGCACAGGAAGCAGCTCTTTCAGCAGTTTAGTAGGAATAGGATCCAGTATGCAGCTTGAAGGTTTAGAGGCCATGATCATTTTCATCATTGTGTCAAGAGATATAGTACTAAAACACTTAAGTGTCTCTCCCGATCCCAGGCACTGGCAGAGCTGTGCAGATCCAGGACAGCTAAGCCCTGGAGGAATACGCAGATTCAAAGAGGAGTCCATAATTTGCGTTCTAATGGTCATGATCTTTTCCTCAAAGAAGTTCATGAATTTATTACTGCTGAAGTGAAAGCCATCCTCTCTTGGGGAATGCTGCTTTTTAGTTAGCTTTGCAACAGTATCAAAAATAAATTTTGGATTGGATTTTTGGATTTTGGACAAGTCAAGCAGTCATTTGAAAGACTAAGACGATTTCAGCTAGACAACTCCAAGGCGAAATCCATTAACGCCAAGATAATGGAATTATTGCCCTTGATAATCAACTGTTCTCTGTCATGGGCGATATTGGCTTTCGCGACTGGTCGAGCACCGGTACACACTACCAAGTGTGCTATTTTTCAGATATTGCCCTACCGGTATTAACTTCATACTATGGAACGCCGTTATGCTCTTTGCGTGTCAAAAAAAGATGCACGTCAAATAACACTATTTGACAATAACACTTTGATGTGTTAAATAAGCTTTTAATTTGACACGTCAAATAACAGTTCTCTTATAGAATGTTGTGTGTTCTGAATTTTAACGTGCAAGCCAAGCGCCACCACTACTATCAGTAGCACTGTCAAACCTGTTCAAAAAAGTCTGAGAATGCCACGAACGATGTGTTTACAATGCCACATTGGTAATAAAGCATTATTTGTTCAACCGCAACTTCTGGGGTAGCTAGCTAGCATCAATACAATCAGCCTGAAAACAATGATCAGAAGAAACTGCAATAATTTTCATTACTCTTAGCAATGATTTAGGAATCCTTGTAAGTATTAGCTAGGTAGCCATTTGTTGTGCGCCTATTGAAATTGAATTATTCATGAGAATAAACAGCTAGCCAGCTACTTAACTCTGTTGCCCAAAGCTAACGTTATAAGCAGCCAGCTAGCTTCATCTGGCTAGTGAGGCTCGACCGCACTGGGTTATGTGATGTGAAGCTAGCCACAATAAGGATTAGGCGCAATAGTGGAATTTACGGTTTGCCTTCAAAATAAAAGTACCTCTTTGAAAGTGATGCAGAAGGTTACAATTGGTGGAATCATGCCATATTTAAACTACATAATGTTAAATAAGGTTGGAATGTGAAGCAACGAAATGGGATATCAGTCTACTCGGTGACACACACAGAACACAACTGTGAAGAGTTTCCGCAAATATTAGCGTTGTAGCTCTCATTGCGGGATTGTGACTGTGTGAAATCATCTCCCCAGTCAGCCTATTGTGTGTATTGACATTCATATTGCACTGTACAGCTTTACCTAAGGATTGGGGATCAATGAAATGGGGTATCAGTCTACTCAATACCCAATATATTTTTTCAAAACATCCTCCAAAACATCCACGCAGTATTGTTTTTCCTCAAGAATAATGTTCAATACACATAGGTTGACAATAAATCTGGCTCAATTCAGTTGTTTCAGAGTCCCCCAATAAGAGCTACGATGCTAATGTTTTCTGGGTGTCACTGAGTAGACTGATACCCCATGTCATTGATCTACAATCCGTAGGTAAGGCTGTACAGTGAAATAAGTATGCCCCCAATGCAATTCTAAAGTTTAATACATTCAGTGTGATTTCAACAGGTTTTTGTCAAATTAACAAATTGCCTTTTGTTGATTTTAGAATAACATTCCAACCTCGTTGAGCATGATCTATTCAATTACGGCATAATTCTTTCTACCATTTGTAAATGTTTGCATCACTGTCATACTTTTATTTTGAAGGCTAACCGCAAAGTCCACTATTGTGGCTAATTCTTATTGTTGTTACCTTGACAGAGTCCGACCACCATTAATCAAATAAGAACTGTCTTGTAAATTAGGGTCATTTTAGATAACACCTAGCTATATGGTTAGGTAGCTAACAACTATAGCTACTGAAAAAGATTGTCGTTTTGGGGGAAGAATATTGTTTGCATCCATGGGCTAGCTAGCTTTTTTTTATGACCAGCTCTGTAGGTGCGCAAGAACTTTACCAGCATCATAGCATACATATCGATGACTCGTTGTGACATGAAATACAAGTGATTGATTACACTAATGTGTAATAACTACATAAAACACTTATGAATGCGTTAAATTATTATGTGACGTGCAGTCATATTCAGGTCCTGATTGGTCAACAAGCTTATTTGGCACGTCAAATAGTGTTATTTGACATATCTTTTTTGACACGCAAAGACGCAAACGGCATTCCATAGAAATCCTGGTTGAGAATGAAACGACTAAACAAATGGCATAATTCAGCAAGTAAGTGAAAGAAAATAGTTTTTGATTATGTTTTACTGGTAATGGGGACATACGTAAATGCGAACAAAATAACTTTTTTGGGTTTGTGTGTATAACCTTTTTAACTAGGCAAGTCAGTTAAGAACAAATTATTGTTTACAATGACGGCCTACCCAGGCCAAACCCGGTCGATGCTGGGCCAATTAATTGTGTGCCGCCCTATGAGACTCCCAATCACGGACGTATGTGATACAGCCTGGATTCGAACCAGGGACTGGAGTTACACCTCTTGCACTGAGATGAGGTGCCTTAGACCGCTGTGAGTGTGTGTTAACTATTTAACTGTACTTCAATGCTTAAAAGGCCGCAAATTATTTCCATGTTAAAATGTTATGGGAGGCATTTTCTCCATAGTTTTTGATGGTATGCCACTCTGGTAGGCCTCTATTATGATCAGATGGCCACAGTAGCCTACTTGGCCACTGTTAACACTGTAAATTTAAAGCGGCCGCGGCCTCAGTGTAAGCTGTAAACGCCCGCTGGAAGTTGCACCGAATTTTCACAACGTTCAAGTTTCTGCTCCGCAGATCTGAAATGTTCTCAGTGCCAATTTTTTGGGAGGGAACATTGGTCATGACCCATGTATTTACACCTATTGGTACATGCACTATATATACAGAAGTATGTGGACACCACTTCAAATTAGTGGAATCGGCTATTTTAGCCACACCCGTTGCTGACTGGTGTATGAAATCGAGCACACAACCATTCAATCTCCGTAGACAAACATTGTCAGTAGAATGGCCTTACTGAAGAGCTCAGTGACTTTCAAAGTGGCACCGTCATAGGATGCCACCTTTCCAACAAGTCAGTTTGTCAAGTTTCTGCCTTGCTAGATGCTCTTGTCAAATCACATTTTATTGGTTTAATACATGTGATTAGCAGATGTTATTGCGGGTGTAGCGAAATGCTTTGTGGCTGAATGGAAGCAAATGGAAGCATCTAGTCGAAAGCCTTCCCAGAAGAGTTGAGGCTGTTATAGCAGCAACTCCATATTGATGCCCATGATTTTGGAATGAGATGTTCGACAAGTAGGTGCCCACCTACTTTTGGTCACGTAGTGTATAGTATGTTATTTTATGGCTGTTATGATGCCTACTTAAGTGTCAAAACCCACATTTATTCAAATGTTTTTTACTCTGCCAAGAAGTTCTTTCATTTTGAAAGTTTGCTTCTTAAGTCCTTTGTTGTTGTAATGAATTCTTCATTGTTCTTTTTGTTTTTTTCTTCATATTTTAAATAACTTGCAGAAAATACACTTCAAGACACTGTCATGAAGCATTATGACCATCCTTTGTCAGGGACTAAGAAAATGCACTCTGACACTCAAGAAGCATTAGACTGTCATAATCATAGGCCCGTCACATACAGTGCCTTCGGAAAGTATTCAGACCCCTTGACTTTTTCCACATTTTGTTAGGTTATAACCTTATTCTAAAATGTGTTATTGTTTTTTTCCCTCATCAATCTACACACAATACCCCCTAATGACAAATCAAAAACTGTTTTTTAGAAATGTCAGCTAATTTATATTTTGGGGAAAAAACGATATCACATTTATATAAGTATTCAGACCCTTTACTCAGTACTTTGTTGAAGCACCGTAGGCAACGATTACAGCCTTGAGTCTTGGTTTTGACGCTACAAGCTTGGCACACCTGTATTTGTGGAGTTTCTCCCATTCTTCTCTGCAGATCCTCTCAAACTCTGTCAGGTTGGATGGGGAGCGTCGGTGCACAGCTATTTTCAGGTCTCTCCAGAGATGTTCGATCAGGTTCAAGTCCGGGCTTTGCTCTGTTTGTCTTTGCCTCGATCCTGACTAGTTTCCCAGTCCCTGCCCCTGAAAAACATCCCCACAGCATGATGCTCCCCTGACCTGGCACCAATGTAGGGATGGTGCTGGGTTTCCTCCAGACTTTAAACTCCTTGGCCTGAATGCCAAGCGTAATCTTGGTTTCATCAGACCAGATAATCTTGTTTCTCAAGGTCTGAGAGGCTTTAGGTGCCTTTTGGGCAACTCCAAGCGAGCTGTCATGTGCCTTTTACTGAGTGGCTTCCGTCTGGCCACTCTACCATAAAGGCCTGATTTGGTGCAGTGCTGCAGAGATGGTTGTCCTTCTGGAATGTTCTCCCATCTCCACTGAGTAACTCTGGAGCCCTGTCAGTGACCATCAGGTTCTTGGTCACCTCCCTGACCAAGACCCTTTTCCCCCAATTGCTCGGTTTTGGCTGGGAGGCCTGCTCTCGGAAGAGTGGTTCCAAACTTCTTTCATTTAAGAATGATGGCAGCCACGGTGTTCTTGGGGACCTTCAATGCTGCAGACATTTTTTGGTACCTTTCCCCAGATCTATGCCTTGACACAATCCACAATCTGAGCTCTACGGACAATTCCTTCAACCTCATGGATTGTTTTTTGCTCTGCCATGCACTGTCAACTGTGGGACATTTATATAGACAGGTGTTTGCCTTTCCAAATCATGTCCAATCAATTGAATTTACCACAGGTGGACTCCAAGTTGTAGAAACATCTGTATGATGATCAATGGGAACAGGATGCACCTGATTTCAAGTCTCATAGCAAAGGGTCTGAATACTTATGTAACCTAAGGTCGTTCTGTGTTTTTTATTTTTTTATTAGCAAAAAATGTCTAAAATCCTAGAGTCCTCCCCCCAAAACAAAATATGTTAAAGTACTATCAAGCTTGGTTCTGGTGACTTTTTAAAAGGAAAAAACTCAAACCATCTAAAATATAATTTCCACCCCCAGAAATGAGCTCAATAACGTATTGGTAAAATGATTATAGGATGCAATTTAAGGTTGAGTGCTGCAACGATCTAAAGAAACACAACATCGACTGGTCCCAAAAGTTATCTTGACAAAATGAACAGGAACATTTGACTGAACATGAATTAGAGCCTACTAATTCATATTCATCACAAAACAAGGCATGGAAATCTCTTTCCATGTTTTGACAAAAACCTAGTTCTGACATAGTTTACAGCCTTTGTCAGAGCAATTTATTCTTCTGGGCTTTTGGAAAAAGATTTTCAGCGCCCTCCTGTAATTGAGCTCCTTAATAACGGGAGGGCTGTTGATGGAGAGCCACATGCAGTCGGCTAGATGCTCTCCATGCAGTCTTCCTTAAGTCTGTTCTGACCTGCAATAACAGAAGGACTAATAAGAGAAGGGAGAGGTACAAAGGATCTACTTTCACGTTTAAATTATTTTACTAGTTTCATTGCAGAGAAGTCCCTTTCACAATTTAACGGAAGACACTGGTATAGTCAGTGCTATTGCTGCCAGCGGCAGGGGTAGAGCTGCCCCCACTCATCAAACTGCGAGGCCAGCTTTGTCATTGTTGTCAGCTGGTCCAACCCCTGAAATACATGAAAAACAAAAAGATGTACAACATTTAAAAGAGCCACAAGAGTGGTAGTTCAACAGGAAAACGGGTTTGGGCAACACTGGCCTGAAATGTTCTCGTCAAAAGTTTCACACTCATGCCATGCCTTGATTGCTCCTACTAGCACATGTTGCTTGAAAGAGGGCCACTTGCAGCTCTGCAGCCTCTGGTGCTTGCAAGAACTGCCTGGACAGGGGGGTCAGGTTAAAGGTGTTTATCCTCTCACTAGAGAACACAGCCTGAGGTCCCAACACACAGAAGGCCCCCAGAATCTCCAGGTGTTGGACCCTCCGGTCTAGGCTGTCCTGGAGGCCAACGTGATATGGATCCATGACCTAATTACAGCGCAAAACAGAAAATAAGTTATTAATAGCTGTTTGTTTTAGTTTATCCAGCACATGATGTAACATTATTTTCATTAGCATTTGAAAACAAATGTTTTTACCTCGTCTCTGAACCGAGCCCAGAACTGCTCCCTGGTCTTGGTCTTCTCCACCTGGCCTCTCCCTCTCCTCTCCTCCTCCTTGATGTTGAATGCCCCCAGACCCATTGGGTCATCGAGGTCCTGGTGGAGTTGGCTCAGCAATGACCCCTGGGGCTATGAATCACCAGAATTTTTTTAATTGCCTGGAGGTATGTCACAGGGACCTACAACACAATAGTTGTTTTGTTTGAAGTTATGAAGTGTCAGTAGTTCTTAAATATTTCATTGAGTAGTGCTGTCCTGTGACTCTGTTAAACTGAGACATTTGCACATGAAGATAGAAAATAATGTACCTGCTCTTTTATGGCCTGGAAGTTTACATCCTCCTTTTGGAATACTTTTGAAAGCCGCGTCAGGTGGGGCAGCACGTCCGTCTGCAGGTAAATTGCTGCCACAAATCTGTAGAGTTAGAAAAGTGTTTCACTCCACAATGATACATCAATTGACAATACAAACAGGTTTTAAAAGCCCCATTGCGGACCACTCAAATAGTTTTGAGACACTGAAAGCAGTAATAGCACACAGTACATTATTTTTTTTGGAGTCCACAATAATCTATAATACATGTAGGCCTACCTTTACGTGGCACAGGAAGCGTAGCGGCCCTAGATTAGAAAGATGAGCAGATTAGCCAAGTGAAGTAATGTGATGCATAATCTCACCTTGATTTTTAATTACTGAAGGCCCAGGGTTGCTGAAGCAGCTTTCAAGACTTCTGTCTTGTTACTGCTTTTGGCTAAGTTACTATGGAGCTGCTGCAGGTGCTCCTTGAAAGTGTCCATATAGGGGACCTCAGACACCATCCACAGGAAGGCATCCTTGAGCTGTTTTTACCATGTCCTGTTTGAAGATGAGGAAAATATTTTGTATCGCAAGACATACTGTAAAACACCCAGAAATGGTTAATTCTAAGACTTTATGTTGTGTCCATACCAGTCATCGCTGCAGCCCCATCAGTGCCCAGGCCGTACAATCTCTGTTATCTTTTTTAAAGTGCAGCACCTCCTTGGTGGATGCAAAGATGGTGTCTGCCTTGCCATCAGGGACTGACACCAGGTCCAGGAACTGGTTGTAAAGGTGTCTCTCTTGCTCCATGTATCTGGAAAACATACATAAATCCATACACAATTTCATTATTACTCATGGATGCAGTGTGACTGTAGAATATCAATATTAAAAATACATTTATACCTGACATGTAAATCCAGCTGCTTTATTAGTTGCCACGTCTGTAGTTTCATCAGCCTCCAGGCCAATGACTACAGATGTCTGGATGGCATGGAGGATAGGCTCCTCCTTAACTTGAGTCAGAATCTTCAACATTACCTCCACTATTATGTGTGACCTACACTTTGTGTTCTTGCCCATGTGAAATAAGTCTGGGGACATTTAAATATCAAGTGAAGAAAATATGAACAAAAAAACTGAATTATTGAGCACTGATTCATCTTGAGCTTTGAAATGGTCACAACCCAGCAATTCAGCAGTTGTGGGACGTTTGTGTGATGGGCCTGCTCCCACTTTGTTAGATGGTACAGACATTTCAAACCCGGCCTCGTGCTCAAGCGCTGTGGTTGGCTTGAACGCAACCATGACTGAGGAGCCTGCGAACAGCAACAGGCATAATGCGTTATTATTGAGCCTCGGTTAGTGCACAGTCTGAGACATCTTTTACATTAGAAGACATTGAGAAATGGAAGAATCCAATAGAATAATCTTTACCTTTTGCCAGCATTGCATGAGCCCTCATACTTTCCAGGTGGTGCTCTGTCCCTGGGTGCCGGTTAATGTAGTCCAGCCGATGGCTCTCAGTCCCCTATTTCAATAAAAGAGCGCTTTGACAGACCCCTCTTAGCAGCCTGCCTATGTTAACGGCACAGGCGGCAGAACATTCCTTGATGGGATGTAAAGTGTAGATTAGTGGAATTACTGGTGGCTGGGGCAATACCTATTACAGATAGCAAGCATTACAACACTACACATAATGCTGTAGACTAGTACAGACTAAATATGCACAAACATGTCTAGCCCTTAGCCTAATTAACGGAAATTTGACTAACCATGTGGCATATTATATAGCCACGGCTTCAGTCTGTCAATTTTAAGCCACTTGGTCCCACCTGGATTGCTGGTGGTGCGCCCTTGGCCTTGCTCCTCTCTCCTCCTCTCCTTTTATCTACTCCTATTTTTTCTCCTCTCTGCTCTCCTCTGTCCCTCAGGCATCCCTACCTCACCCCCGGGATTTAGCCTCTTCTCTGTCCAGTAAAGCAAGCCATACACTTGTTATAAAAACGATAGCTGAAGCTTTTAAAGAGTTAACTAACTAAAATAAGTTTAATTTAGTTCGGGCTGATTTGACGTTGGCAGTCTAAGTTAACATTACCTGACACTCTTGTCCCTGCTCCCCCTTTCTCTTTCGCTGCTGTGGCTGGAAATATTTCAATAAACTCATCGGATAAAAATAAATCAGTCGAAGACGGATAAATATAGCCATATTGCTTGCGCTTGATACAGTTCCAAACAAACTAGCTCGCTAACTTGCTAGCCTAGTAACGTTAGTTAATCATGTTTCTATCATCAACATAGTTGTGGATATTGGATAGTTAATTGCCGTTACAATTGTGGCAGCAATATTATTGATCTAAATGACGTTAGTAGAGTTTTTAGGTTATAGCTAGCTAATGTAGTTAATTAGTTGGCTAGCTAACGTTAGTCAAGCAAACAAGCTGATGTACCTTTCTTGCAGTTTCTCATGCAGGTGCACTCTGAAGTGAATTGTGTTTCACGCCGCAGAGTGTCTGTCTGTATCGAGCACTGGTCACTTGCGCACTGTGTTTCTTGAGTTGCAGGCTGCCTGCCACAGCTCACAGAGCTAAATAACCTTCAGAACAGTGTTGAACCCAGACAGATCATCTATTTACCAATAAAAGCACATGTGCTTTACAGAACTTTTTTGAAACTATGTTTGGTAGAAATGGGATGTTTCTTTTTGTGTAGCGCCAATGATTCTGCCGTGGTGCAGCGCCACACGTAAATTAACGCAGAGGAAACACTGTTGGTAGTTTTTAAATCTACCTGCCACAGTGGCTGGTGGACTTTAAAAGTAAATTTTATACCCTGGTAGTGAAAACAACCTGAGATGCTCACAAACTGTCTTGGCTTGGCACTTAGGGGGTGCAATTTCACAATCTGAAATTGCATTTCTGTCCCCCTCAGTTGTATAATTGGAATGTGATACAAAACGAGGGAACTGTGCTCTTTAGGACCATGCGTACACCTCCGAGCGGTCAGGTAGGCTGTTTGGAGTGTATATCTGACTGGATAAAAGATAAATAATAATTCCCCCCCCCCCCCCCAGTTGCGCACCTGCTACCACTACAGGTTAGCTATAAACAATGTTACTGCATTAATTATCATGTAG
Organism: Salvelinus fontinalis; assembly: GCF_029448725.1. Lineage (NCBI taxonomy): Eukaryota > Metazoa > Chordata > Actinopteri > Salmoniformes > Salmonidae > Salvelinus > Salvelinus fontinalis. Next base: position 24,762,631 of record NC_074681.1, on the reverse strand, counting down.
CTCAGAGAGGGAGAGGGGCAGATCTTAAATCACTACTTTCATTTTGCATTCGTCTGTGTGCTTGTTTCAGTTTGTTTCTGACGTCACGTAGGTTACATCTTCAATCGGTCATATTACAGTATAATGTATAGGTGGCATATGATATTCCCAGATACGTGAATGTGGGGTGTGACTGTGTCTATGGAGACTAGTTTGCTGACTCTGGGTTATCCCAGGACTGCCATTGTGAATGAGAGGGAATCTCTTTGTTTACCACGTGGAGGCTGAAACAAAGGGCCCGTTCGACATTGTAGCCGAATTTAAAGGCGAGTCGAGACTGACTAACCTTGCATCATACATAACTAATCTATATTATTTGTAGATCAGTCACTCACAATTTACCCATGATACATTGCGGTTTTGATGCTCTCAAACACAACCAAAGGTTTAATGAACATGCCTACTGCTGTGAACCCGGTGTTGCATCATTGGAGTCTCCCGCTCCTGACTGACTGGTGGATAACACATGTCTCTGGTGCACCCTCTACTGGCTATTCCATTTAATTTGACTTAATGCATTCCATGATTCCCTGCTAGGAACAACTTGAGATTGTTCTAATAAAAAACTGTATGGAGAGGAAATGAAAAGAAAAGGACTGGGGTCCAGATTTAAACTGACTCCGCACGTCAAATGATTTACACTGTCTGGGACTGACTGAGCTCATGTTAGTGTTGGAAATGGTCTCATCAGCAGTCACTGAGTCACTGCTAGTATCAAATCACTGGATACTTTATTATCAAGCAGTAGTGTTGTTATGGTATGCTGTGGTTCTGCCACTTGCCACAAGAGGGAGCCTGGTAACACTGATGTCGTTGGGAGGTGAGGCTCCTGTTCCGTCATACATAACACATTCATATGTGATTGTGAGCAACAATAGGTTGTGTTTGTTTTAACACGCTGGCCAGGTGATGGTGGTGCATATCCTTGTCTTGCATAGCTCTTCTAAGACAGGTTCAGTGGCTCAGCTCTAAGGTGAGGAAAATCAGATCTGTGAACGTGTTATAACTGTTTACAGGTGTGTCAGTGTCCCTCTCAATCTGTCAAACACCCACAGGGAGAAGGAGAGAGCAGTGAGTGGGTGCTCCGTGGCGTATCAAACACCCACTCCCATCTTTTTCAATCACTCAGTTTTCTCTCTCTTGTTCTCTCTATCAATGTCTTGCTTCATTTGCTTCTCTCAATCGCTATCAAACACATCTCACTAATGTGTTTATTTTGTATTGAAAAACCTGTTTGGCAAATGATCTTGCTGCCACTGTCAGTGCTTACCAATGATATTTCATGCTTACCATTTGAGTATGGTTACATGCACACAATTATACGATTATTGTGAATAGTCATATTAATATAGTTCCTTTAAAGCGTTTACATGCTTTGCAAGAATAACGATTTCCCTAATAATTCTGTTTACATGGCCTTAGGGCTGTCCCTGACAAAAACAAAATATTGGTCGACCAAGAGTCATCTGTTCTTTAGACCAGTCGATTGGTCGAAACACATAGGATATACAGACACATCCTATGTGTTTTAATAAAATCAACTTTATGCACTTAGCTTGTCTGATGCTTTAAGCTCACTGTTTGATGAAATAATTAAGACACACATGACTAGAGGGAGTCCAACCATAATTGATTTGATTGTACCTGGCAGGGCTCAGACTTCCTGCGCTGTGTTTAAAAAAGAAAATGGCAGCGAGTGGCTGTGTGACTAGCACCTGTTGTCTCTCTCTCCTCCCTGCTGCCATGACCACCACAGAACATCAACAGTGTTTATCGCGCAGTCCGTGTTGCTGAAGCTGCATCATAATTACAGGCATTTCTGACTGAGAATTTGTTACCGAAGTACCTCATTTGTTTAGGAATAACATTCCCTGTTCCCTGACCTACAGAATATCATAATCACATCAATCAATTGGTTATAACTCCATAACAGGAAAATGGATGCAGAGGGTGTGACAAACTCAAAACTGGGGAATATTTACTGGTTGCTCAGGAGGTAAAGAGAAAATCAGATGTGTGAAATCAGTTTGACTAGTTGTGAAAAATACTGGAGATCAAGAAAGTTGCTTCCATCTGGCCACTCTACCATAAAGTCCTGATTTGGTGGAGTCCTGCAAAGATGGTTGTCCTTCTGGAAGGTTCTCTCATCTCCACAGATGAACTCTGGAGCTCTGTCAGAAAGACCATCAGGTTCAAAGGGTCTGAATATTTCCGAATGCGCTGTAGACAAGTGTGCCTTTCCAAATAATGTCCAATCAATTGAATTTACCACAGGTGGACTCCAATCAGGTTGTAGAAACAGCTTAAGGATGATCAATGGAAACAAGATGCACCTGAGCTCAATTTAATTTGCAAACATTTCTAAAAACCTGTTTTCACTTTGTCCTTTATGGGGTATTGTGTGTAGATTGATGAGGGGAATAAAACATTTCAAAAACATTTTAGAATAAGGCTGAAACATAACAAAATGTGGGAAAAGGGAAGGGATCTATATACTTTCCGAATACACTAAATATAAGTATTGAAATCTAGGCTTAAGTTAAGGTAGTAAGACTAAACAGGATACGCTCTTAGGCTTACAGCTCGAAGGCAGCAATACTAAGACGACTAATGACATGACTTATTATAATGATGATCGTAATAAGGAGATCACGAAAAAGGAAGATTATTATTATAAGTGTGATTTTTCAGACAATCTGGAACAGTGTAAACAACTCTAAATAAATGATAAATAATACCAGAGAGGGTGTTCTAACAAAGTAAAAAAAAAGTGTGAAGCCTTTTATTACAGCATAGCAAAGATTGAAAACAGCCAAATTTGTGAAGTTGTTTATCCGACATGTAGTTGCATGTGGCTTGGTGCTCACGGAATCAGTAGGCTGTTAAACAAACCGGCAACAGAAGCAGAACATGTCTTATTTCTGTAGATATACAGTATATGGATTATTCATAAAACCAGGCACATTAAGCAGTTAGGCTATTGATTATAGACCTAATAAAGTTAGTTTCCTCTCTTAGACAATTAAGGCAAGGGCTGTTTTCTCGTCTCCTAACTCCACCGCTGCCATATTGTTCTCAACACCAATATGCTGGTTAATTTGCTATTATGCATATAGCAACATGGTCTAGGAAAAGGCACCAATTCAGCAGCGCACTGATGTTTCATAATCGCGGACAGCGACCACTATTTTTATTATGGTTGCATCTGTTCCTATGTAATATAACCATTTACATTTTCAGTAGTGCATGTCTTTGTATGTTATAATATTCAATAAAAACACAAACAAAAATCTACTTGCAGTGAAGCCGCTCAACATTTACATCACATTAGTCATCTAACAGACTCCCATCCAGAGAGACCCACAGAAGCCACCAGGGTCAACGTCCTGCTCAAGGGCACGTCGACAGACCCCCCCCCCCCCCCCCCACACACACAAGGTCAAAAACGGGGACCTGAACCAGAGAACTATCACCCCCCGACTAAGCTCCAACCGCCAGGCCACCAGCCCTCCAAGACCCCCCCCCCCCCCCCCCCCCCCCCCACACACAATTCCCCAAGAGCTGCCCCTCAACCATCTGACACCCCCCCCCCCCAAGCCCTCGCCCCCCAAATGCACCAACAAAATGAAAAGAGATAAAAGAGAAAGAAAGGAAAACCAAAAACATCCATGCAAAAAAAAAAAAAAGACATCAAGGACAACAAAAATCATAACAGCAAGGCCAACTGAATATGTTTGAGTGCATGTATGGCACTATTTACGTGTGTGTGTCCGTGTATGTACACGTGTGTGCATTTGAATGAGTGTATGTGTGTATATGCATGTGTACAAACACCAGTGCGCGGTATCAGCCCCAGGCAAACCGGTATTAGCTGTGACAACACTGCACCTCCAGTGTCATTCAAACATACTTTTGTTTTGTTTTAGCACGTCTTAGTCATGGACTGTGCCACCCATACGGCCTCCACAATGGATTAGTCCACTCAGAAAGGCGCGATTTAGGCTGATGTCTTGTAGGCTACATCATTTTTTTTTGCAACTGGTCAACTAAAGAAATCTCGGTCGACCAACAGCCGATGACCAAACATTCGACTATTTATTTCACCTTTATTTAACCAGGTAGGCTAGTTGAGAACAAGTTCTCATTTACAACTGCGACCTGGCAGTTGTACTAAATGGGGTCAGCCCTACGTGACCACAAATGAAATCAGGCTACATGATGGGACTTTGATAAATGCAGAAAATCAGCTATCAAAATAAATGTTTTTATCACAGTGACCATGTTATTTTTCTGGAGCATATTTGATTCTGAGTTCGGACATAACGTTTGTATGCAAAATATTGTCCGTTTTTCCAAACTCACTTCACTCGTGCAAAAGAAGGAAGCTTGCACTGCTCATGCTAGCACATGCGCTGATCAGATACCCATCTATAACTCTGATTAAGACGTTTACATGTCCTAATAATAAATAAAAAATACTCAGAAAACCAGGTGTTTTAATCGGTGTATGTTTACTTCGAGTATGACTATATGTCGATTTAAGATAAGGAGAGTAGTGTGTTTACATGACTAATGCCATACTCTGCCTACTGCCATAATCGGTTTAATATCAAATGTACTCACTGAGACTTCCACATAAGATACAACATTCCTATTCATTCTAATTCACCAACTTACACAGTGATAAGTAGTTGGACAGAGCTTTGTGTCTAGTGAGCCTGGAGCTGTGTTTATTGGGAAGGAGTGGGAGTTGTGCAGCTGAGCTCTCTCTGCTCTCCCTCCCTCTTACTCCCTCGCTCTCCTTTGCTTTCCTCTCCTATTCAGCTGCTAGGAGACAGGGGAAGAATGAGCAAACAGGTTCTCCAACTAAACTCAGATGCATTCATTTCCCTTCCCCAAATCCCCACCAGCTCACCCACCATATTAGGAGGCTTTTTTCGACTCAGTTGAATTCCTTCATTATCTTTCTCATTTAGTTTTGTTGTATTAGGAACAGGCAATGTGACACACAGAGAAACCAAACCACTCTGTTATTCTGCTGTCACTGCTTTAATTCACATGCCTCTGAATGTTGTGACAGTTCCTCCTTATCTATTGCTCTATATATCACTTTCTCTGTCTCTGTCATCCTGTTGCTCTTGCTCTCACTCACTCACACTCACTCTTTCTCCCCTTTAGTAAATGTCTACAAATTAGGGTTGTGTCTGGTAGCCGTTAATGGGGTGTGTTGTTGGACTGGCTGCTTCACATTGAGTGCGTCTCAGTCTGGGTTGTGTTTAACTGAGAGTTGTGGGTGGGTGGTGCATTCTAGTTTGGGTCCTCTGCTCTTAGTGTAGTGTATTGTAGGTCTGCTGAGGTCAACAATGTGTCTTTCTAAAGGGAAATTAATCTGACTACTACCCTTCTAGACACTTCATGATAAAATCCTATTGTACCTAATCTGGGCAGATATGTAGTATGACTGGAATTATTCATTTAATGACTACTGTGTTACTGTTGTGAGCGGATCTGGTATGTCACCACCATGTGACCTCCAGAGGAATGTGTTTAATGGTTGCTGATGATGACACTTTGTCTTTGTTGTCAGGGAGACCACGGAATAGGCTGGAGCCAATGGACACCATCTTTGTGAAGCAAGTGAAGGAGGGAGGTCCTGCCAACGAAGCTGGACTCTGCACAGGTAACTGATTAACGGCAACGCACTGAAATTGTACCTTCCTATGTTCTCTGTGGTTTCTGTCTTTATCATAGCTAGGTGACGTCATAGAAGTAATTGTATTATAGAATCAATATATTAAAGCAATTTTGTGAGTTTTGGAAAAAGAATATCATCATGACTGTATTCCCCTACGATACAGCAGTACTACTATAGTTATGGTGCACTGTTGGACATAATGTTGGTCCAATCTCAGAGATCTTTAAATTATGATTTCCGTCCACCCTATGCTGGGCAGTTTGCTCAGAGATTCTCAGTAGTTTGATCAGAGATTCTCAGTAGTGTTCTCAGATTTTTTCTTTATTTTTCTGTCTGAGGAGTTGTGTTAGTAGAGGCAGAGAGCTCAGCTTCCTCAGGCACTGAATTATAGTAAACACACATCAGATGACTGATCAGTTTCCTTTCCTCCTTCCCCTTTGACTGTCAGCCTAGTAGGGAAGCTGCCTCTTACTGAGCTAAGGGCCTACTACCCTATAAATAGCACAGGTTCCTCTTCAAAGACACACATACACCTGCCATTAGTGCTGTGTCACTCACATATTACCAGTCTAACTTCTAATCCTCTCTCTCCTTCTAATTGTCATCAGGAGACAGGATAGTAAAGGTGAACAGAGCGAGTATCATTGGGAAAACCTACTCTCAGGTCATAGCCTTGATCCAAAACAGGTGAGGGCTCAAAATAAAAATACCTTTATTGTTGTCAGTGACTGATTTTCCTGCTTGTCTTTTGTTATTGTTTACCTTTTTTTGGCTTTGTGTTTCTATTACAGTGATGCCTTTCTTGAACTCTGTGTTATGCCAAAAGATGAAGACATACTGCAGCTGGTAAGTTTGTAAAGATCATTACTGCAGTGATTCTCTTCCTATATTTAGCCACTGTAAAACAGAAGTACTTCTGTCTATGTCTCTTTCCACTTCTAAGTCATCAACTTAATCTCTATTATTGTGATCAAGCATTAGATCAGTAAAGCAGTTCTAGTTTCTCTGTGAAGGGTGTATGTGGGGAGACTAGTCCTGCTCCAGAGGGGACGGGCAGTACCCTGATAAAAAAACCCTCCCTTCAGAGTGCATTATCTGGGCCTCAAAACCAGGCCACCACAGCCTGTCCTCTCCACTGACTGCTGCTGGAGCTCCAGGTGCTGCTAATGCTTCTCTGCTGCAGGGCTGACCTCATTCTAGAAGCTTGAAGGGTCACTTTGAGAAATCAACACTCTCACACACTTAATAAAAACAAAAAACAAACACACCACACAAACACACACAAACTCTTCAGTCTCGACTTTTGACATGGAGAAGAGTTGCATGTTAGTAGGTCTGAGGCAAGATGATTGTTTCTACTCGGGGGAGAAATGATTTAGAATCTAAGCAGCTGGGTACTGGCATAAATGCATATGTAAATTAAAGCATGCTACAGACTCTCTGCCGCTGTCTGTTTCTCGCCCACTATGTCCTTACGCAACAGGGATCAGCATCAGACATGCTCTCCAGAGCATGTGACAGGGAGTACTCCAGGTTTGCACCTTCACAGCCAATCACCCACAGCCAAGAGTTGATCGTTACCTTTTGTAAAAATGTTGTGCACAAATGTTTTTCCTCTCTGAAATAATCACATTGTATGAAAGCGTTTTCAGACATTCGTCTTCTGGCTGATCAACACATTTTGCCATGGGGCTGAGAGAAAATTATCAGTTTAATTTCCTGTAATAAAAAAAAAAAGAAAAGAATAACAATAATTGTTTTTATTGCAGTGGCCATGATTTAGTAGAGGCGGTGCGCCGCTGCTAAATGCATATAGGGGAAACACTGGCACTCATAAAGCATTGACTCTCTAAACTTTTGTTATCTCTCTCGCATTGGTGAGATCAAAATAATAAGTCAAATATAGAACGTTTTAGAGAAAGGAAAGAATGCCGTTCCTTACTAATTGTGAACTCCACATGCACTAATAAAAGTTGTTCATCTTAATGCATACCATCTCTTAGTACAGTTCTATTCAGAGAGGTTGGCTGTGTCAACACAGGTTCCACCCTTTTGCACCACACTAGCTGACCCGTCACACCTAGGCTGTTGTCAACTGTAGCACAAACTGTCCCCATCAGCTTAATGACTCCAACTCCCTATTGTCTAACAGCTGAGCCTATTAACACCGTGTTGGAATGTTTACCTTACCAAAGGCTCTGTGGCCACTCATTGACACATGCTCCCTGTAGCACAGAATAGCTAGAGAGAGGTTACAAAGGAATTGGCCATGGAAGCATTGCTGCGTAAAATTGGTGTCCGGTATAAATAGTTGAGCAGAGAGCCTAAGAGGTTCAGCTTGCCTTCTGCTGACATTTCATTTTAGATTAGCACAGGGGGCAGGCAGAGATGGGTGTCAAATGGAGCTCAATTGATGCCGGAATAGCAGGGAAATTTAGGTTGTAGGATACATTCTCAAATTTGCACATCTGAAACTGAGATTGTGGGAGTTTAGTGCTCTTGGCAGCCGGTTCATTCTCTTCACCTCCCTCCCTCCATCTCTCTGTCTCTCTCTCCTCCCACAGACTAGTCTTGCATGTCTCTGTACTGTAGCAGTGAATTGAGCGCAGTTGAAGGAAGCCCACATGACGTTACCTCCTCAAAGTAACGTGCGTGTGCCTCCACTCTCATCATTAACTTTTCATGCACAATAGCTACCGGCAACCAGAGGTGCCTGATAAGCATTCTGCTCTAGGTTCAGTAGGAAGGTAAACTCAGTTGTCTGAGCTGCTACATATCTGTGCGTAATGAGTATACGTGTATAAGTAACAGAAAGAGGAGTACTCGCATAGTAGTATTGTCATTTAAATGAACACTGTGGAATCATCTTAAGAGCCTTCATTGTCTCCCTTACTCCGCAAGTCTCACTGTTGGCTTGCCACAGCTGACACCATCTAGGAATGAGGGGGGGTTGGATCATACTCTGGGTAACTGTCCTGTTAAGATATTTCACAGAAAGCCTGAATTAAAACAGCAAGCTTCAGTACCTGAGCCCCTCAAGCTGGCATACATCATCATAGAAGAGCAGAGCCTGTAAACATCCACCTATTCCCTCTGCTTCCTCTCCCTACCCTCCTCTTTCCTTCTCTCCCTTCCTATTGGCTCAGCCACCTCTCTCTCTCCCTTCTATTTTCCCATCCCCCACTTCTCTACTCTCTCCCTCTCCCCTTCCCTGGGCTGTGTTGCACATCTGTTGCGTTAGCTAGCGGCCGCTGGTCCACAGTGCTAGGTTAGCGGGGTGTATGAAAAGGCTAGCCACTGCTGAGGCAGAGTATCGCACTACTGATACAGCTGTGCCTGGGCTGGAGGATTAACATCGCAGCTCGCTGGGTGGCTGACATTATTAACTAGAGGAGGAGGAGAGAGACTCCCGTACACACACAGAAAACCAGCTACAGTGGAACACGTCAACAGCAGTAAAATCAGTGGCTTAGCAAGAGAGACGCCGAGTGAGGGAGAGGGAGGGAAGATCATCAAACCAGCTGTAGTCAGCTGACAGCCCCTTAGTTGTGAACAGGTTGATGCTGCTGAGGAGAGCAGAAGAGGATGGGAAGCAGTATCATCTGAGCTGAATGTAGAATCAAGCAGCTGCTTCCGTCATGTGAGTGATACCAGATAGAGGGAGCGAGGCAGGGATAGAGAGTGTGAACGATACCAGATAGAGAGTGGAGGCAGCAGCTCATCCAGTAAGTGCTGTAACCTGGCTGCTGCAGTCGGCTGGAGGGAGCAACAGCGAGATGGAGAGCTCGGTGTTGTCGGAGGCAGCAGGCTACTTCTGCTCCTGCCACCTACACCTCACCCAGGTCAGACTGGCACACACAGCTGGCATCGCTAATATGACAGTCCTGCCACGGCCAACGTCCGTTCCCCGTTTTCGCTTTCCCTCGATGTCGCTGCAGTTCTGATGGATTTTTAGTGCTTTGACTCCAGAGCCCTGGCATCAGTGATCAAGACTACCACTTATCTGTTCTCTTTTTTTATTTTTTATAGTGTGTGTGTGTGATTTGCTCTGCTGCTAGCCTTTTCCCTATTCTTCTCTCACTGCTCTCGTTTTCTCTCCTGCTGTAACGGTAGCCTTGTTCACGGGAGACCACTGATCTGGTAAGCAAGCTGCAGCAGGGATGATGACAACCACTTCACCACACATGTTGATGTTGTGCTCCCCCCTGTCTAATTTTCTCTTTGTATCGCATGTTGTCATGTTTTTGTTTGAGGATGGGTTGAGGTAATGTACTGTTCTCACATAGCTGCTTTGCTAGTTAGTAGTGTCATTCATTCGATTGCCATGGTAGTAGGCTAATTCCAGGCTACTTCTGAAATGGAAAGCTATTCCCTATTTAGTGCACTAGGTTTGGTAACCATATAGGGAATAGGTTGCTATGGCTTTGGTCAAAGTAGGTGCACTACATAGGGAATAGGGTGCCATTTCAGACACAGACATTGATAAGGCCCTTGACCCGTGAACTCTCCACTGGTGCCCTATTGGTGAAGGGAGGGTCTAGTGATTGCCTCTAGAACACTGATTGTGGATACAGTTGAGACTTACGTAACAATCGTAATACAATGCCAGGCGCTGGGGTTTAAAGTCCACCTGATTCTGACGTGTCACTTTTTGTGCTTGCTAGTTGCAAGACAAACAGAGAAAAATAATATGGAAAGGCATTTGACAAATAGACGAAGGCTGCACAGCCAGCTATACGGAATCTACCATTGATGGAATCTATGTGTGTGATGATCATTGTCTGCTGGCGTTTTGCTGGAAGGAGTGTTGAGGGATCATTGTTGGAGTGTTGAAAAGCTGCCTGGGAGTATGATAACAGAGGTTAAGTTTAGCGCTGTGAGGACAGTTGTGGGTTCTGGGCGTCTTCCGCCCCCCTCTATCTCTGTGAGTCTCAGGTCTCGCTCTAACAGTGCCAGTGCTGTCAGCCAGAAGGTGGGTAAACCAAACAGATAGGCTACCTTCCTGTATATCACTGTTTGGTCTTGCATGCCGGTCTTGCATGCCAGTCTTGTCTCTTTCCTTCTTTCTTCCAACACATCTGTTGCTTCTTGTCCACTCTATTCAATCACAGATCACCTGACTAGCTATGCCCGCTGGCTGGCTCAGTAGTGTTGGACAGAATAGGACTGTTTCTGTTTGCTCTTACATATCTTGTATGACAGAAATCAGTGGAAATAAAGTTCCTGAAAAACATTTCCATCATTGGGTAATTTGCTCATGTTGCGGCAGCACAGCATGCTCTCGTTGCACAGTGAACAGTTAGCTAGTTCTCTGGGTACTGTTATCTAAATATGGAGAGAGCTGATGAACAGTACCCAGAGAACTAGTTATCTAAATATGGAGAGAGCTGATGAACAGTACCCAGAGAACTAGCTATCTAAATATGGAGAGAGCAGATGAACAGTACCCAGAACTAGCTATCTAAATATGGAGAGAGCAGATGAACAGTACCCAGAACTAGCTATCTAAATATGGAGAGAGCTGATGAACAGTACCCAGAGAACTAGTTATCTAAATATGGAGAGAGCTGATGAACAGTACCCAGAGAACTAGCTATCTAAATATGGAGAGAGCTGATGAACAGTACCCAGAACTAGCTATCTAAATATGGAAAGAGCTGATGAACAGTACCCAGAACTAGCTATCTAAATATGGAGAGAGCTGATGAACAGTACCCAGAACTAGCTATCTAAATATGGAGAGAGCTGATGAACAGTACCCAGAACTAGTTATCTAAATATGGAGAGAGCTGATGAACAGTACCCAGAGAACTAGCTATCTAAATATGGAGAGAGCTGATGAACAGTACCCAGAGAACTAGCTATCTAAATATGGAGACAGCTGATGAACAGTACCCAGAGAACTAGCTATCTAAATATGGAGACAGCTGATGAACAGTACCCAGAGAACTAGTTATCTAAATATGGAGAGAGCAGATGAACAGTACCCAGAGAACTAGTTATCTAAATATGGAGAGAGCTGATGAACAGTACCCAGAGAACTAGCTATCTAAATATGGAGAGAGCAGATGAACAGTACCCAGAGAACTAGTTATCTAAATATGGAGAGAGCAGATGAACAGTACCCAGAGAACTAGCTATCTAAATATGGAGAGAGCTGATGAACAGTACCCAGAGAACTAGCTATCTAAATATGGAGAGAGCTGATGAACAGTACCCAGAGAACTAGCTATCTAAATATGGAGAGAGCTGATGAACAGTACCCAGAACTAGCTATCTAAATATGGAGAGAGCTGATGAACAGTACCCAGAGAACTAGCTATCTAAATATGGAGAGAGCTGATGAACACCAGTGACTCTCCTGACCTGCTAACCGCCTCCGCACTCACACTACAACATTCTGCTCCCTGCCTGCCTACCCACACACAGCAGCTATCATTAGTAAACGTTCACTGCTCCAGTTCTTTACCAGACGTATTAGAAATGCAATGTTGAATATTACACACATTGCTGATTCCATTTTGCCTACTACCTCTTCCTGTTTGCCCTTGCTCTTCTATATTTTCACATTTGAAGGGTCTAGTCTAGATAGATCGAGGCAGTGTAGCACTTCCACCATATTGCTTCCACTCTACAAATCTGCAAACTTTGAAGGGTTAGGGCCAAGGGGAAGAAGGGGTAGGGAGTGAATTAGGACCAGTGGACAATGTTATTGTATCTTACCCTCTCATCTTTCTCTCACCAGGCCTATTCCCAGGATGCGTACCTCCGAAGCCGCTGTGCCTACAGTGGAAACGCCCGTCACATCCCCGAGCCGCCCCCCATATGTTACCCTCGTGTAGACTGTAAGCCCCCGGGGATGGCCCAGGCTACAGAGACCCCCTCCCCAGTTGGAGTGGGGGTACAGGGAGCATGCCAGGGGGCAACACCACCAGACATGGGGTACCGCATGGAGATTCCTGTGCCCCCCTCCCCTCCTCCTCCTGCACACCCGTACCCCAAATCCCAGACTGCGGTGTGCATGCGCAATGACAGCGTGAGGACTGTGGTAGTTCCTCCAGAGCTGGGCCGTATAGGACCAGCACACAGAATAGACTATAGCATGGTAGGGCCCCCTGACCCTGGCCTCATCAGAGTGCGTCCTGGGTCTGTGTCCCACTACCCCCTGCCACGGAAAACAGACATCTACCCCTCTGGGGCGAGCCTACTCAATTACAGTGCCCCGCTACCCCACTACCCACCCAACTCTAACTCCCCCAACCCCGTCTCTCACCAAAACATAGACTGGCGGACATACCAGACCTACAGGGAGTACATCGATAACAAGAGTATCCACGCCTATGGCAGCCGGACCATCCAGGAGAGATTAGAAAGCCTGCGAGCCGCCAGCCAGAACACCTTCAACTCCTCCCACCATATCCCCCGGGGTGGCTGGGGCCCCAACCCTAAGGGTCTCCGGCGCAGGAGCACCTCCCACGACCGCGCCTACCATGGACCTCCACCCCCCTTCCACCACATGCCCCCCCGCAGCTCTTCCCAGGACCGTATGAGTATGGCAGAGCGGGGGGTTCACCCCAGGAACTGGCCTCCTCGTAGTGTGTCCCAGGATGGGTTAACACACAAGGCCCGGGCTCGCTCCTCTGACTGTGACTATGTGGACTCTGTGGAGCTGGGCCGGCCCATGGTGGATAGACGGGGCTACGCTAGCAGGCTGGACCAGGGTACACGCCCCAGCAGGCAGAGCCTCTCCAAACAGGCTGTCCATCACCGACCCCCTGCAGGGTACGGTAGGGACAGCCTCCGGGAAACGCCAATGCCCAACCCTACCCTCTATGCTAAAGGGCCAGAGCAGCTCCAGCACCAGCCTCACGGTGCTCCTAATATGACCCAAGACAGACCCTCTCACCTGGGGAAGATTATTACCTTGGAGCCCTCCCCAACCGACCAAAGAGCTGGAGTCAAAGGTGTGAACCATGTGAGCCAGAGCAGGGGGCGGGCGGAGACCATGCAGCCGGCAGGGGAGGTGCCAGGGAGAGAGGTGGCAGCGGTGGTGGGCCATAGGTCCTCGTCCTTATCCGCCTCCCATCAGAGACCACAGAGGCTTGGGATCCTCAAAACCTCCCACCACCACCCACCTCGCCCAGAGCCCCAGGCCCAGGTGAACGGTCGCGGCCCCTCGGCCTCAGAATTGGGCGTGGTCCTCAGGGAAAAGCCTCCTGGGTCGTTGAAGAACCCCAGCCCTCTGCGCCACCCTTCCTACATCCTGGCGGTGAACGAGGAGGACGGTTCGGAGTCAGCAGCGGACGCAGTGTGCTGGCTGCCCAACGATGCACGGCGGGAGATGCACATGCGGTGGCTGAGCAAGAAGCAGGAGAAGGACCAGACCTCATGCTCCTCCAGCAACCTGGAGGAGTCCCTCGACTCAATCCCCTTTATTGGTAAGAGGCCGAACACTAACTTAACAGTTGCGTCCAAAATTGCTTCCTATTCTCTATTTGGTACACCACTATACTTCAAAAGTAGTACATTTTTATAGGGAATAGGGTACCATTTGGGACACATGCGATGACTCTATCCATTTCATCGGTAAGAGAGCTCTAACACCATGCCACTGTGCAGTCTCCATGGCACCAGAAGCACCAGGCATGAAGGCAGAGAAAATAGTAGACTAGGGAGCCAGTAGCAGCAGCAGTTCGTCAGTACAGATAAGAATGGGAGGGGAAATTGCTGGGGAGAAATGACAAATCATTAGATTTAGAAACATGGTTTTATAGTATAGTTTTTTATTTTATACCTGGCCCATGTTTACCACCTGATCAATCTCCTTGGCTAGATGTACAGTATGTTGTTAAGGAGCTTTGGTTGCAGCCAGGGAGTGTAGAGGGTTTTTTCTACCATTTGAAATCCTTTGGCGGGCCACCTAAGAGTTAAATTTTTTTTTATAATAATCTCTCATTTCGCCTATGTCCAAACTGTGTAATAAAAAAAAAATCTATATGTAAACTTAGCAAGAAAAGACTGTCAACTGCGTTTATTTTCAGCAAACTTAACATGTGTAAATATTTGTATGAACATAAGATTCAACAAATGAGACCTAAAATGAACAAGTTCCACAGACATGTGACTAACAGAAATTGAATAATGTGTCCCTGAACAAAGGGGGGGCCAAATCAAAAATAACAGTCAGTATCTGGTGTGGCCACCAGCTGCATTAAGTACCGCAGTGCATCTCCTCCTAATGGACTGCACCAGATTTGCCAGTTCTTGCTGTAAGATGTTACCCCACTCTTCCACCAAGTTACCTGCAAGTTCCCGGACATTTCTGGGGGGAATGGCCCTAGCCCTCACCCTCCGATCCAACAGGACCCAGACGTGCTCAATGGGATTGAGATCCGGATTCTTTGCTGGCCATGGCAGAACACTGACATTACTGTCTTGCAGGAAATCACGCACAGAATGAGCATTATGGCTGGTGGCATTGTCATGCTGGAGGGTCATGTCAGGATGAGCCTGCAGGAAGGGTACCACATGAGGGAGGAGGATGTCTTCCCTGTAACGCACAGCGTTGAGATTGCCTGTAATGACAACAAGCTCAGTCCGATGATGCTGTGACACACCGCCCCAGACCACGACGGACCCTCCACCTCCGAATCGCTCCCGCTCCAGAGTACAGGCCTCTGTGTAACGCTCATTCCTTTGACGAAAAACGCGAATCCGACCATCACCCCCGGTGAGACAAAACCGCGACTCGTCAGTAAATAGCACTTTTTGCCAGTCCTGTCTGGTCCAACGACGGTGGGTTTGTGCCCATAGGCGATTTTGTTGCCGGTGATGTCTGGTGAGGACCTGCCTTACAACAGGCCTACAAGTCCTCAGTCCAGCCTCTCTCAGCCTATTGCGGACAGTCTGATGGACACACAATGATGGAGGGATTGTGTGTTCCTGGTGTAACTTGGGCAGTTGTTGTTTCCATCCTGTACCTGTCCCGCAGAAATGTGATGTTCAGTTGTACCGGTCCTGTGCAGGTGTTACACGTGGTCTGACACTGTGAGGACGATCAGCTGTCCGCCCTGTCTCCCTGTAGCGCTGTCTTAGGCGTCTCACAGTACGGAC
Source organism: Salvelinus fontinalis (assembly GCF_029448725.1). Classification (NCBI taxonomy): domain Eukaryota; kingdom Metazoa; phylum Chordata; class Actinopteri; order Salmoniformes; family Salmonidae; genus Salvelinus; species Salvelinus fontinalis. The sequence goes on along the minus strand of NC_074681.1, from coordinate 24,746,784 downwards.
ATTGCAATTTTTTGCCCTGGCCACATCTGCAGTCCTCATGCCTCCTTGCAGCATGCCTAAGGCATGTTCACGCAGATGAGCAGGGACCCTGGGCATCTTTCTTTTGGTGTTTTTCAGGGTCCGTAGAAAGGCCTCTTTAGTGTCTTAAGTTTTCTTAACTGGGACCTTAATTGCCTACCGTCTGTAAGCTGTTCGTGTCTTAACGACCGTTCCACAGGTGCATGTTCATTAATTGTTTATGGTTAATTGAACAAGCATGGGAAACAGTTTTTAAACCCTTTACAATGGTTCTTACGAATTATCTTTGAAAGACAGGGTCCTGAAAAAGAGACGTATCTTTTTTTGCTGAGTTTTTATACAGTACCAGTCAAAAGTTTAGACACCTACTCATTCAAGGGTTTTTCTTTCTTTTTACTATTTTCTACATTGTAGAAAAATAGTGAATACATCAAACTATGAAATAACACATATGGAATCCAAAAAAGTGTTAAACAAATCAAAATATATTTTAGATTCTTCAAAGTAGCCACCCTTTGCCTTGATGACAGCTTTGCACACTCTTGGCATTTTCTCAACCAGCTTCACCTGGAATGCTTTCCAACAGTCTTGAAAGAGTTTCCACATATGCTGAGCACTTATTGGTTGCTTTTCCTTCACTCTGCGGTCCAACCTATCCCAAACCATCTCAATTGGGTTGAGGTTGGGTGATTGAGGCCTGGTCATCTGATGCAGCACTCCATCACTCTTCTTCTTGTTTAAATAGCCCCTACACAGCCTGGAGGTGTGTTGGATCATTGTCCTGTTGAAAAACAAATGATAGTCCCACTAAGCACAAACCAAATGGAATGGCTGTGCTGGTTAACTGTGCCTTGAATTCTAAATAAATCATCACACACCATCACACTGCTTTCGCCATGCTGTTACCAGATATAAAGTATGTACACAAGATAACAGACCTATGTATTTAAAAAAATATATATATAATCTTTGAGAACTAACAATCCCCAAAATATAAGCTAGGCAGTCAGGGAGAGTTTACCCTTCACTATTTCCCTCTCCAGATTTTCGTGCAACCAATCGCAGCGCTCCAATGGATGGCAACTGTCATCGAGTCCGACACCTCGGACAAGCTCACATTTGAAACGAATGAAAGCAGTGAGGGCAGTGGGAAAAACAGAATTTTCTTTAAAACATTTTGTTTAAATGGCTAAATACTTTAAAAGTGCACCAGGGGTACTTGCTACTGTTATTGCTGAAATGCAGAGTCTGTTGATGGAGTATTGTTTTTAACCCAAAATGTTACTTTTGTTACATTGTTTGCTAGCGCAGCTGTTTAGCTAGCTCTGTCTCATTGACCACCAAACGTTGCTAATGCTAGTTAACCACTTAATATAACTTGTTTTCTCTCATCTGCTGTCAACATGAGAGCACAACTTAGCTCCAAAAGTGGTTATCAAATCAAATGTATTTATATAGCCCTTCTTACATCAGCTGATATCTCAAAGTGCTGTACAGAAACCCAGCCTAAAACCCCAAACAGCAAGCAATGCAGGTGTAGAAGCACAGTGGTTAGGAAAAACTCCCTAGAAAGGCCAAAACCTAGGAAGAAACCTAGAGAGGATCCAGGCTATGAGGGGTGGCCAGTCCTCTTCTGGCTGTGCCGGGTGGAGATTATAACAGAACATGGCCAAGATGTTCAAATGTTCATAAATGACCAGCATGGTCAAATAATAATAATCACAGTAGTTGTCGAGGGTGCAACAAGTCATCACCTCAGGAGTAAATGTCAGTTGGCTTTTCATAGCCGATCATTGAGAGTATCTCTACCGCTCCTGCTGTCTCTAGAGAGTTAAAAACAGCAGGTCTGGGACAGGTAGCACGTCCGGTGAACAGGTCAGGGTTCCATAGCCGCAGGCAGAACAGTTAACTGGAGCAGCAGCACGGCCAGGTGGACTGAGGACAGCAAGGAGTCATCATGCCAGGTAGTCCTGAGGCATGGTCCTAGGGCTCAGGTCCTCCGAGAGAGAGAAAGAAAGAGAATTAGAGAGAGCATACTTAAATTCACACAGGACACTGGATAAGACAGGAGAAGTACTCCAGATATAACAAACTGACCCTAGTCCCCCGACACAAACTACTGCAGCATAAATCCTGGAGGCTGAGACAGGAGGGGTCAGGAGACACTGTGGCCCCATCCGATGATACCCCCGGACAGGGCCAAACAGGAAGGATATAACCCCACCCACTTTGCCAAAGCACAGCCCCCACACCATTAGAGGGATATCTTGAACCACCAACTTACCATCCTGAAACAAGGCCGAATATAGCCCGCAAAGATCTCCGCCACGGCACAACCCAAGGGGGGGGTGCCAACCCAGACAGGAAGATCACGTCAGTGACTCAACCCACTCAAGTGACGCACCCCTCCTTGGGACGGCATGAAAGAGCACCAGTAAGCCAGTGACTCAGCCCCTGTATCAGGGTTAGAGGCAGAGAATCCCAGTGGGGAGAGGAGAACCGGCCAGGCAGAGACAGCAAGGGCGGTTCGTTGCTCCAGAGCGTTTCCGTTCACCTTCACACTCCTGGGCCGACTACATTCAATCATATGACCCACTGAAGAGATGAGTCTTCAGTAAAGACTTAAAGGTTGAGACCGAGTCTGCGTCTCTCACATGGGTAGGCAGACCATTCCATAAAAATGGAGCTCTATAGGAGAAAGCCCTGCCTCCAGCTGTTTGCTTAGAAATTCTAGGGACAATTAGGAGGCCTGCGTCTTGTGACCGTAGCGTACGTGTAGGTATGTACGGCAGGACCAAATCGGAAAGATAGGTAGGAGCAAGTCCATGTAATGCTTTGTAGGTTAGCAGTAAAACCTTGAAATCAGCCCTTGCCTTAACAGGAAGCCAGTGTAGGGAGGCTAGCACTGGAGTAATATGGTCACATTTTTGGGTTCTAGTCAGTGCTAAATACGACTGCTAGAATCCTAACTGAAGTTTATTTAGTGTTGTAGCCGGAAAATAGAACATTGCAGTAGTCTAACCTAGAAGTAACAAAAGCATGGATAAATTATTCTGCATCATTCTTGGACAGAAAGTTTCTGATTTTTGCAATGTTACGTAGATGGAAAAAAGCTGTCCTTGAAACAGTCTTGATATGTTCGTCTGCATGCTGATAGTTAATTCAGAGCTATTCAGGGGCTAGCTACACTACAAACAACATTTTACCAGGTTCCTGTGAAGCAATTGTAGTGGCAGTCCACCACAATATACCCAATAGTTTCCTGATTAGCAAGGGGTAGTCTGTTTTAATGTCATTGTGTATTAGAAACACAGTTTGAGATCATTCTGAAGGGATCTCGCCAGTGGTTGAATGGGGAATTGGGCTTCCCGGGAAAATGTTGTCCAAGGTTGCAATAGTAACCTTACTGAATGGTCAATGGGAAGAAAGAAAAAAACACATTGAATTTAGCGGTATAGATTTTGTTATTATGTATGAGCAAGAGAACACAGCCATGGCAAAATGCATAGAATTGCAGGAAATTAGCTTTAAAACTGCCACATGTGGTCTACACCTCCAAGATGGGGGGCCTCTAAACATTTTTCTCTGAAAATTAGGGGACTGCGCCCTCTGCCACGCCCACAACCTAATCTATGATGTTGATGGTGATGGTGATTTGAACACTTGTCCTCATAAGAAGTGCTCTAAATGTCACTCCCGCTAAAGCCCGTGTGTAAAATGTGTTATTTTGTGCATTTTCCTTTTATCTCCTCTTCATTTTGCTGATAAAGCTTTTCTCTCAGCATTTTTAGCATTTCATAAACAGCTGAATTAGACAACTTTTCCTTAAAGGGACAGTGGGATGAAAATGTAGCCTGTTCTGACTATCCTGTCATTACACTGAGCTCACAACCTGCAATATGCAAGTTATTTTCTTTCACGAGTCAGTCATACGTGTTTTTCTTCAATCTTGTGGACAGCTAAGACATGGATGTATTATTACTGATTTGAAAAGTTGGGTCAGGGTGTACTCTAGCTAAAATACATCATATTTTACTGGGCCACTCAGGAAGTGCGATCAGTAAGGTAGGCCACGCCTGTTTGCTGATCCACTTAGTGTTCTGGAAGGACGCTGAAGAACATTTGTGCATTCTACAGGTGTGTGTTTTCTGGAGCTGGGTCATAGTGAGGCAGCAGAGATGAGGCATAGTGATTTTTAGTATGGCCCATGGGACAGAAGTTAGCTAGAGTTTGGTCGTGGAGCCAGCCAGGCCTGTTGTATTGTACCACTGCCGCAGAGGGATACGCGGCAGCAACTTCCACTAAACAATTCATCATCAGACATTCGGATCTAATTTGAGCTTCAAACCACATTTTATTTGTTATATGCGCCGAATACAACCGAATACAATTTGAGTAGACCTTACCGTGAAATGCTTACTTACAAGCCCTTAACCATCAATGTAGTTTATGAAAAACAAGAGTAAATATTTACTAAATAAACTAAACAATAAAATAACAATAATGAGGCTATATACAGGGGTACTGAATTAGATGTAAAATCTCCTGCAAAAACTTCAAAATGAATAACAGAATTCTTGATTTATCTTAGATTAATTCTGACTATTTTGATTAAGTGTATACTGGCTAGAGCTTCTCAAAATGGACAAACAGTACTATTGCGCTTTTTCAAGCGACGATCTTAATAAGGATCGTACCCTTTTTTTCTTTCTTTTTTGCCTAAAATGAGCTACCCAAATCTAACTGCCTGTAGCTCAGGACCTGAAGCAAGGATATGCATATTCTTAATACCATTAAGGAAACACTTTGAAATTTGTGTAAATGTGAAATTAATGTGGGAGAATATAACACATTAGATATGGTAAAAGGTAAGATAATTTGTTCCATCTTTGAAATGGAAGAGAAAAGGCATACTTTCAGATAGGAGTCTAGATGTAATTTTAGCCACCAGATGGCAGCAGTGTATGTGCAAAGTTTGACTGTTCCAGTGAAGAATTACATTACTGCACAATATTTTATATTGTTTGCCCAAATGTGCCGAATTTGTCAATTGATACATTTTCAAGTACAAAACTATAGAGAACATACAAAAATTATATGGTAATAAAACATTTACGTTTACTCACTCCCATGAATGTCATACATGATGAATAATTAGCTTATACACTAACTTTCAAACCTAGATAGCTGGGCGGGGTGGGTGTGGAGCCAGAGACAGCAATGGGGTCAAAATGTAGACCCCAGTCCCTACATTTGAACATAAAAATATATTTTATCAAACAAAACTATGCTACATTTTATTTCTGGGACCCTCAGGATGACAAACACAGAGCAAGATTACTGAATGTAAGTACAATATTTACCTTCAGAAGTGAATGTATCAAACTAGTTGCCATGATACAAGTTTTTTGTTGTTGTGCGCTCTCAAACAATTTTTTTCACTGTAATAGCTACTGTTATTTTGACACTGCAGTTAGATTAACAAGAATTTAAGCTTTCTGCCCATAAAAGACATGTCTATGTCCCGGAAAGCACTTTGTGTTACCAAACTTACTGAAGGCATTGTTAAAATGATTAAATTCTGTTCTTGAATTTGCCTTTCAATAGACGATTTGCCCATTAGAGAGAATGTAATTTTATCACTCTCATTTCTTGTGAACGCCCCTCCCCACAGCACTTATGTCCCCATCATCTCTGTTATCTTTTTAGGGCTGCAATCCCGTTAACGGGATCGATATGACAACAGCCAGTGAAAGTGCAGGGCGCCAAATTCAAACAACAGAAATCTCATAAATATAATTCCTCAAACATACAACTATTTTATACAATTTTAAAGGTAATCTTGTTGTTAATCCCACCACAGTGTCTGATTTCAAAAAGGCTTTACAGCGAAAGCACCACAAACGATTATGTTAGGTCACCGCCAAATCACAGAAAAACACAGCCATTTTTCCAGCCAAAGACAGGAGTCACAAAAAGCAGAAATAGAGATAAAATGAATCACTAACCTTTGATGATCTTCATCAGATGACAGGACTTCATGTTACACAATACATCTATGTTTTGTTCGGTAAAGTTCATATTTATATTAAAAAATCTCAGTATACATTGGCGCGTTATGTTCAGTAGTTCCAAAAACATCCGGTGATTTTGCAGAGAGCCACATCAATTTCCAGAAATACTCATAATAAATGTTATACATGGAATTTTAGATCCACTTCTCCTTAATTCAACCGCTGTGTCAGATTTCAAAAAAGCTTTACGGAAAAAGCAAACCATGCAATAATCTGAGGTCGGCACTCAGAGCCCAATCAAGACCAAAATATATCCACCATATTGTGCAGTCAACAGAAGTCAGAAATAACATTATAAATAATCACGTACCTTTGATGATCATCAGAATGCAGATTTGTTCGATAATGTCCATCATTTATGTCCAAATAGCTACTTTTGTTAGCGCGTTTGGTAAACAAATCCAAAGTCACGAAGTGCGTTCACTAAAAGCAGAAGAAATGTCAAAAAGTTCCGTAACAGTCAGTAGAAACATGTCAAACGATGTATAGAATCAATCTTTAGGATGTTTTTAACATAAATCTTCAATAATGTTCCAACAGGAGAATTCCTTTGTCTTCAGAAGTGCGATGGAACAGAGCTCGCTCTCACATGAACGTGCATGGCCAGCGCATGTTCAGGTTATGGTAGACCTTACTCAATCCCCTCTCATTCGGCCCCCCTTCACAGTAGAAGCATCAGACAAGGTTCTAAAGACTGTTGACATCTAGTGGAAGCCTTAGGAAGTGCAAAATGACCCATATCCCACTGTGTATTCGATAGGCGATGAGTTGAAAACCTACAAACCTCAGATTTCCCACTTCCTGCTTGGATTTTTTCTCAGGTTTTTGCCTGCCATATGAGTTCTGTTATACTCACAGACATCATTCAAACAGTTTTAGAAACTTCAGATTGTTTTCTATCCAATACAAATAATAATATGCATATATTAGCAACTGGGACTGAGAAGCAGGCAGTTTACTCTGGGCACCTCTGGGCACCTTTTCATCCAAGCTACTCAATACTGCCGCTGCAGCCATAAGAAGTTATACCAGCCTGCCTTACTGGTGATGATGACCTTAATTTAACCAGTTAGAAATGTATTTTTGTGTCATCCAGCATGTAGCAGTTACATGTCTACCTGTCATGGTACATCCATACCGCTACTGCTGGTAGTGGAACAGGCAGGGCCAAGCCAGGTGCAGACAAAGCATGCAGTGACAGTGAGGAAGGATGGTGATGGGGCAGCCACAGCACCACATCTCTGGGCCTGGTGCCCATGATGTGATCCAGAGAACAGAGGTCTGATTGACCCGCTCTAACCAGCCCTCAGGCTCCCATCAATGACCCATTTGAAAGACCAGCAGGCCACTGTCTGTACGGTTGGAGCCTTCCTTGTCATGTGAGGTCAGATTCCATTCCAGTGGCCCAGAGTGGCAAAGCTGGTCCCTCAATAGTCTTCTTTAGCCAATGCTCTGGTCAAGGTTACATTCTTTATCCTCTTGGATCTAACAGCTGACAGTCTCAGTCTGGGTTTTATTGGGATTTAAAAAATGTGGGGTGTTATTAGAATAAGGTCATCCATCTTCCACTGAATTTTAGTTTAAAGAGTTCAAATGTGGATTTAACTTCGACTGTCTCAACTAATATTGTTATGAGGGTCTTCAAATGCGATCCCTCGTTGAGGATTTATCTTGCAATGTTTTACCTTTGAGCTTTGCATGGAACTCCAGGACTTGTATGGGAGTGCAACCACTACCAGAGAAGCTGGGATGTTGTTTCCATCCCAGAGTGAGGAGCTCTGGTACTGGGCCAGTCTGATTCTGACCAGGCCACGTGCGGTGACGGTCCTCTCCCAGGACTGGTAATCCCTCCCTGTGCAGCATGCTGCTGGTGGACAGGCTGGGCATGGGGCTGGGGCCCTGGGCTTGGCTGGACCAGTGGGCCTGGTACAGGGCCTGCCAGGAGTGTGAGCTTGACTATCTGAGGCTGGAGGAACCAGACGGTGTGTTGAGTTCCACCGACGGGAGAAGGGGGCCGTGTGTAACCTAGAAGAAGTCCAGTTTCTTTTATGCTGTTATTTTCCATCTCAAAAGGTTGAGTGGGTGGTGGTACATACCTCCTTTGTATGCTCTTTGATGTAGACACCATCAATGGGGTTGTTGTACATTTGGCCCATGTTGTCTAGCTGTATTTAATTTAACACTAGATCTAAGACATCAGGGGGTATTTGTCTCTACAGAGAGGGTGAAACTGCCTATGGGGTAGGCCTATAATAGTGACAGATGCCTATGGGGTAGGCCTATATTGGTGACAGATGCCTATATTAGTAACAGATGCCTATAGGTTAGGCCTATATTAGTTACAAATGCCTATGGGGTTACATTGCCGATGCTCCTTCACAACCCTTCTCTTTGGCCCTGGTTGAGGTGAGAGATGGGTGTAGCCTGGGAGGCTGGAAAGAAGGAACTAGGGCAGTGGCTGTTAAATTTAGCTCCACAGGCCCCACGGCTGCAGGTAGAGAGCAGCTTTGTACTCTGAGCTGTTTTGGGCTTGGAGCGCCAGGGGTGGGCGGAGTCGGAGATGCTGCACTACTCAGCAGTTAAGTTTCACACTTTTCTTTTAAAAAAGGGGACATGTCAGAGAGGGGAAGAGAGCAGGAGAGATCCTCATTTCTAGCAGCCGTGTTTGTGTAGTGCCATGCAAGGGTTACATTGGGACTCTTCTTAATGCTGCGGTGGTCTACTTACTGAAGATGCAAAACTGAAATATCTCAGGAAGCTGAGTTCTTTTTAAAAATCCGTTATGATGAGGAAGTTCATGGGGTTGATCATGATGATGATGTTTGTCCATCATGTAATACCGAAGTGTGTGTTGTGTGATTGCAGACGAGCCGGCTAGCCCTAGTGTTGACCATGAGGCCACGTCCATTCCTGCTTCCGCCGTGATATCTGGCGTTCCAGCCATACTCCCCCTGAACCCAAGCACCTCCCCGTGCACTTTCATTCGCCGACAGCTGTCACATGACCAAGGTAAGAGGTACTCTGGGGGTGGGCTCCTGGTTGTCATGGTTATGGTGCAGATACAGTTCTGTCTGTTGCTGTGTTAATGCTGTTGTCTGTTTCAGTCACTGGTGACATCTGAAACATGGTACCCTATCCCGTATGTAGTGCACTAATGTTAACCACATCCCCATGGGCAAAAGTACTGCACTATATAGGAAATACTACCGTTTCAGCCAACTCCATTGTGTTGTTTTCTGAGAATGCATGACATTGACCCAGTTCTTTGAACAGGCTTGAAAGCAGTGAGGATGTCTCCTCCATCAGTGCCGAATCACTTTGAAGTAAAATTTGCAGTGTGTCATTGCTTAGATATCCCATTCACTTTGGGCTGCGCATTTCAACACAATTCCGTCCTGAAAATACATTTGACCGGTCATGTTTATCGGTCTGTAGGTTAATTTGCATAATTTTTGTGGAATTAAATTGCCCTGTGTATTTTTGTTAGTCTTTGTGCATTTTATTTATCACACGCACAGCTTACAGAGCCTAGTTTGAGGAGCGGAATAGCCTACCGCCTGTCAGACAGCTTACAGAGCCTAGTTTGAGGAGCGGAATAGCCTACCACCTGTCAGACAGCTTACAGAGCCTAGTTTGAGGAATGGAATAGCCTACCACCTGTCAGACAGCTTACAGAGCCTAGTTTGAGGAGCGGAATAGCCTACCACCTGTCAGACAGCACCAGAGTAGCTCCTCAAGGCTACTGGAGTGAAGCCTGCTTTTGGAAGCTCAGTCACTGCACAACATGTAACAACTCTATATGCGATCTCGTGTTAAATTTGGTGGCCACAATTAAAAAGGAGCTATTTTTATTTCTCAATCTCAACTTGTAAAGCGTGTCTCCCATTCACCATTAGGAGGCATAACTATAGCCTGCCTACTGTCAGTGGTCACCACCACTTTGCAATGTGAGCTTGAGGCAGTAGACCTGTTTGAAACCTGATCATTTTACTTCAAGTAATGAGGCATATCTTACCTTGTTCGAAGTAGCCTCGTGAAAATCCATCCATAGAGACGTGGAGGCAATTATTTAATAAAGTCTTCCTCCAGCATTTCTCTCCTGTTCTATTGGTTTTCATATCAACTTTCTTTCATTGTCCAGAAGCCAAAGGCACAATCCTAGTCATATAGCAACCCATCATGGTAGTTGCTCTTTCTAAGTTTCTAACAGCGATGTTCATCCCTGTCACGTATGGAACTGCTCACATTAGGTCTGCTGTTTACAACTGTGTTTTCCGCTAATTGTATTTGGGTAAATGTTTGAAAAAGACGTTTTATCTGCTTCATTACAGGAGTTGCATGTTCAATAACAGGCTACAGCATTTTGACTGTAAGACAATAGGCTTGCTATTGTTGCATGTTTTCATTAAGCTGATAATAAAAAATGTCCGGTCCTTGTATGCATGCATAGTATCAGAGAGGAAGAGGCGATGCGAAAGATTTCACTCTCGACAAAATCTGTCCAAAATAAGCCCAATGCGTTTCAATGGACTTATTTTGGGCCCCAGCTTGTCGACTGCCTTCCCGCCGTCACCTCCCATTGTTAGGGCGGAAACATACGCATCTCATCATTATATACAGATATCTGATAGCATTTTCTGTTGGTCAAGTAATTTTACCGTTGGAGAATTTTTTTTACTTTTTGTTAACTGGTTAATGAGGGTCAGTTAGTCGGCAGAAAAATGGGCCGAATTTGAATCTCTAGTCCTGTGATATTGAGCTCTAATACCACCACTGACGCTCACCAATAACACTCAGCTGGAACATCACTCTGCCCTGACTCCTTAAAACACTTATGTACCCCTGTTGCCATGACACAGCCCCTCACACTGTCGTTGTATACATCTTCCGTTCTCAAGAGTCCCTCAGAAATGCTATCCTGGAGTCTGATGCTTCGACCAAACAAGAGCGGTCCAAATCCTGCGACGAGGGTCTGGATAACTACAGAGAGGAAGGCAGAGGGTAAGTCCCTTTTTGAAATTTGGTCTTATTTCTCATGATACTCTTTTTCCAATGGTTCTCTGTTCATCCTCCTAATATCTGCCGTTTTGTCCCCTCCTTCTCTCGGTCTCCAGCCGGTCCAACAGTAAACACATGCCTGGACTGAGAGGCCTAAGAAAGGTGAGGACACGGATCAATCCAGGATTAATTAACCACAACATGTTGGCTGTGTTTATAACAACTGTAAAGGGTTGGTTTATCCATGACATGTTGGCTGTGTTTATAATGTATGTTAAATTGCTAGGGACTATTATGATTAAGGTATTCTGCTTTTACCCACATTGAGTGCCTAACGGTGTGACAAGCTGCTACTTTTATTACATTTGTTTTTAATTCAGTCTTTGTACTCTCCCTGAGCTTTGATGCTCCTGAGACTCCTGGGGATTGACGCTCTTTAAGAGTACAGGCTCGCTGTTTCTGCTGATACTCCTATTGGTGTGTGTGTGTGTGTGTGTGTGTGTAGGCTCTGGATGGACACAAGTCGTCTGATGACTCTGGTTCCAGAAGGGACTCCTCTTCAGATATCTTCAGTGACTCTTCTAAAGAAGGCTGGCTCAACTTCAGGCAGCTCAACACTGAGAAGAGCAAGGTATATGTTTGTATATTGTCAAATCATGTGGAGGTCTACTGTGCTAGTCTGGTTACAATCCACCATAGATGCTGGAAAGGACAATGTGAAACAAAAATATCCACAATAGTGTGAAAAAGAAAACATGCACGCCCACCCCCACACTGCAAACAATTTTGATCTTCACGCAGAGCCTTATCTCAACGTTTCTCTCTCGCTCGCTCTTTCTCTCCCCAACTCTCTGTAGCGTGTGGGCGGGGGTTCGAGGTCGTGGAAGCAGATGTATGCTGTGCTGCGAGGCCACGCCCTCACGCTCTACAAGGACAAGAAGGATGGCGTCTCTCATGCCTCCTCCCACTCCCAGTCCGACGACAACCCACAGCCAATCAGCATCAAGGCCTGCCTGATTGACATCTCCTACAGCGACACAAAACGCAAGAACGTGCTGCGGCTGACCACGTCGCACTGCGAGTACCTGTTCCAGGCGGAGGGCAGGGATGACATGCTGTCCTGGATCAGAGTCATCCAGGAGAATAGTAATCTGGATGATGAGGTGGGTTCTTCTGGGAAAGACGCTACGCTCTAATCTACTGCATTACTAATCTCATTATAATCACACGATGTCATTGTAATGTGTTTCAATTCCTTGGTGTCCAATCTTAGATTGAATCATTCTTTGCTGAGCACATGTTTTTATCCAAAGTGACTCACATACAGTAGCTAGCATTTATACCAAGATTCAGGTGCCCAGGTCATAACCTTACCTCACGGCAGTTGTTTGAAATGCCTGTGTCCTTTTTTTGAAGCAGTCACTTGTGAGTAGCCTGCATTTGCACTTCTTGGATCTCATTTACACCAGTCATTGTCCTTGGTCACTAGAAGAAACAATAGATTTTGGACAGAGAGACTAAACCATCTTTGTTCACCGCTCCTGTCCTTGGGTTAACTGCTATGAAGAGTTTGTCCGGTTGCCTTGGTGTTCCTGTTCTGTGGGTAGACTGACTACTACTGCCTTAAAGTAACAATGTCAAACCATTTTAACACTAGGGACAGTTTCCCTAACATAGATTAAGCCTATTCCTGAAAAAGCATTGAACATGTATTTTACTCCAGAATTATGCTTAAACTGTCTGCGGAAACTACCCCTTGACTACTCATGCTTACTGTATGTATGATACCACTAGGCTACAGAAAATACAAAAACATCCCCTGCTGGACTCTAACAAGAATGTTTTACTGTTGCTGTTCTATCACTTCATCTTGGTTGTATGGTAACTTGTCTGTTGGCCTGTGAAATGAGCTAACAGTGCACTTGCTTGTTCAGCTGTTTGCCCCGTGTCTTTGTCTGTGGTCTCAGTCTCCCACAGAGTCTCACTACTGGGGACCAGCCCATGACTTCTAAATAGCACAAACAGGATTCAGTGTGGTAAACTACTAAATCGTATTCACTTTAAACTCTCTACACAAACGGTAGATCAGTGATTAACCCTTTAGGTTTGATTCTTTACATGGACTGACTTTGTTGTCTATGATGTGTTTCAGAATGCTGGTATAACTAGCCAGGACCTGATCAGCAGAAAGATCAGAGAGTACAACACCATGATGAGGTATGCAGCCTGACACATGCCCTCTTTATTTGACCCACAATGCAATGTCCTTTTAGACCTACTCCTATGCACAAGCCATTAAAGTCACACACACATAGTATTATTGAATGTACTAGAATATCTGTCTCTGTGTTGGATCCAGTGCCCCCAGCACCAAGACTGAGCCTTCCCCTAAAACCTCCCGGCAGTCCCTCAGTATCAGACACACCCTCCTGGGGGGGAAGGGAGAAGGCAAGAGCCCACACTCACCCAAAACAGGAGAGAGGGGTAAGATTACAACAAAGGGCTTAAAGCAAGGGATTACATTTACCACCAGTAGACATGCTGTGTCCTTTCCAAACAGCTGAAGAGGAGTGCATAGTGCCGACGTTGTAGCTATTCTACACAGTAAAGGTGCACATTACACGACAACGGTAGACAGTACATATAGTAGGCCTTCATGTAGAAATGTTATTGAAAATGTTTATCTATGGCTGTCTGCAGAAGCAGCTGTTGACCCTCCAGTAGCTAGTGTGGTTTGAGTGTGTATCTTTAATGTGGATTAGCTCTGACACGGCTGCTTTGTGTGTGTTCTGTCAGATGACTCCAGTCCTCCACGGGATAAGGCTGCCTGGAGGAGGGGCATCCCCGGCATCATGAGGAAGCCCTTTGAGAAGAAGGCCACAGCTGGGGTCACCTTTGGGGTGCGCCTCGATGACTGCCCATCTGCACAGACCAACAGGGTAAGTGAGAGAGTGCGTGTGTTCACATGTGAGAAAGACATGGTGGAAATGATGTTGAATGAATTGAGCATGTGTTTTGTTCCCCTTTGATGGTCTTACATTTACGAGGTTTAAGTTCTACTTCATGTTTATAAAAGGGGTATCTATTTATTTGTTTCTTGATTCATCCAATATGTATAATGCTAAAGGCTTTATGCCGTGTAGTTTGTTCCCCTCATCGTGGAGGTGTGCTGTAAGCTGGTAGAGGAGAGGGGGCTGGAGTACACTGGGATCTACAGAGTACCAGGGAACAACGCTGCCATCTCCAGCATGCAGGAGGAGCTGGACAATAAAGGACTGATGAGTGACATAGACATCCAAGAAGATGTGAGTGACACACACATATACAGACAGACACACACCAACCTCTCCTTGTCCTAGTCTGTAATCCCCACATGTTTTAAGCTGACCACCATCATTCCTGTTCCCAAGAACTCTAAGGCTTCATGCCACAATGACTACTGCCCAGTAGCACTCACTTCTGTAACCATGAAGCGCTTTGAGAAGCTGGTTATGGTACATATTAACTCCACCATCCAAGATACCCTAGACCCACTCCAATTTGCATACCACCCCAACAGATCCATAGATGACGCAATCTCAATTGCTCTCCACACTGCCCTCACCCACCTAGATAAGAGGAATACCTATGTGAGAATGCTGTTCATTGACTACAGCTCAACGTTCAACACCATTGTCCCCTCCCAAGTTCGTCACCAAGCTTTGGACTCTGGGTCTGAACACCTCCCTCTGCAACTGGATCCTGGACCTCCTGACGGGCCGACCCCAGGTGGTGAGGGTAGGCAACGTCACCTCCACCGCGCTGACCCTCAACACATTGGCCCCACAGGGATGTGTGCTTAGTCCCCTCCTGTACTCTCCATTTACCCACGACTGAGTGGCCACGCACGACTTCAACACCATCAAGTTTGCTGACGACGCAACGGTGGTAGGCCTGATCACCGACGACGATGAGGCAGACTACAGGGAGGAGGTCAGTGCCCTGGCAGTGTGGTCCCAGAACAACAACCTCTCCCTCAACGTAAGACCAAGGAGCTGATGGTGGTCTACAGGAAAGAGGGGGGGGGGGGGGATTATGCCCACATTGACGGGGCTGCAGTGGAGCAGGTCGAGAGCTTCAAGTTCCTTGGTGTCCAAATCACTAAAGACTTAAAATGGTCCAAACACACACGCAGAGTTTGGCATGGGCTCTCAAATCCTCAAAGTTCTACAGCTCTACCATTGAGAGCATTTTGACTGGCTGCATCACTGCCTGGTCTTGCAATAGCACCGCCCTCGATCGCATGGCTCTACAGAGGGTGGTGCGGACAGCCCAGTACATCACTGGGGCCGCGCTCCTTGCCATCCAGGACATCTATATCAGGCGGTGTGAAAGGAAGGCCTGGAAAATTGACTCCAAACGAAGCCATAGACTATTCTCCCTGCTTCCGCATGGCAAGCGGTACCGGTGTATCAAGTCTGGTACCAACAGCTCTTTAATAATTTCTATCCCCAAGCAATAAGACTGATAAATAGCTAACAGAATAGCTACACGGACTATCTGAGTCTACCTTGTATCTTTATTGACCTTTATTTTTGCACTGTCTCTATGCACACTCACAGGGCCCTACACACACACACACACACACACAATTCAATCTGCTCACTGACACGTAATAAGCACGTACATTTATACTGACTCTACACATACAAACACACCCACTCACATACAAGCTGCTGCTACTCTGTTTATCTTATATCCTGTTGCCAAGTCACCTTACCCCTATACATATCTACCTCCATCACTCCAATATCCCTGCACATTGTAAATATGCTATTGGAACTGACCCTGTATATAGTATGCTTACTTACTTATTGTGTTACATATTTCTTATTTCTTGCTCTGTGTTACTGTTTTCTTTAACTTCTCTGGGATAGGTGGGATGGTAGCGTCCCACTTGGCCAAAATCCAGAAGAAATGTAGCGCGCCAAATTCAAATATATTACAATAAAAATCAATCTTTCATGAAATCACACATGAAAGACACCAAATTAAAGCTACACATGTTGTGAATCTAGCCAACATGTCTGATTTCAAAAAGGATTTACGGGGAAAGCACACCAAACAATTATGTTAGCTCAGTACTTAGCCACAGAAAAACACAGCCATTTTCCCAGCAAAAGATAGTAGTCACAAAAAGCAGAAATAGAGATAAAATTAATCACTAACCTTTGATGATCTTCATCAGATGACACTCATAGGACATCATGTTACACAATACATTTATGTTTTGTTCGACAATGTGCATATTTATATCCACAAATCTCGGTTTACATTGGCGCCATGTTCAGAAATGCCTCCAAAATATCCGGAGTAATTGCAGAGAGCCACGTCAAATAACAGAAATACTCATCATAAACTTTGATGAAAGATACATGTTTTACACAGAATTAAAGATACACTTGTTCTTAATGCAACCGCTGTGTCAGATTTTAAAAAAACTTTACGTAAAAAGCACACCATGCAATAATCTGAGACGGCGCTCAGATTTAACATTTCTCCGCCATGTTGGAGTCAACAGAAATATGAAATTACATAAATATTCCCTTACCTTTGATTATGTTCATCAGAATGCACTGCCAGGAATCCTAGTTCCACAATAAATCGTTATTTTGTTTGATAATGTCCATTACTTATGTCCAATTAGCTACTTTTGCTAGCATGTTTAGTACACGTGTCCAAACACTCGCGCAGATGTAGGCAAACGTCGGACGAAAACTTCAAAATGTTATATTACAAGTCGAATAAACTGGTCAAACTTAGTAGAGAATCAATCTTCAGGTTGTTGTTATCATTTATATCCAATAAGGTTCCAACCGGAGAATTCTTTTCAGTCTCCATGGAATGCATGGCGATATCATGAGGAACGCGCGTGACCAAGAAGCTGCAATCTGCCAGACCACTGACTCAAACACCTCCCATCCGGTCCCACAACACAGCATAAGCTTCATTCAGCGTTCTACAGTCTGTTGGCATCTAGTGGAAGGCGTAGGAAGTGCAAACAGATCCATATATTACAGGGAATTTAATAGGCGATGAGTTTAACAATGACCAGTCTCAGAATTCTCTCTTCCTGTTTGGATTTTGTCTCAGGTTTCTGCCTGCCATATGAGTTATGTTATACTCACAGACATCATTCAAACAGTTTTAGAAACTTCAGAGTGTTTTATATCCAATAGTAATAATAATATGCATATATTAGTATCTGGGACAGAGTAGGAGGCAGTTCACTATGGGCACGCAATTTATCCAAAAGTGAAAATGCTGCCCCCTATATCAAAGAAGTTAAGTATTACATTCTTATTGATTTATTGCGTTGTTGGGTTTTGAGTTTGCAAGAAAGGCACTTGTCTGTACTTGTGCATGTGACATTAAAACTTGAAACATACCATACCTCACAATAACGCCTTTAATGGTTTTCTCACTTGCTTTCCCTGACAGAAATGGAGGGACCTAAATGTGATCAGTAGTTTACTGAAATCCTTCTTCCGGAAACTTCCAGAACCCCTTTTTACAAATGGTGAGAGAATGAACACACAGTAAATGCATGCCTATAAAGAAAAGACAATTGGTTAAGAAAGCATTGTTAATCAATCCTAATTATTTAGTCGTGGCTGTTAAAGGAACTAAGTGGTCCTTGTATTCTATTTACAGAAAAATATGCAGATTTTATTGAAGCCAATCGAACAGAAGACGCAGTGGAGAGGTTGAAAGAGCTCAAGAGGCTGGTAAGTTACAGCTCATGCTATGAGGGTTTTATGATAGATCTATAGGAATAAGAGCTTCATGTAGTTTAGCGGTATGTTTTTGTTGCATTCAAGCATTGAAGGTTGGTTCTCTTCTCTTCGCAGATCCTTGAATTGCCTGAGCATCACTATGAAACCCTCAAATTTCTCTCTGGACACCTCAAGTTGGTCTCTGAAAACTGTGAGAAAAATAAGGTATGTCAGTGTGAGGGATAAAATGTATTTTTTTTTATAAATGGAGCCTTTTAATAGAGGCCTTGTGTATGGACTTGACTGAATGCCACTCATGTCTCCTCTCTCCCCCCAGATGGAGCCTCGTAACCTGGCCATCGTGTTTGGACCGACTCTGGTCAGGACCTCAGAGGACAACATGACCAATATGGTCAACCACATGCCAGACCAGTGCAAGATAGTGGAGAACCTCATTCAGCAGTTTGACTGGTTCTTCACTGAGGAGGGGGACGATGACCCTGTTGTACGTAGCATCTCTCTCGCCATCTCGCTACTGCTCTCTCACCCCACATACACACACACACATGCACACACCTATCTAAACACACTCGGTCATGCCACTCTCAGCTGGTAATAACACAGAATGTTCAGTGTGTGATGTAGTGGATGTTTGTTAATCTTGCTGTTTGGCTAAAGTGTTGTATGAGGTGAACATTTTTCTCTCTGCATCCCTCGTTGACTTCTTTCCTCCTCTACTTTCCTCTCCCTCATTGGATCTCTCTCCTGCAGACCTCAGTGGAACAGGAGAGTACAGTGCAGTCTCAGCCTGTGCCGAACATCGACCACCTGCTGTCCAACATCGGCCGGACCACAACAACCACCTCAGCTGCGGAAGTCTCAGGTAACTCACCTTTTTCTCACTGTTACCACACCTGGCGTGGTGCTAATGCAAGTCCTGTGACAGTTTTACCAGTATACTAATGAGCCTCAGAAATAGGGACCCAGGACATGCGTGTGTATGTTCAGAATGTACCTGTATGTATTTGTTAGTCCTAAAGTAAGAGGCTTCTTGTTTGCTTTCCATCAGATGATCTAAAGCTAAGCAAGTCTACTGAAAAGTCTCGTGCTTTTGTAAAGGCAAGCTATTTTAGCAATTCTTCAATGGAAGGATTTTCGGTTATCCAATTGGAAATTGCTGAAAATAATTTGCAAATGTTGTTAAGCCTTTTGTTAAGGTCTGTTTTGTTGTCATTCTTTTTTCATTTGCCCAAGACGATGAATTGTCTTTTACATTAGATTATTTCCCCAGTTCTCTCTTTTTGCTTTTTTATGTTTATTTTTTCCTTTGCTCATGTCATCTTTCCCCGTGCTTTCCTCTTTATGTTGAGATGAAGACTTCTTTTCTTCCCCTCCCATATAAACCCGGCATGTTCTTTCCCCTCAAACAACAAACAAACAAAACAACAGAGTGGAAGTATTAACCCTTCTGACCTCTACCCTTGGTTTGTGTGTAGTGTGTTTTTTTCTCCCCTGTCCCTGTGCAGCACTCACACATTGACCCAATCTGACACAGGCCAAGTGGGTGGCGTCAATCACTCGTTGATGTCACTGGTGGACTCTGTAATGTCAGTGGTGGACAGCTGGGACTGTAGGAAGAAGGACGATGAGTGTTGTCCCCAGTGTAGCTGCCTAGTCTGCAGAAACCCTCAGCTCTGTTAACTTGGGGTGAAACATGAAGGAGCGGGAAAAAAGAAAAACAGAAAGAAAGAGACGTCGATGTTTTGTCATTTCCTGTTGGTGTGCACGTTTTTCACATTTCTCTAAAATGAAAATACCTTATAACCTAATGGATACATACAGAGCAGTGCTTGCAGTAGTTTCTTCTGAAAGCCTTTCTGCTGTCTCTTGTCTCTAAAGCTGATCGCGAGGACAAGTAGCATGGTACGGTCAAACCACGGTTTCACTACCGCCTGCTCATGTGGCATTACTGTCATGGTGTCTGAGGGGGGGGGGGGGGTTGTAGTGGTGGGGGGCTGAGCTGGCTGTTGTCTAACACACAAATACATCTAGGAGAGATCAGAACATAGTTACACACACATTGACTAGGGAGGTTAGATGGATGCCGGTGAGATAGTAAGTAAAGTAGCTCTGATTGCTTTTGTCCCTTTCTGCCCTCCTGTCACATTTGACTCTCAGTCATACATTTGAGATGGACATCATAGGGTGAATCTCGAAGGTATTCTATTTATTGCGTGCAGTCTACTGAAAACGTTAGATGGAAGCAAGGACAGCATTGGGGGAGAAGGTCTGAGGAGATCTCTCCTTGCTTCCTCTGATATGTGAAAGAGGTGAGGAGATGATTCACGGAATCAGGAAAATACTTCTGAGATTCACCCCATGTCTTATCAATGAACCACTGTTTTTTTTCAGCATCAGAAACACCAACTACAGTCACACTGCCACCTAGCTCCTCCCTCACTGCTACGTACTTCTACCGCAACACACCGACCATCCACATCTATCAAACACCCACCTTCCCCATCAAAAACCTTGTGTAGCACACTGATATACACACCAGATTTTGGGTCAGTTCCACCTATATTCCAAATGATTAAGGTACATGGCATTTCCTATATGGAGATATTCCATGTCCAATACAGCTAACAAGAATTTAAATGGAATTGACCCCAACTCGGACACACAAAACTCGTAAATCAAGCAAACACACTTAAAGGAAAATTCCATTGTTTCATTAGTCCATTGTTGATATAGTCACAAACTGTTTTGCATGTCAGCGATCAAGTTTTGAAGATATAGAATTTTCTAAATGTAGAAATGCAGCCGTTATGATGCATTTTTCATCATCATTTCATCATTGGGAAAGTATTTAGACCCTTTGACTTTTTCCACATTTTGTTACGTTACAGCCGTGTTCTAAAATGTATTACATTGTTGTTTTTTCCCTCAACAACAATCTACACAATGACAAAAGCAAAAACAGGTTTTTATCAAAAAAATATGGAAATATTACATTTACATAAGTATTCAGACCCTTTACTCAGTACTTTACTCAGTACCCAGCTTGGCATTCAGGCCAAAAAGTTCCATCTTCTTTTCAACAGACCAGAGAATCTTGTTTCTTATGGTCTGAGAGTCTTTAAGTGCCTTTTGGCAAACTCCAAGCGGGCTTTCATGTGCCGTTTACTGAGGAGTGGCTTTCGTCTGGCCACTCTACCATAACACCCTGATTTGGTGGAGTGCTGCAAAGATGGTCGTCTTTCTGGAGGTTTCTCCCACAGAGGAACTCTGGAGTCTGAGTGACCTCCCTGACTAAGGCCCTTCTCCCCCGATTGCTCAGTTTGACCGGGTGGCCAGCTCTAGGAAGCGTCTTGGTGGTTCCAAATTACATCAATTTAAGAATGATGGAGGCCACTGTGTTCTTGGGGACCTTCAATGCTGCAAAAAAAAACGATTGGCTTGGTTTTTGCTCTGACATCCACTGTCAGCTGTGGGACCATATATAAACCGGTGTGTGCCTTTCCAAATCATGTCCAATCGATTGAATTTACCACAGGTGGACTCCAATCAAGTTGTAGAAACATCTCATGGATGATCAATGGAAACGGGATGCACCTTCGAGTCTCATAGCAAGGGATCTGAATACTTATTTGAATCAGGCGTTTTTGTTTTTTATAACATTTGCAAAAATGTAAAAAACACTTTTTGCTTTGTCATTCTGGGGTATTGTGTCGATTTGAGGATTTTTTAATTTATTTAATCAATTTGAGAATACGGCTTTAACTTAACATGCACTGTATGATTCTGCGTTTTCCATCATATGAAAAATGTATCATACCGGCTGTATATCTGTATGATGCATCAGCAATGGACTAAAGAATCAAATACCAGAAGATGTTTTTTGCGTGGAGTTTTCATTTAAGCCGTACCCCCCACCTAACACACACTATTCTGACTTGATAGTGGTAATATTTATATAGGGAATGGTTTCTTTGATAAGGTTTTTGTACGGACCTTGTTTTGTAGTGTTTGTGGTCGTCAATCATATTTAATTGACCTAACCCAGAATGTTCAAGAGTGCTACAGGGATTATAGAATAGAGTTCTAGACATATTGCACAACCTGCCCATTTTATCGTGGCTAGCCTGCATGGGTGGAACAACAGACTACAACACACAACTGTGTCCCCTTAACAGAGACGTGTTGTCATCCCTTCCTATGTGATTGTCTCTGAGATGAGAACAAATGCCCTGTTGCTGGTGGTTGACTGTGTATTGTAATCGTTTGTGACTGATGTAACCTGTGGTCCGTGATGTGTTGATGTAGTCCCTTTGGGTACGTCCTGTTATGAGCATGAGCTGCTTCCTGTCTTAGTGCACACTGCCGGGTGTTTCATCTTGTTCCTGTCATCCCTCCATTCCTGGCCGCCACCTCTTCCTCCACTCTCATGGACAGTGTCTTTCTTCTGTTTCCTTCCTTCATCTCTGTGAGCTACAAATCCCCTCTGTTGAATCTCCTGCCCCCTCACAGTGCAGGTTTCTGTCGGTCTCTTCACTGTACCCTGTGATCTGCCTACAGTCTGTCCTCTCTCCCTGACTTGATAATTGTGTTGTTCAGCAGATTGTAAATGCTTTAAAGATGTTTTCTCATGCCTTCTCCTCTCCCAGATTCAGCATGCAGTGACTCCTCCAAATCAAAGGTAAGTGGCACCACGTTTTCTGTCCATCTTTTACCTCCTATTTTTTTTTTTTGTTGCCATTTAACAGATGTTCTTATCCAGATTGATTAGCAATTGACCATTCCGTTTCAGAGCAGAATTTGAATTTATTTAACCAGGTAGGCCAGTTGAGAACAAGTTCTCATTTACAACTGCGACCTGGTCAAGATAAAGCAAAGCAGTGCGACAAAAACAACAACACAGAGTTACACATAAACAAACGTACAGTCAATAACACAACAGAAAGATCTATGTACAGTGTGTGCAAATGTAGAATAGTAGGGAGGTAAGGCGATAAATAGGCCATAGAGGTGAAATAATTACAATTTAGCATTAACACTGGAGTGATAGATGTACAAGTCGAGATACTGGGGTGCAAAAGAGCAAGAGGATAAATAACAATATGGAGATGAGGTAGTTGGATGTGCTATTTACAGATTGGCTGTGTACAGGTACAGTGATTGGTAAGCTGCTCTGACAGCTGATGCTTAAAGTTAGAGGGAGATATAAGACTACAGCTTCAGTGATTTTTGCAATTCGTTCCAGTCATTGGCAGCAGAGAACTGGAAGGAAAGGCGGCCAAAGGAAGTGTTGGCTTTGGGGATGACCAGTGAAATATACCTGCTGGAGCGCGTGCTATGGGTGGGTGTTGCTATGGTGACCAGTGAGCTGAGATAAGGCAGGGCTTTACCTAGCAAAGACTTATAGATGACCTGGAGCCAGTGGGTTTGGCGACGAATATGTAGTGAAGGCCAGCAAACGAGAGCATACACGTCGCAGTGGTGGGTAGTATATGGGGCTTTGGTGACAAAACGGATGGCACTGTGATAAACTACATCCAGTTTGCTGAATGGAGTGTTGGAGGCTATTTTGTAAAGTCAAGTATCGGTAGGATAGTCAGTTTTACGAGGGTATGTTTGGCAGCGTGAGTGAAGGAGGCGTTGTTGCAAAATAGGAAGCCGATTCTAGATTTCATTTTGTATTGGAGATGCTTAATGTGAGTCTGGAAGGAGAGTTTACAGTCTAGCCAGACGCCTAGGTATTTGTAGTTGTTCACATATTCTAAGTCAGAACCGTCCAGAGTAGTGATGCCTGTCGGGCGGGCAACAATCGGTTGAAGAGCATGCATTTAGTTTTACTAGCGTTTATAAGCAGTTGGTGGCCACTGAAGGAGTGTTGTATGGCATTGAAGCTCGTTTGGAGGTTTGATAACACAGTGTCCAAAGAAGGGCCAGATGTATACAGAATGGTGTCGTCTGCGTAGAGGTGGCTCAGAGAATCACCAGCAGCGACATCATTGATATATACAGAGAAGTGTCGGCCCGAGAATTGAACCCTGTGACACCCCCATAGAGACTGCCAGAGGTCCGGACAGCAGGCCCTCCGATGTGACACACTGAACTCTATCTCAGAAGTAGTTGGTGAACCAGGCAAAGCAGTCATTTGAGGACCCAAGGCTGTTGAGTCTGTCGATAAGAATACGGTGATTGACAGAGTCAAAAGCCTTGGCCAGGTTGATGAAGACGACTGCACAGTACTGTCTTTTATCGATGGCGGTTACTATATCGTTTAGGACGTTGAGCGTGGCTGAGGTGCACCCATGACCAGCTCGGAAACCAGATTGCATCGTGGAGAAGGTAGGGTGGGATTTGAAATGATCAGTGATCTGTTAACTTGGCTTTCGAAGATTTTAGAAAGGCAAGGCAGGATGGATATAGGTCTATAACTGTTTGGTCTAGAGTGTCTCCCCCTTTGAAGAGGGGGATGACCACGGCAGCTTTCCAATCTTTGGGGATCTCAGATGATATGAAAGAGAGGTTGAACAGGCTAGTAATGGAGGTTGCAACAGTTTAGGCTGATACTTTTAGAAAGAGAAAGTCCAGATTGTCTTGGTCAGCTGGGGGGTCTTGGGCAAGGGGGGGGGGGGGGGGGTCCAGGGCAAGTTGCTGCAGGGGGGCTGAGCTGTTGGCTGGGGTAGGAGTAGCCAGGTGGAAAGCATGGCCAGCCGTAGGAAAATGCTTCTTGAAATTATCGATTATCGTAGATTTATCGGTGGTGACAGTGTTTCCTAGCCTCAGTTCCGTGGTCAGCTGGGAGGAGGTGCTCTTATTCTCCATGGACTTTAGTGTCCCAAAACTTTTTGAATTAGTGCTGCAGGATGCAAATTTCTGTTTGGAAAAGCTAGCCTTAGCTTTCCTAACTGACTGTGTATTGGTTCCTGACTTTCCTGAAAAGTTGCATATTGCGGGGACTATTCGATGCTAATGCAGAACTCCACAGGATGTTTTTGTGCTGGTCAAGTCTGGGGTGAACCAAGGACTATATCTGTTCTTAGTTCAACATTTTTTGAATGGCGAATGCTTATTTAAGATGCGAGGAAAGCACTTTTAAAGAGCAACCAGGCACCCTCAACTGACGGGATGAGGTCACTATCCTTCCAGAATACCCGGACCAGGTCGATTAGAAAGGCCTCGCTGAAGTGTTTAAGGGAGCGTTTGACAGTGATGAGGGGTGGTCGTTTGACCACGGACCCATCGCGCAATGAGGCAGTGATCGCTGAGATCCTGGTTGAAGACAGCAGAGGTGTATTTAGAGGGCAAGTTAGTCATGATGATATCTAAGAGGGAGCCCATGGTTATGGATTTAGGGTTGTACCTGGTAGGTTCCTTAATAATTTGTGTGAGATTGAGGGTATCTAGCTTAGATTGTTGGATGGCCGGGGTGTTAAGCATATCCCAGTTTAGGTCACCTAACACTATGAGCTCTGAAGATAGATGGGAGGCAATAAATTCACATATGGTGCCCAGAGCACAGCTGGGGGCTGAAGGGGGTCTATAACAAGCGGCAACGGTGAGAGACTTGTTTCTGGAAAGGTGGATTTTTTTTAAAGTAGACGTTAGTGATTGGTGTGTGTGTGACTGACGTCCTGGTGTTTTGTCCCAGCAGGGCTTGTGGGGCTCTGGGAAGGACCAGTGTAGCAGGGAGATGCTTCGCTCCTCCTTCTTTGTCAGCCGCAAGCGTAAGAAGCCCAAGGACAAGGCTCAGCCCAGCAGCTCTGACGACGACCTGGACGCCGTGTTTGCTAAGAAGGAGCAGCCAGAACAGCAGAGCCTGAGCCACCAGGACCTCCACCCAGCCTGGTCCCCAGACAGCCAGACGGATGTGGAGAGGGAGGCCAACGAGAGAGGGGAACAGCCAGGGGACAGGGTCCAAACCAACGGGGAAGAGTCCCGTTCAGACGGCCTCATGTCTCAGCCCTCTCCATCCCCCTCTCCCAAACACACCCCCTCCCCCTGCCTCCGTACCTCCTCCACGCGCTCCCCCTACACCTCCCAGTCCCCCCACCTCGGCCACCGCAGGCAGGTGGCCCACCAGTCATCTCTGTCTGACCCACCCTCCAACTACGATGAGGTCTCAGACCTGGGCACCATGAACAGCACCAGCTCTCAAGTGTCTGTGACGGGACACAGGGTGAGGCATGGGAGGACAGGGGCCCTGGGACCAGAAACTGGGGCCAGTGGCTTGGGGGCCGAGGTCAGCTCCATCACCTCAGATTATTCCACCACCTCCTCCATGACCTTCCTCACCGGGGCCGAGCTGAGCACGCTCTGTCCAGAGGTACACTCGGTGGCCGAGAGCAGGGGAGGAGATGACGCTGATGATGAGCGTAGTGAGCTGATTAGTGAGGGCCGGCCCATGGAGACGGACAGCGAGAGCGACCTATCGGTGTTTATTGGGAGCGTGACGGAGACCCAGCCGGGGAAAGATTTCAGCCAATCAGACGTGCCGGATGCGCCCAGGCCCCTCCCCTCCCACAGACTCATTGAGTGTGATACTCTCTCCAGGAAGAAATCTGCTGCGCGTCAGAAGACTGACAGCGATTCTTCGTTGGACGGAGGGCAGAGCGACAAGGATTCCAATAGGCTGTCTCGCGTTCTGGGGGTGTTTAAGGGGCGTTCCACCAGCAGCCTTAGCTCTTCCTCCCGCAGCGAGTCAGAGAAGGGAATTGAGCCTGCATGGCGTCTCAAGATCACAGACCGGCTGAAGTTCCGTCTGCGGACGTCCGTAGACGACATGTTCGGGGTGGGCACCCAGCAGAGCCACTCTCCAGAGGGACGCAGGGACAAGAAGAAGAACATCAGACGCAGACACACCATGGGAGGCCAGAGGGACTTTGCTGAGTTGTCTGTGATGGGGGACTGGCAGGGGGGGATGGGCGGGGGCTCGCGGGCAGAGCTGTCGGCTGTGGACCGGCTGAAGCCCAAGTGTTCTTCCCAAGACTTCTCCATCCGGGAGTGGATTGCCCGCGAGCGCCACCGCACCTCCAATCCCGAGGTAAGCCTGGACTTCTCTGAACACCAGGGGGCACTGCTCCTCCTACGCAACCCCGACCCCCAGAACCCCAACCACCAGGCCCAGGAGGCCCCGTCGTCGTCACTCTCAGACCCCCTCTCACTACGCCCAGCTCCAGCTGAGCTGCTGAACGGAGACACAGGTCCCCAGAGTAAAAGCCTGAATCTGTCAGCCACCGCACACCCACACAAACTCTCTGGTGCTCAGGTGGTCCAGTCTCGCTTCTACCAGTACCTGTGAGAGGTGGTGTCTGTCTGTCTTTCTGTCTGTGAGATGTGTATGTGTTTGAGAGTCTGTGAGTGGATGTGAGTGATGTTTGTAAATGACCAGTGAGCATGTACAGGTACTGTGAAGTGACGTTAGTGTGTTTACTCAGTCTGTTTGGTGGTGTGTGTTTGTACGCTTAAAATAATAAGGGTTACTGCACAGGGGTGGTTTATCTGACTGACACAACAAGGCATGGAACAAAACATTCAATTCATGTTGATACATTTTCTCCTTTTTTATGACAAATGACAGACTTTGGGATGGGCGTTGGGGTAGAGAAATCCTCACTCTTAACAGAAATCCCTGTTATGCTGAAGATTGTGACTCGAGGGCCTCTTGCTCATGGATGAACTGATGAGTCAGAAAGTTGATTGGTGTAAGGAAGTGTAAACATGGCTGGTGTTTCAAGTTAAAGATTGTGAAAATACAGTAACTGACTTGTAGGAGGCAGATTTGTTTTAAAGTATTGCAGAGGAACTATTTTTGTTGTATGAGGGTCTCGGTTGGTTAAAAGTGAGTCCTTCAGTAACCAAATTTTAAGAATGTACGACGTGCTTGCTGTAATACTAACTAAAGCTTTAGTTGCTTGTTCATATTTTAAATTGTACAGATTCCTCTTCCTCTCTACTTGAAGTGTTTTTATTTTCGGGATAGCCTGTGTTCTGGACTGCCGTCGAGTGACCTCTTTCAAGGTGCATTGTGACAAGACACTGGACTAATGACGTCATGAAAATACAAAATAACTGTTTTTATTCCACCCTTTTAAGAAAAAAGCAGTGAACTACTTCCCTCTAATTCAATATGCTGTGTGCTTGTGGTTTCATGCTTTGGTCAATTAAGGGCATCAGATGGGGGGGGGTCAAGAGGGAGAAGAATATGAATAATCAAATCAGAAATCATGTTTCTTTCGCAATAGGAAGTGCCTCATAATGAAATGTAAAGGGTGCCAAATCGTCTTTGTTGAGATGCATAAAGATTTGACTGTGAATGATATTATCGTGGACTCACACTGTCATTCTACAGGTTCTATCTTAAACAGAGGAAGGCCGAGCTTCCATTCCCTAGGCATTCCACTCTGCTCTTCACCTTTTTTATACTTTTGTTTTTTCATTTCCTTTTTTTGCATTTTGGATTAACAGAACTTGAATTTAAAATATTTCTGTATAAAATAAGTACCATGTGTATATAAATGCCATATTTTAGCTGCCTTTGTTTCATTTCCAGATTTTTTTTTCTAAGTAAAAAGTACAGTATTGAGATGTTGCTGATGGTAGGGTGGGTGTTAGATTACAGACTTGTGATAGTCCAGTGGTTCTCTGGGGAGCGATGAGAGATTCCTCCCTGCATGTGAAAAGGCTTCATTGAGCTGCTGGACTGTTTGTATCATTATGGCATGTTCTCTCTCTGAGTGGAGGGGCATGGGCTCCTAAACACTGGAAATAAATCTTATCAATGGCTAAAAGCATATGGCTGGTGTTTTTACAATCTACTGCACTACCTTCCCTGGTTAGTTCCTGCTAAATAGTATTATTCTATAACTATCATGCCCTAATGTTTACCTCAACTGATGTTGCTTGTGTGTGGTAGGAGTTATGGTAAACTTCCTTCTTTAGCTGGGCAGTGTCCAATGAAAACAAAGCCACCAAGAACAAAATGTACCCAAGTAAATTTGAAAATGCTTTATGTACAAGTCACACACACACAGTTCTAGTTAGACTTTTCAACATTTTGTAAAACAGCTGACAACTAACAGAAGTGAGGTCATGGGGACAGACGGTCAAGCCACTGAACACTTCATTTAAATGAGCTGACAGAGAACCAAACATTAACTCTCTAAAACCTACACTGAATATGCCTCATGATCCTTTTGATGTAGTTACAACAGCCAGAACTGTCAGGTTTGTGTCTATTATACAAGAATAATAGTACACTTTTATAATGGGAGTTATAAAATCGCATTACATTTTTAACCATATGGACTGGTCTGAGCAATGATTCAACTCAAGTAAATTATGTCCAAATCTTTCTTAGATGAAAAATGAAATGTTACAGTCCTTGACATGAATATGTCTACCCCCAGTAGTAAGGCACAGTGACTAAGCACTCGACTCAATCAGTAGCACTGAAGAACCTGCACTACAGCGCGATAGTCATTTTAATGTTCCCACATTCAGAAGTTGCACTTTAGCACAGATCTTCAGCGCTACGGATTGAATTGTGCCCTTCCATAACACTAGAGCGCCTCTCCAAATGACAGGAGTGAAAAAAATGTATTACTTTAACTTTGTACCCTCACTCATTTGGAAAGGAAATCATGGGCCGATGTGACCACCATACATTAACTCAAAGCCACATTACTTACTGAAAGACATATTGAACATTACCAACAGCAATTAAGAGAAATAAGTTGTTCTGTGTGCTGCTGTTTTAACATCAGAATCATGGACACAAACTCTGGTGGATGGTGGAGTCAACAACAGGTAGCTCATCCATGTTTACTGCAATGAAAATAAGCCTTGATGTTCGTTGAGCACTATATATTTACTTGTGTGTGTGGTGGGAGAGGAAATGCATCCCTCAATAGATGCCGGTTGGAGTGGTGGTTCACTACTTTAGCTGTCCACAAGGGGGGTTACTAGAGGGTTCTTCAGTGACCAGATTATTGGTCCCCAAAAAATAACTTGTTCACTGCTAAGACATTTTTATTTTATTTACCAAAGTCAACATCCATGATGGAGATGTCTTGCTGGCCAGTCCAGTTGTCACCCAACTAAAAGTGATGAAGAATAAAGATGAAGAGCGAGGTGTGAGGTCCTTGGTACATGCAGGTACTGTGCTCTAAAGAGGAGCCCAAATTATACAGAGGGTGGAGTAGGTTGGCCTGCTCCTAGATCTGGCTTGCCAATGCCAACTCTAAATGAGCATTGTCACAGCTGACCATCAGAGTTGGCAAGACAGCACAAACAGATCTGGGCCAGGCTAGGGGTGAGGGTAATGAGTTGAGAAGGATTTGTTGCATATTGTGCTGTGGTAGCTGGAGTGTTAACCACGTGTCAGCTGGTTTAAACATCTCCCTCATCCTCCTTGTCCTTCTTGTCCTCGCTTGGTAAGTCCGGCAGTCGGAAACACTCCTCAAAGAAGTTAACTAGTGATTGGCTCAGGTGTTGCCGTGTGCCATCGCTATGCAGGAAGTGTCCCTCATCTGGGTAGATCTACAGTACAAAGACATTACAAAATAAAAGGCATGTAGGTAGGTAGGTAGGTAACAATATTTGACACAGTGCTCATAATGCCTTCATAACAATGTCCTAAACATGTTGTCAAGCTTACCTGTAGAGAGTAATTTGCCTTCTCATTGATTAAATGGTTGATGAATTTTGCAGAGTGCTGGAAATGGACTTTCTCTTTAGGGAAGGAGAGAGGGTAACATGACATGTAAGATGTGTATATTCAGTCACAGTACTTCAACATTCAGCCTCAAAGTTAATCAGTTAATAAGACTGCTTTGACAGTAACTTAGCCAATGCCCAAATAGGAGTTGGCAAGACAGCACAAACCGATAGATCTAGGAAAGGCTAACTGATCGATAGTAATGACTGTACCATCAGCAGTTGGATGGATGATCATGTACTTCCTGTTCATTAGGTGAGCTGCCCGGTGTGCTAAACTTGCCACCTGAAGGAAAGAGGACAGCGAACAGCAGCATGAAATACAAATTATTTGTCTGACTAGCGGATAAAGTGTACGAAGTGATGAATCTTTACCGAGTATACTCGAGAGTCTGTCTTTGGTGATCCAAGGTATCTCTCTGAAAATGCTGAAGCTGGTGTATAAAGAAGGAACACGTAATAGCATGTTATAAGGCACTGTTCAAACTAAAATACATTGTTTGTAGTGAGAAATTATTCATGCGGCAAGAAATGATGTTGCAAAAGCAAATCATTACCATACAACTTGAAATCTGTGATGGGCGAGACGGCTGCTCCACATTTAAGCAGGGAGTCTTCAGAACTTAAAAGCAGGGTGGCTAAATATCCTCCATAAACCTATATAGACAGATAAGGTACAGTTAGTGAGGGACACTTAATAGTATCGTGTTTCTTGAACAAACAGTATAGAAATACATTGTTGCCATATCAAGGCTAGAGCCTTCACATACACCACTCCAAAGACAAACTGCATACACATCATAACTTTCTATAGACAAATGAGGACTTCCAAACTGAAACCTGATTGAAATATTTCTGTTGTTGCTGGGCCGTCGTGTGTAGTTGCTCTCGTAGTTATGAATCCCAAATGGGACCCTATTCCTTTTATAGTGCAACAGAGCAGAAGCTCACATCATATCTAAACTTAGCTAAAAAAGAAACGTCCTCTCACTGTCAACTGCGTTTATTTTCAGCAAACTTAACATGTGTAAATATTTGTATGAACATAACAAGATTCAACAAATGAGACATACATTGAACAAGATCCACAGACATGTGCTTCTACACCTGCATTGCTTGCTGTTTGGGGTTTTAGGCTGGGTTTCTGTACAGCACTTCAAGATATTAGCTGATGTACGAAGGGCTATATAAAATAAACTTGATTGATTGATGTGACTAACAGAAATGGAATAATGTGTCCCTGAACAAAGGGGGGTCAAAATCAAAGTAACAGTCAGTATCTGGTGTGGCCACCAGCTGCATTAAGTCCCGCAGTGCATCTCCTCCTCATGGACTGCACCAGATTTGCCAGTTCTTGCTGTAAGATGTTACCCCACTCTTCCACCAAGTTACCTGCATGTTCCCAGACATTTCTGGGGGGAATGGCCCTAGCCCTCACCCTCCGATCCAACACGTCCCAGACGTGCTCAATGGGATTGAGATCCAGGCTCTTCGCTGGCCATAGCAGAACACTGACATTCCTGTCTTGCAGGAAATCACGCACAGAACGAGCAGTTTGGCTGGTGGCATTGTCATGCTGGAGGGTCATGTCAGGATGAGCCTGCAGGAAGTGTACCACATGAGGGAGGAGGATGTCTTCCCTGTAAGGCACAGTGTTGAGATTGCCTGCAATGACAACAAGCTCAGTCCAATGATGCTGTGACACACCGCCCCAGACCATGATGGACCCTCCACCTCGATCCCGCTCCAGAGTACAGGACTCGGTGTAACGCTCATTCCATCGACGATAAACGCGAATCTGACCATCACCCCTGGTGAGACAAAACCACGACTCGTCAGTGAAGAACACTTTTTGCCAGTCCTGTCTGGTCCAGCGACGGTGGGTTTGTGCCCATAGGCGACGTTGTTGCCGGTGATGTCTGGTGGGAACCTGCCTTACAACAGGCCTACAAGCCCTCAGTCCAGCCTCTCAGCCTATTGCGGTCAGTCTGAGAACTGATGGAGGGATTATGCGTTCCTGGTGTAACTTGGGCAGTTGTTGTTGCAATCCTGTACCTGTCCCGCAGGTGTGATGTTCGGATGTACCGATCCTGTGCAGGTGTTGTTACACGTGGTCTGTCACTGCGAGGGCGATCAGCTGTCTGTCTGTCTCCCTGTAGCGCTGTCTTAGGCGTCTCACAGTACGGACATTGCAATATATTGCCCTGGCCACATCTGCAGTCCTCATGCCTCCTTGCAGCATGTCTAAGGCACGATCACGCAGATGAGCAGGGACCCTGGGCATCTTTCTTTTAGTGTTTTTCAGATTCAGAAGAAAGGCCTCTTTAGTGTCCTAAGTTTTCATAAATGCGACCTTAATTGCCTACCGTCTGTAAGCGGTTTGTGTCTTAACGACCGTTCCACAGGTGCATGTTCATTAATTGTTTATGGTTCATTGAACAAGCATGGAAAACAGTGTTTAAACCATTTACAATGAAGATCTGTGAAGTTATTTGGATTTTTACGAATTATCTTTGAAAGACAGGGTCCTGAAAAAGGGACGTTTCTTTTTTTGCTGAGTTTAGATATGTGGGAGTGAGCTTCTGCTCCATGTTCCAGACAGAGTAAAACCCTCGCCCACTCTTTCTTCAGCTCAGATACAGTACTTGAATTGACAAGAGGAGGAAAGGGAACTGAATAACTTTTTTTACATGGCTTGAATAAGTAGCTAGCTTCTGTTCTTCAAGCATTGATTCTCCCTACCTTTCCATATACTCCAATTCGACTTTTGTCGATGTACATTTCTTTCGATATCAGTCTAGAATAAAGAAGAATAAACAATCAATGCTTTGTTGGTATTAGATTTCCAACAACCCAGTAACGTGCTATAATGAAAAATTGTATCTTAGTTTTTCCCACTGTAATTAAACTGTACCTGCAAATAGCAACTGTAAGATGTGATAACATGGTGTTAGCATATAAAGAGGGAGCAATTATTTGAATTCTCAAAGAAGATTATACTGTGTCCAGGTGTGTCTCTCCCTCCTTCTCACCTGAGGGCCTCCATCTGGTCCCTCTCCTCGATCACGCCCAGTTTCCTCCTGATGCGGTGGAGGAGGTTGGTGCCCTGGAACCCGGACCCGTGGCCGTCAAAGCGGATCACAATGGTGCTATAACTGCTCACCAGCACCGTGGCCCAGTCCACACGGAACTGCTCTGTCACCATCTGTCCACCAGGTGTTCCGTCCCTGGGGGAAACGGAGGACAGACAGGAAGAACCAATGATCCATTATAGCTCTCTGTGATGGTCCAAAGTCATGAGTCCAATGTCAAAACAGAATATGCTATAATTCTAATATAATCTCTACTGGGGTTTGTATGATATTTTTATCTAGAATAACATAGTAACTGTATTGTGTGTGTGCGGGGGTAGTTGTTGCCATACTTACACTAGTAGCAGGAGGGGGTAGTGAGCTGTGTCTATGAAACCAGCTGGCTTCAGAATCTGCATCGTCAGAGCTGCAAGAAACAAGACTAAATGAAATGTGGTTCTTCTTAAATTATCATCTCAAATCTCATAACTAATGCCATTGTTAGAGTGCAGCCCAGTAGTGCATATCAGCATTTATGAAGACATTATACAAAGGGTGAGTCTAATCCTGAATGCTGTGTCATGACTGTCCTTTGAGGATACAAATAGGTCAGATCAGCTTGGCAATGGATGACTTCAACCAGACCCTCTCTCACCGACAGAGGGGGGAGAAGGGAACTGGTGGGGGTTGACACCTCATGCCCTGTTTTAAATTAGAGGAGATCCAGGGTCTCCCTCTCCAAATTCAAAAAGTAATGTGCTTTGTCTCCAGAGACGTTTTCCCGCCGAAACTCAAACACATTCTAAAGTTAATACTGGAACAATATTTCTAACATAGAATGTGTGGAATGGTCAGAGGCGATCTAAAGAATAATAATGTCATACGGGTTGTTATTTTGTGATGTCATTAAAAATGTTAAAAGGGAAATACTGTAACTTAAAGATTATATATACACTACATGTACAAAGTCTCCATCTTTAACATTGTGTATGAAATATGAAAAATTATGAAATTATTTTTGTTAAGATAGGAATGGGATTTTAGGAGCCATAAGAGATCATTTGTCTTCTATAAACTTTGCACAGTAAGTAGCCACGCCCCGAGTGAGGTCAGAGCGCGTGTCAGTCTGACGGAACTGACACTTTTAACCAGAGTGCATAAAGGATTGGTAAAGAAATTACATTTCAGACCAGAGAGGCGTGTAGCTGCAGCTCACATCCAAAGTGGTTCGAACTCTGAATATCAACACAAGGTCGAGGTGAGAAGCTCACAGACAATCATTGGTACGGCTGATTAGCTGTCCTAAGTAAAGTATCTAGAAAAGTGAATTTAAGTGGGACCATTCTACTACTCTTCTCAAATCACTGTTGTATGCTACTTTCATCCCCCAATGGGAACCATCGACACGGCTGGCTAGCCTATCTTCAAAGAGGCAGTTTCAGGAGTGAATGGAAGGTTTGTGTGATTACTGTGAGAGTACAGTAGCAAGAAAATGTATGTGGACTCTGGAATTACCTGGATTTCTGCATACATTGGTCATAAAATTTGATCTGATCTTCATCTAAGTCACACCAATAGACAAACACAGTCTGCTTAAACTAATAACACACAAACAATTAGACGTTTTCATGTCTTTATTGAACACACTGTGTAAACATTCACAGTGCAGGGTGGAAAAAGTATGTGAACCCATGGATTTATAACTGGTTGACCCTCCTTTGGCAGCAATAACCTAAAAAAAAATGTTTTCTGTAGTTGCCGATCAGAGCTGCACATTGGTCAGGAGGAATTTTGGACAATTCCTCTTTACAAAACTGTTTCAGTTCAGCAATATTCTTGGGATGTCTGGTGTGAACCGCTCTCAAGGTCATGCCACAGCATCTCAAATCGGGTTTAGTTCAGGACTCTAACTGGGCCACTCCAGAAGGCGTATTTTCTTCCATTCTTTTGTTGATTTACTTCTGTGTTTTGGGTTGTTGTTCTGTTGCATCACCCAACTTCTGTTGAGCTTCAATTGGCGGAGAGAGAGTCTTACATTCTCCTGAAAAAATGTGTTGATAAACTTGGGAATTCATTTTTCGGTCGATGATAGCAAGCTTTCCAGGCACTGAGGTAGCAAAGCAGCCCCAAACCAGGATGCCTCCTCCACCATACTTTACAGTTGGGATGAGGTTTTGATGTTGGTGTGCTGTGCCTTTTTTCTCCACACAAAGTGTTGTGTGTTCCTTCCAAACAACTCAACTTTAGTTTAATCTGTCCACGGAATATTTTGCCAGTAGCTCTGTGGAACATCCAGGTGCTCTTTCGCGAACTTCAGACGTGCAGCAATGGGGTTTTTTGGACAGCAGTGGCTTCTTCCGTGGTATCCTCAAATGAACATCAATCTTGTTTAGTGTTTTACGTATCGTAGACTCGTCAACAGAGATGTTAGCATGTTCCAGAGATTTCTGTAAGTCTTTAGCTGACAGTAGGATTCTTCTTAACCTCATTGAGCATTCTGCGCTGTGCTCTTGCAGTCATCATTGTAGAACGGCCACTCCTAGGGAGAGTAGCAACAGTGCTGAACGTTCTCCATTTTATAGACAATTTGTCTTACCGTGGACTGATGAACATCAAGGCTTTTAGATATACTTGTGTAACCCTTTCCAGCTTTATGCAAGTCAACATTTCTTCTGAGATCTCTTTTGTTCGAGGTATGATTCACATCAGGCAATGCTTCTTGTGAATAGAAAACGCACATTTTGTGAGTGTTTTTTATAAGGCAGGGCAGCTCTAACCAACATCTCAAATCTCGTCTCATTGATTGGACACCAGGTTAGGTAACTCCTGACTCCAATTAGCTTTTGGAGAAGTCATTAGCCTAGGGGTTCACATACCTTTTCCAACCTACACTGTGAATGTTTAAATAGACAAGAAAAATACAATAATTTTTGTGTTATTAGTTGAAGCACACTGTGTGTCTTTTGCTGTGACTTAGATGATGATCAGATCAAATTTGATGACCAATTTATGCAGAAATCCAGGTAATTCCAAAGGGTTCACATACTTTTTCTCCCCAATTTCGTGGTATCCAATTGGTAGTTACAGTCTTGTCTCATCGCTGCAACTCCCATACGAACTCGGGAGAGACGAAGGTTGAGAGCCGTGCGTTCTCCAAAGCACCAACCAAGCCACACTGCTTCTTGACACAATGCCCACTTAACCCGGAAGCCAGACGCACCAATGTGTCGGAGGAAACACCATACACCTGGCGACCATGTCAGCGTGCACTGCGCCCGGCCTGCCACAAGAGTCACTAGAGCACGATGGGACAAGGACATCCCTGCCGGCCAAACCCTCCCCTAACCCGGACGACGCTGGGCCAATTGTGCGCCGCCCCATGGGTCTCCCGGTCACGAACCCAGAATCTCTAGCGACACAGCTAGCACTTCAATGCAGTGCCTTAGACCACTGAGCCACTCCACAGGCCATATGATGACATATATAATGTCATCTTAAAGAATGCAGATGAAAAGGGCATTGTCTAGCTTCCTATGGATAAGTGCACCATGGAGGGATACCTACTGTAATCGTCTATGGTGATGGTCTCGTACTCCACTTTGGGCATCTGCATGCTGTGGTACGTGTTATTCACTCCCTCGTTAGTCTCCAGGTCCAGGACCTCTGCAGTGACATGGAAGAAAGAGTCTCATTGTTCACTTACAGTATAGTCTGAGTGGCAGCTTCATGAAGCATCGAACACATTTCCCATTGAATTTTTTGTGAAGTGATATTAAAGACACTATACTGAATAAAATGCCCCTCAGCTTCAGTGCCCTTTATGGTACAGTCCAGGGTCAGGCTTCATAGCACTCACTCTGTCGGTCTTTTGTGCTGTAGATGGCAACACTGGGTACATCGGGGCCTGGATGGTGATACATGGGGGGGGCGGGGCAGGGAAAGAGAGAGAGAGTTGGAGGTTGTAGGTTATTATAGGAAGAAACACTTGAAGGTTCATATAAATGGCCTCTAATGGAAAAGCAACAAAAAAATCCCTCTCACTCTTTCCATCTTTAGTAATGCAAGTCTAGAAATAACCCTTCTCAGCCAGCCATGTGTCATTACTGAGAAGCCACTGTCTGTCTGTAGCACCTTGGGGAGCAGCTGAATGAATAGCTGGCTGTTATTATTACTCAGAACAGACCAGGGCTGCTCTCCACTCACAAGATCGAATTAATGAAAAGACCGTTGCCCTTTTTCCTCTCCAGAGTGGACCCTCTAAACAAATGTCAAGTGTCATGTTAAACTTCCGGCGCCGACTCCATTTTGTTGCTCCCAGCCTATAGACAGAGACTAAAACAGGAAGCTCCCGCGCTCAGGTCTGTTCAACGCTGGTCCGACCAATCTGATTCCACGCTTTAAGATTGCTTCGATCACGTGGATTGGGATATGTTCCGCACTGCGTCAAACAACAACATTGACGAATACGCTGATTCGGTGAGTGAGTTTATTAGCAAGTGCATCGGCGATGTCATACCCACAGCAACTATTAAAACATTCCCAAACCAGAAACCGTGGATTGATGGCAGCATTCGCACGAAACTGAAAGTGCGAACCACTGCTTTTAACCAAGGCAAGGTGACCGGAAACATGACCGAATACAAACAGTGTAGCTATTCCCTCCGCAAGGCAATCAAACAAGCTAAGAGTCAGTATAGAGACAAAGTAGAGTCACAATTCAACGGCTCAGACACGAGAGGTATGTGGCAGGGTCTACAGTCAATCACGGATTACAAAAAGAAAACCAGCCCCGTTGCGGACCAGGATGTCTTGCTCCCAGACAGACTAAACAACTTCTTTGCTCGCTTTGAGGACAATACAGTGCCACGGGCCGCTAACAAAACCTGTGGACTCTCCTTCACTGCAGCCGACGTCAGTAAAACATTTAAACGTGTTAACCCTCGCAAGGCTGCAGACCCAGATGGCATCCCCAGCCGCGTCCTCAGAGCATGCGCAGACCAGCTGGCTGGTGTGTTTACGGACATATTCAATCAATCCTTATCCCAGTCTGCTGTTCCCACATGCTTCAAGAGGGCCACCATTGTTCCTGTTCCCAAGAAAGCTAAGGTAACTGAGCTAAACGACTACCGCCCCGTAGCACTCACTTCTGTCATCATGAAGTGCTTTGAGAGACTAGTCAAGGACCATATCACCTCCACCCTACCTGACACCCTAGACCCACTCCAATTTGCTTCCCGCCCCAATAGGTCCACAGACGACGCAATCGCAACCACACTGCACACTGCCCTAACCCATCTGGACAAGAGGAATACCTATGTGAGAATGCTGTTCATCGACTACAGCTCAGCATTTAACACCATAGAACCCTCCAAACTCGTCATCAAGCTCGAGACCCTGGGTCTTGATCCCGCCCTGTGCAACTGGGTACTGGACTTCCTGACGGGCCGCCCCTAGGTGGTGAGGATAGGTAACAACATCTCCACCCCGCTGATCCTTAACACTGGGGCCCCACAAGGGTGCATTCTGAGCCCTCTCCTGTACTCCCTGTTCACCCACGACTGCGTGGCCATGCACGCCTCCAACTCAATCATCAAGTATGCAGACGACACTACAGTGGTAGGCTTGATTACCAACAACGACGAGACGGCCTACAGGGAGGAGGTGAGGGCCCTCGGAATGTGTTGTCAGGAAAATAACCTCACACTCAATGTCAACAAAACAAAGGAGATGATCGTGGACTTCAGGAAACAGCAGAGGGAGCACCCCCCTATCCACATCGACGGGACAGTAGTGGAGAGGGTAGTACGTTTTAAGTTCCTCGGCGTACACTTCACGGACAAACTGAATTGGTCCACCCACACAATTCGGCTTGTCACCTAAAACCCTCACAAACTTCTACAGATGCACAAGAGCATCCTGCCGGGCTGTATCACCGCCTGGTACGGCAACTGCTCCGCCCACAACCGTAAGGCTCTCCAGAGGGTAGTGAGGTCTGCACAACGCATCACCGGGGGCAAACTACTACCCTCCAGGACACCTACACCACCCGATGTCACAGGAAGATCATCAAGGACAACAACCACCCGAGCCACTGCCTGTTCACCCCGCTATCATCCAGAAGGCGAGGTCAGTACAGGTGCATCAAAGCAGGGACCGAGAGACTGAAAAACAGCTTCTATCTCAAGGCCATCAGACTGTTAAACAGCCACCACTAACATTGAGTGGCTGCTACCAACATACTGACTCAACTCCAGCCACTTTAATAATGGAAAAATGTATGTAAAAAATGTATCACTAGCCACTTTAAACAATGCTACTTAATATGCTACTTAATATAATGTTTACATACCCTACATTACTCATCTCATATGTATATACTGTACTCTATACCATCTACTGCATCTTTCCATCTTTATGTAATACATGTATCACTAGACACTTTAAACAATGCCACTTTATATGTTTACACACCCTACATTACTCATCTCATATGTACATACTGTACTCTATATCATCTACTGCATCTTGCCTATGCCGTTCTGTACCATCACGTATTCATATATTTTTATGTACATATTCTTCATCCCTTTACACTTGTGTCTATAAGGTAGTTGTTGTGAAATTGTTAGGTTAGATTACTCGTTGGTTATTACTGCATTGTCGGAACTTGAAGCACAAGCATTTCGCTACACTCGCATTAACATCTGCTAACCATGTGTA
This sequence comes from Salvelinus fontinalis, assembly GCF_029448725.1. Lineage (NCBI taxonomy): Eukaryota > Metazoa > Chordata > Actinopteri > Salmoniformes > Salmonidae > Salvelinus > Salvelinus fontinalis. Next base: position 24,706,422 of record NC_074681.1, on the reverse strand, counting down.
TGTGACAAATACAATTTGATTTGAATCAGCTGCCATGGCAACTGCACCGGTAGGAGAGAACGATGATTAACGTTCTCAGAGAGAATGAGAACACAGACATAAAAAAGGCCATGCAGCGCTGAGCCCGTCCTCATCTGTCCCTCCCTGGGCCCTGCTCTCATTTCAGACAGAACCTGTCTGACACACAGGAAGCAGGGCACGACATACGGCTCTATGCCAACTACTGTAGTTTGATACAGCAGGAACACTGTAGGATGCAGGCTGGCAGTTCACATTGAGCTACATCTGATTGGCAAGTAGAAAGAGTGGTTAGTGGTGTACTGCAGTCAGATTCAATACAACCTTTTGTCACAGCATTGAACACTAATTCAAATTAATATTTTGACTCAGATTTTTTTTAAATGTCATATATTTGACACTAAACACCCCACTAAAACCTCAGCAGCATAGCCAAAGACTTCAATTTATTTATTTATCACAAAAATCTACTGATTCCGGAAAGTGCAACATATACTGCTTAGTGTTCAGAATTCAAGGTCAGGAGCACTCACCTTTACAGTTGAGCAGGAAGTACTGCATGTTGTGGCTGAAGGAGCCGTCCACATAGCCACACTTGAACTCACATGACAGACAGCGGCGGTTGAACGGGCCTGTAGTGTCCGCACTGATATAGGATAAATACAGTAAACCATGCTATTAGCATTATCTGGAGTATTTCTGGTGTCCTGTGTGAATTTAATCTCTCTCTCTCTCTCTCTCTCTCTCTCTCTCTCTCTCTCTCTCTCTCTCTCTCTCTCTCTCTCTCTCTCTCTCTCTCTCTCTCTCTCTCTCTCTCTCTCTCTCTCTCTCTATCTCTCTCTCTCTCTCTCTCTCTCTCTCTCTCTCTCTCTCTCTCTCTCTCTCTCTCTCTCTCTCTCTCTCTCTCTCTCTCTCTCTCTCTCTCTCTCTCTCTCTCTCAATTTGCATGACGTAACAATGTACATATTGCCTTTGGATATTTGCAATATGGAGAGAAAAAAAAAGATAATCAAATTGTCAACGCGGGGCCTCCCGGGTGGCGAAGTGGTCTAGGGCACTGCATCGCAACGCTAGCTGCGCCACCAGAGTCTCTGGGTTCGCGCCCAGGCTCTGTCGCAGCCGGCCGCGACCGGGAGGTCCGTGGGGCGACGCACAATTGGCCTAGTGTCGTCCAGGTTAGGGAGGGTTTGGCCGGTAGGGATATCCTTGTCTCATCGCGCTCCAGCAACTCCTGTGGCGGGCTGGGCGTAGTGCGCGCTAACCGAGGGGGCCAGGTGCACGGTGTTTCCTCCGACACATTGGTGCTGCTGGCTTCCGGGTTGGTGGCGCGCTGTGTTAAGCAGTGCGGCTTGGTTGGGTTGTGCTTTGGAGGACGCATGGCTTTCGACCTTCGTCTCTCTCGAGCCCGTACGGGAGTTGTAGCGATGAGACAAGATAGTAATTACTAGCGATTGGATACCATGAAAATTGGGGAGAAAAGGGGGTAATATTTAAAAAAATAAAAATTGTCAACGGGACAACAGTAACAACAATAACCAAGGGTCAAAATAACCATACATTGAACAATAACAATAAGCATACAGTAGAGTACATGTGCAGGTTGATTGGTCTGTCAGACACTGTCCCTCAACTGATGGCAGGCAGCAATGTAGTGCGCTACCAACCCAGAGCTCTATGCATCCTCCCCCAACAGGACGGGTAGCCTACTCTCATCAGAGAGGTCTTTGAAACCTTGAATAAGGGTTTCAAATTTGGGGAAATGACACTCTCTAATTGTTTTATATTTTGTCAGGAAATGCAGCTCCGTCCCAGGTTCTGCTGTTGTGCAGTGGTTGCACAGCCTTTCCTCTTCAGGGAGCCAGGTTTTCCTGTGTCTACCCTTCTCAATGGCAAGGTTGTGCTCACTGAGCCATTACTTTGTCAAGGTTTTTCTAAGGTTTTGATCAGTAACCATGGTCAAATAGTATATCTCTCCCTCCCTCTCCCCCTCTCTCCCTAAGCCCTGGGACTATGCCTCAGGACTACCTGGGCTGATGACTCCTTGCTGTCCCCAGTCCACCTGCTGCTGCTCCAGTTTCAACTGTTCTGCCTGCGGCTATGGAACCCTGACCTGTTCACCAGACGTGCTACCTTGTCCCGGATCTGCTGTTTTCGACTCTCTCTCTCTACCGCACCTGCTGTCTCTAACTCTGAATGATTGGCTATGAAAAGCCGACTGACATTTACTCCTGAGGTGCTGACCTGTTGCACCCTCTACAACCACTGATTATTATTATTTGACCCTGCTGGTCATCTATGAACATCTTGGCCATGTACTGTTATAATCTCCACCGGCACAGCCAGAAGAGGACTGGACACCCCTCAGAGCCTGGTTCCTCTCTAGGTTTCTTCCTAGGTTCCTGGGGAGTTTAGCAACTGTGCTTCTACATCTGCATTGCTTGCTGTTTGGGGTTTTATGTTGGGTTTCTGTATAGCACTTTGTGACATTGGCTGATGTAAAAAGGGCTTTATAAATACATTTGATTGATTGATTGATTATACCCTATTAGATAAAAACAATGACATAGTGAACTCTCACAGAATAAACCCTCTAACTATACCTGTAGAGGTGTCGTCGTTTTGGATCATCCTCTGTGCTCAAAAAGTATCTGTAAAACATTGTGATGAAGATCAGTTTGGAGTTCAATGACTATTACCTGAACAAGAGAAGGTAAGTCAAATATCCATGGTAACATTTGATCAACTATAAGTGATAAGAAATTATATGTATGTAGGAATCATAATGGTACTATTTGGTCACGTTACTGTAATGTATGGGTGGAGAGACTTACATGAGCTGCTTGTCTTGGCTGTAGGCTAGTATCTGAGTAACGTCCCAGTCTCCTGATGTCAGGGACTGCAGAGTGTCTGTGCTGGTGTTGGGCTGGAATGGAACAATACATGTTAACATGACAACTACAGGTTAAAGAACAGTTGGCTCTGGCAAACAAACAGCAGAGACCTGAGGACACCATCCAACCTGGAACTGAAACAGACCAGATACAACTTCAATTATCACTGAGGTGTCGAAGCCTTTGAGCCCAACAAATGGCAGGAATCTCACAGGCTACCCCACCCAAATCCAGAGGCCTTTGAAGCACTCTCCCACTGTTCAGAGACCATCCACTGGTATTTTCCACAAGAAATCACTCCAGAAATAAAAGCTTCTCCCAAGTGGGTGTGACACCTACTCCTGTTGCCTGCTGCACTGCTGCTGGGATTCCACCTGGCGATCTGTTCACCGTCTGCCCTGTCTTGTCTCCCCCTGTCTGGTACATGTACCCCCACCACACTCACCACTCTCTCCCGAGCTTTCGTTCACCTCCAACACACACACACTGTTGGGGTGAGTGACTCTGAACTTACAATGGCTAGCCCCAAGTCATTATGTATTTTTTATTGTGCATTTTGCTATTTGCTTCATAACTCCTGTATGCTTTGTTGACTATGAGCTTTCTTGTTTAACCAACCGTGCAACATACTATGTTTGTTCCCACACTCAGAACTCTGACAGTCTATTGGTTACACAGACTTTTGGCCTCATTATAACCACCTCTCGCTGGCTTTGTATTCATGTTACCTGATGAAATTGCTGTACAATATGATCTTGTTGCCATCTGATGCACATTAAAATGTTATAAATCAACACTACTGAGCTCTCCCTGTCCTCTGCCGTGCCTTGATTCTAATACTGTTGATGATATCGGGAAATGTGCATGTACACCCTGGCCCATCTACTGTTGCTAGCTCCAATTCTGACTTGTGCTCTGATATCTGCTTCACTGATTTCTGCTCTCGTAAAAGCCTGGGTTTTCAGCACGTTAACACTAGAAGCTTATTCCCTAAAATGGATAAATTGAAAGTGTGGATTCACAGCTCCAATCCAGATGTGTTGGTCATTACTGAGACGTGGTTAAGGAAGACTGTTTTGAATACTGACGTTAACCCTTCTGGTTATAACCTTTTTTGGCAAGACAGATCTTCCAAAGGTGGGGGAGTGGCAATCTTACCAAGGATCACCTTCAGTGCTCGGTTGTCTCCACCAAGTCTGTCCCCAAACAATTTGATTTGCTGGTGTAAAGCAATTAACTTTCAAATAGCTCTTTGTTGACTGTTGCTGGATGCTTTCGTCCTCCATCAGCACCGGCCTGTACTCTACCTGCCCCAAACTCTCTCCTGGGCCTGTACACTAAATCAGAATTTTTCCTGCTAGGTGACCTAAACTGGGACATGCTTAAACCACCTGACCAAGTCCTAAAGCAATGGGACTTCCTAAATCTTTCTCAGATTATTACCAATCCCACAAGATATGACTCCAAACACCCAGAAAAGGCTACTCTCCTCGATGTTGTCCTCACAAATAATCCTGATAGGTATCAGTCTGGTGTTTTATGTAATGACCTTAGTGATCACTGTTTTACAGCCTGTGTTCGCAATGGCTGCTCAGTGAAATGACCTATCCTGATTTGTCATAGACGCTTGGCAAAAAACTTAATGAGCAAGCCTTCCTTCATGACTTGGCCTCTGTAAATTGGTACAGAATCATCTTGATCCCCTCTGTCGAAAAAACGCTTGGACCTTCTTTTTTATATTGTCAGTGGTATTGTTAACAATCACGGGCTCATAAAGAAAACGAGAATTAAAAACAGGTTCAGCCCGGGTTCAACCGTGATCTTGCAGTTACTCCACCTCAAGAATTGCATTTGGCGAAAGGCTCGGCACACGCATACTCAGGCTGACTGGCTCTCGTTCAGGCAAATGAGAAATAAGTGTACTCAGGCTATCCGGAAGGCCAAAGTTAGTAAATTTAAGGAGCAGTTCTCTCTCTGTGGGTCTAACCCCAAGAAGTTCTGGAAAATGGTTAAAGACCTGAAGAATAAACCCTCCTCCTCACAGCTGCCCATGTCCCTTAAAGTTGATGTGGTTGTTACTGACAAGAAGCACATGGCTGAGCTCTTTAATCACCACTTCATTAAGTCAGGATTCCTATTTGACTCAGCCATGCCTCCTTGCCCGTACAACATTTCCTTATCTCCACCCCTTCCAATGCAACTAGCCCTGATGCTCCTCCCTCTTTTCCCCCTTCCCGCTACAGCGTTTCTCCCTTCAGGCGGTCACTGAGTCCGAGCCCCTTAAACTTGACCCCAAAAAACCATCTGGGTCAGATGGTTTAGACCCTTTCTACTTTAAGGTTGTTGCCCCTATCATCACCAAGCCAATCTCTGACCTTTTTAACCTGTCTCTTCTCTCTGGGAAAGTTCCCATTGCTTGGAAGGCAGCCACGGTCCGTCCTTTATTTAAAGGGGGAGATCAAGCTGATGCTAACAGTTATAGGCCTATATCTATTTTGCCCTGTTTATCAAAAGTGGCTTTCTTGATGTCTATAGGATTCTCTCTGGTATGCAATCTAGTTTCCGCTCAGGTAATGGATGTATCACTGCAACCTTAAAGGTCCTCAATGCCCTTGAATTTTATAGACTTGGCCAAAGCTTTTGATACGGTAGACCATTCCATTCTTGTGGGCCAGGTAAGGAGTATTGGTGTTTCTGAGGAGTCTTTGGCCTTCTAGAGGCGTCTGTGTTCTTTTGCCCATCTTAACATGTTTTATTTTATTTGCCAGTCTGAGATACAGGTTTTTCTTTGCAACTCTGCCGAGAAGACCAGCATCACGGAGTCGCAACTTCACTGTTGACGTTGAGATGGGTGTTTTGAGGGTACTATTTAATGAAGCTGTCAGTTGAGGACTTGTGAGGTGTCTGTTTCTCAAACTAGACACTCTAATGTACTTGTCCTCTTGCTCAGTTTCTATTCTGGTTTGCGCTGTTCTCTGAAGGGAGTAGTACCCAGCATTGTACAAGATCTTCAGTTTCTTGGCAATGTCTCACATGGAATAGCCTTCATTTCTCAGAACAAGAATAGACTGACGAGTTTCAGAAGAAAGGTCTTTGTTTCTAGCCATTTTGAGCCTGTAATCGAACCCACAAATGCTGATGCTCCAGATACTCAACGAGTTTCAAGAAGGCCAGTTTTATTGCTTCTTTAATCAGAACAACAGTTTTCAGCTGTGCTAAGATAATTGCGAAAGGGTTTTCTAATGATCAATTAGCCTTTTAAAATGATAAACTTGGATTAGCTAACACGACGTGCCATTGGAACACAGGAGTGATGGTTGCTGATAATGGGCCTCTGTACGCCTATGTATATATTCCATAAAAAATCTGCCGTTTCCAGCTACAATAGTAATTTACAACATTAACAATGTTTACACTGTATTTCTGATCAATTTTATGTTATTTTAATGGACAAAAAATGTGCTATTCTTTCAAAAACAAGGACATTTCTAAGTGACCCCAAACCTTCGAACGGTAGTGTACATAACTCCAGGAAGGAGGACAGTGTTGTTCTACCTGGGAGGTTGACATGGAGATATGGAAGAACTTGCCCCTCCCACCCTGAGGTATAGCTCTGGTAAAGAAGAACTTGTATCCATCATGGGAGAAGAGTGGTGCTTCGTTCTACAGTAGGGAGAGAAAGGAGGAGTGAGTCTGAGTACATGAGACAACTAAAATCGGTAAAATGCACTTCTTTCCCTCCAACCGCCTCCCCTTCCTCTGTAAGTGTTGACTGTAATGTATGGGTTGTTTTTTTATGTGTGTTGTGAGTGATAAATGTTATAAAATGCTTTTACTGTTCATATCACTTACCTGTTTGTGTAGCCAGCTATCACTTTCATCCTCATGTTTCTGGAAAAGTATGAGATAGCAAGTAAGGGCTAGGGCCAGTGTAAGAGGGTGGCAATGTGTGCATGCATGTTTGTGTGTGTGTGTGTGTGTGTGTGTGTGTGTGTGTGTGTGTGTGTGTGTGTGTGTGTGTGTGTGTGTGTGTGTGTGTGTGTGTGTGTGTGTGTGTGTGTGTGTGTGTGTGTGTGTGTGTGTGTGTGTGTGTGTGTGTGTGTGTGTGTGTGTGTGTGTGTGTGTGTGTGTGTTTTCGTGTATGTGTGTGAGTTTCACCTTAGTGCAGATTCCTGTGGTGGCCTCACACAGTGTCAATATGGAGTTGTTCTGGGCTCTGTTCAGCCAGTTGACTGCCAGCTTGGTGGTGGTGGCCCACATAACCATTGTGATGTAATATTCCATTCTACACAAAAATAACACAATGGAATGAGTTACAAGTTTAGGTAAATTCATTTCCTATTGTTTTAAAATTGCCATGGTTAATGCAGTATACATTATGATGCAAGGTTATTCCATGATGAATATGGCTCGTAGTCCAAATTTGGCCAGCAGATGATTTTATATGCCCCCCCCCCCCCTCCAAGTAAAAAAAAGATAGTTTATACACACACAGTCAAAAGTTTGGACACACCTACTCATTCAAGGTTTTTTTTCTACAATGCCGAATAATAGTGAAGACATCACAACTATAAAATAACGCTTATGGAATCATGTAGTAGCCAAAAAAGTGTTAAACAAATCAAAATAGATTTTATATTTGAGATTCTTCAAAGTAGCCACCCTTTGACAGCTTTGCACACTCTTGGCATTCTCTCAACCAGCTTAATAAGGAATGCTTTTCCAACAGTCTTGAAGGAGTTCCCATATATGCTGAGCACACTGCTTTTCCTTCACTCTGCAGTCCAACTCCGAACCATCTCAATTGGGTTGAGGTTGGGTGATTATGGAGGCCAAATGATCTTCTTATTTTTTGTATTTTTATTTAACCTTTATTTAACTAGGCAAGTCAGTTAAGAACAAATTCTTACTTACAATGACAGCCTAGGAACAGTGAGTTAAATGCCTTGTTCAGGGGCAGAATTACATATTTTTACCTTGTCAGCTCAGGGATTCGATCCACCAACCTTTCGGTTACTGGCCCAACGCTCTAACCACTAGGTTATCTGCTGCCCCATCTGATGCAGCACTCCATCACTCTTCTTGGTCAAATAGCCCTTACACACCCTGGAGGTGTGTTTTGGGTCATTGTCCTGTTGAAAAACAAATGATAGTCCCACTAAGCTCAAACCAGATGGGATGGCGTATCGCTGCAGAATGCTGTGGTAGCCATGCTGGTTAAGTGTGCATTGAATTCTAAATAAATCACACTGTCACCAGCAAAGCATCCCCACACCTCCTCCTCCATGCTTCACGGTGGGAACCACACATGCGGAGATCATTTATTCACCTACTCTGTGTCTCACAAAGACATGGCGGTTGGAACCAAAAATTGCACATTTGGACTCATCAGACCAAAGAACAGATTTCCAACGGTCTAATGTCCATTGCTTGTGTTTCTTGGCCCAAGCAAGTCTCCTAATTATTGGTGGCCATTATGTGTCTGATACGTGAACTCTGTGAAGCATTTATTTGGGCTGCAATTTGAGATGCAGTTAACTCTAATGAATTTATCCTCTGCAGCAGATGAATTTATCCTCTGCATCCTCTGCAGTAACTCTGGGTCATCCTTTCCTGTGGCGGTCCTCATGAGAGCAAGTTTCATCATTGCGCTTGATGGTTTTTGCAACTGCACTTGAAGAAACTTTCAAAGTTCTTGACATTTTCCTGATCTTCATGTCTTACAGTAATAATGGACTGTTGTTTCTCTTTGCTTATTTGAGCTGTTCTTGCCATAATACGCACTTGGTCTTTTACCAAATAGGGCTATCTTCTGTATACCACTTCTACCTTGTCACAACACAACTAATTTACTCAAACGCATTAAGAAGGGAAGAAATTTCACAAATGATCTTTTAACAAGGTACACCTGTTAATTGAAATGCATTCCAGGTGACTACCTCATGAAGCTGGATGAGAGAATGCCAAGAGTGTGCAAAGGGTGGCTACTTTTAAGAATCTCAAATATAAAATATATTTTGATTAGTTTAACACTTTTTGGGTTACTACATGATTCCATATGTGTTATTTCATAGTTTTGATGTCTTCACTATTATTCTACGATGTCGAAAATAGTCAAAAATATAGAAAAACCCTTGAATGAGTAGGTGTGTCCATACCTTTGACTGGTACTGTGTATATAGTTGGACATAAAAGACTGTAAAAACACCAGGAAATCATCTCCAAGTGATTTTAATTTTGGAAATCTGTTCCAAAGTATTCCCACGCACAATAGAGAGATACTGTATATGTGATCGTATACAAATGTAAGTAAGGTTTGAAATGATTATGTTTTAGTCAAATGTTATTTCTGTGCTTCTTGCAGTCAATTTGCAGTCTACAAATGATTTGTAATTTTGTTCCGGCTCCTGACCATAAAGACAATAATTGTCCCGCGGCTGAATCTAGTTGATGATCCCTGTCCTACGGGATAATAAAGATTATCTTGAACCGTGTAACTGTCATTCAGTCAGTAAGACACTCACCCTATCCTGGGGTCGTCTGGTTTCTTCATCTCCACCGTGTGAAGGGGGCCGTTCAAACTCACCACAGACAGGTGTACTACAGGGTTCTCCTCCCCAGCCTGCAGGGGAAGAGACAGGTTACGCCAGAAATCATATAATTCAGTGGGTTATACGGTATCTATATGGATCCTTTTTGTCTGTGTGAAGTCAACTGTCAGATCCACACAACTCTGTAGAAGAGTTGATCCCTTTTCTGTTCCGACCTGGGTTTGAACCAGAGACGATCTGCACAACAACAATTGGTACTCATTCAATACCACTCACCCAAACACGTCAAGGCATTGTAGGGCAAAGAGGACAGATAATATAGACTAGAGGCTGTCTCTGGGATTTACCTTGGGGTAATGGTACTCCAGCCCAATTGGATACGGGGCGCCAGTGAAAATAGGGACCTCCATCTTGGGCACCAGGGTGTCGTTGATGGTGGCGTAGGCCAGTCTGAGACCATCTGGAGACCACCAATGGGCTATGTGGGTCTGAAGGATCTCCTCTGAAACAACAAACCCCATAAACAATGAACTACTGTATCACACTGTATAAAAGATATGGTGATAAACAACGTCCATTCATCTTCAAGGCAGGCTTTAAGGCTATACGGTTACAAGATAGTTATAAGATTAATAATAAAGCTAATAGTCTGTTGTTTACTGATACGATGTACACTGAACAAAATGTAAATGCAACATGCAACCATTTCAAAGATTTTAGTTACAGTTCATATAAGGAAATCAGACAATTGAAATGGATTCATTAGGCCATAATCTATGGATTTCACATGACTGGGAATACAAATTTTGCATCTGTTGGTCACAGATACCTGTGAAAAAGGTAGGGGTGTGGATCAGAAAACCGGTCAGTATCTGGTGTGACCACCATTCACCTCATGCAGCGCGACACATATCCTAACATAGAGTTGATCAGGCTGTTGATTGTGGCCTGTGGAATGTCGTCCCACTCCTCTTCAATGGCTGGGCGAAGATGCTGGATATTGTCGGGAACTGGAACATGCTGTCGTACACGTCATTCCAGAGCATACCAAACGTGCTGAATGGGTGACATGTCTGGTGAGTATGCAGACCATGGAAGAACTTGGACATTTTCTGATTCCAGGAATTGTGTAGAGATCCTTGCGACATGGGGCCGTGCATTGGGCCTCAGGTTCTCATCACTGTATCTCTGTGCATTCAAATTGCCATCGTTGGTCCCCCCCTAAAATGCAATTGTGTTTGTTGTCCGTAGCTTATGCCTGCCCATACCATAACCCCACCACCACGGTGCACTCTGTTCACATCAGCAAACCACTTGCCCACACAACGCCATCTGCCCGGTACAGTTGAAACCGGGACTCATCGGTGAAGAGCACACTTCCCCAGCGTGCCAGTGGCCATCAAAGGTGAGCATTTTCCCACTGAATTCGGTTACGATGTCAAACTGCAGTCAGGTCAAGACCCTGGTGAGGACATTTTAGATAAATATGCTTTTTGTGCATATGGAACATTTCTGGGATCTTTTATTTCACCTCATGAAACATGGGAACAACACTTTACATGTTGCATTTATATTTTTGTTCAGTATATACAGTTGAAGTCGGAAGTTTACATACACTTAGGTTGGAGTCATTAAAACTCATCTTTCAACCACTCCACAAATTTCTTGTTAACAAACTATACTTCTGGCAAGTCGGTTAGGACATCTACTTTGTGCATGACACAAGTCATTTTTCCAACAATTGTTTACAGACGGATTATCTTGCAAGCTGAAGAACACCATTTCAACCGTGAAGCACAGGGGTGGCAGCATCATGTTGTGGGGGTGCTTTGCTGCAGGGGGGACTGGTGCACTTCATAAAATAGATGACTTCATGTGGAAGGAAAGTATGTGGAAATATTGAAGCAACATCTCAAGACATCAGTCAGGAAGTTAAAGCTTGGTCACAAATGGGTCTTCCAAATGGACAATGACCCCAAGCATACTTCCAAAGTTGTAGCAAAATGGCTTAATGACAACAAAGTCAAGGTATTGGAGTGGTCATCACAAAGCCCTGACCTCAATCCTATAGAACATTTGTGGGCAGAACTGAAAAAGCGTGTGCGAGCAAGGAGGCCTACAAACCTGACTCAGTTACACCAGCTCTGTCAGGAGGAATGGGTCAAAATTCACCCAACTTATTGTGGGAAGCTTGTGGAAGGCTACCCAAAACGTTTGACCCAAGTTAAACAATTTAAAGGCAATGTTACCAAATACTAATTGAGTGTATGTAAACTTCTGACCCACTGGAAATGTGATGAAAGAAATAAAAGCTGAAATAAATAATTCTCTCTACTATTATTCTGACATTTCAAATTCTTAAAATAAAGTGGTGATCCTAACTGACCTAAGACAGGGAATTTTTACTAGGATTAAATATCAGGAATTGTGAAAAACTGAGTTTAAATGTATTTGGCTAATGTGTATGTACATTTCCGACTTCAACTGTATGTCATCATATCCCAAAGTCACTTCTTTAGCTGTGTGTGCTGATAAAGGATATTTCCACCACACAACACAGTAAACAGATGCCGATGGAGCAGATGCCGATGAATGCCTGTCTCTGATTTATGGCACCCATTTACTGTACTGTCACTGGAGTAGAGGTCCATTACTCATAGCTATTGATGAAATATGTTGTAGGCTTACGGACAGAGATACAGAGGGAGGTAGAATATCAGATTATGTTCTGGGTCAATTTATTTCTTTATCATCCATCAGGTGTGGAGAGTGCATGTCAAAAGGTCATTTGAAAACAGAGGTAAAGAAAAGGACAAGATAAGTAATTAAATGAATGGAGTTATATGCTCAGTCAAATATAATCCACTAAAGCCCACCAGGTGGAAGCATAGGCCTTCCAGGAAAGCTTCCTATCAACGGAATGGTACAAACAGCAGCCTTTCCCTGAGACAAACACAATATGACTCAACTTCAGTTGACAGAGGATGAGGATGTTCTATGAAGGACGATGAAGACCAGCATACAGAGATTGTGTGAGAGAGCGGTGTACGATGATTTGACAAACATGTTCACTCGTCGTTCCCCTCTCTAGGGATGAGATATGGATAATTAAATAACTGATTGAATGCGCTCAAGGACATTATTCAACACAATATTCAGTACAGTATGACAGCATACATCCAACATAATCTATTGATGCATAGCAAAATACCATCTTTATGAGGAAGCAGGGTATAGGTGATCTGAAAGAGCTGTGCTCTCTGCTGACCCACTGATAATCAATGGGAGGAAACATTGCTGAAACTGGCCTGGCATTTCAGAGCTTGGGTGAAGGAGTTCTGAGTTCAGTGGGCCTGGTTACTTACTGTATTATATCAGTGGTGACAGCATGAGGACCAGAACCCAGATCTCCACAGCCCTCAGGGAGAGACAGATGGTCTACTAGAAAAATGTCTATATGTTTTCTTCCACTTTGAAAATGTGGAGCACCAAAAAATACAATTTATTTAATTGAAATACAGCCTATATTGGGCCTATATGAATTCTAGCTACTTTTGAAGCACATTTTGTGCCCTAGAAACAAATAAGTAAACTGTAAAGACATTAGTTTATTATAAAAGCTAAAGTATTATATGAATACCTGTCATTGTGTGTGTAGGCACTGTATATACTGAATGTGAAAATATAGTATTATGCTTACTATGCACAGTAGCCTAATGCCCATCAAAGGAAGTGTTGCTCCTGTGCTGTCAGTTTTGTGTGACACTCTCTCTCTGCTCTGACACTCTCTCTCTGCTCTGACACTCTCTCTCTGCTCTGACACTCTCTCTCTGCTCTGACACTCTCTCTCTGCTCTGACACTCTCTCTCTGCTCTGACACTCTCTCTCTGCTCTGACACTCTCTCTCTGCTCTGACACTCTCTCTCTGCTCTGACACTCTCTCTGCTCTGACACTCTCTCTGCTCTGACACTCTCTCTGCTCTGACACTCTCTCTGCTCTGCATGACAATCACTCCTGTCCTGCATGGTTGGAAGATAAACCTGTCTCATTACTATACTACACCACACTCACACCAATCATTCTGCTCTGGTAAGACAGGGAGAGGGACACACTCACACACACACCAGTCTGATGATGTTGCTCTGAGATTTTATTTTACTTTATTTATTTAACCTTTATTTTAGCAGGGAGTCCCATTGAGGCCAATGCCTCTTTGTCAAGGTAGCCCTGCAAGAACACAATTTATAAAATGTACAACATTCAAAGATAAATCAGGTTCTGCAGTTCAAGAGTCACTGCATAACACTAGTGGCATACAAATATTATGCAACGACACTACATGCATAAAAAAGTATGTGGACACCTGCTCGTCGAACATCTCATTCCAAAATCATGGGCATTAATATGGAGTTGGTCCCCCCTTTGCTGATATAACAGCTTCCACTCTTCTGGGAAGGCTTTCCACTAGATGTTGGAACATTGCTGCAGGGACTTGCCTCCATTCAGCAACAAGAACATTAGTGAGGTCAGGCAGTTCGACACTGCTGTTGGGCGATTAGGCCTGGCTCGCAGTCGGCATTCCATTTCATCCCAAAGGTGTTCGATGGGGTTGAGGTTGGCTCTGTGCAGGCCAGTCAAGTCTTCCACACCGATCGACAAACCATTTCTGTATGGACCTCGCTTTGTTCACGGTTGCATTGTCATGCTGAAACAGGAAAGGGCCTTCCCCAAACTGTTGCCACAAAGCTGGAAGCACATAATCGTCTAGAATGTCATTGCATTGTATGCTGTAGTGTTAAGATGTCCCTTCACTGGAACTAAGGGGCCTAGCCCAAACCATGAACCAGACCATTATTCCTCCTGCATCAAACTTTACAGTTGGCCCTATGCATTGGGGCAGTCCGTCAGACTGCCAGATGGTGAAATGTGATTCATCACTGTTTCTGCTGCACCAGAGTCCACTGGCGGCCAGCTTTAAACCACTCCAACCGACGCTTGGCATTGTGCATGGTGATCTTAAGCCATGGAGAGCCATTTCATGAAGCTCCCGACAAACAGTTATTGTGCTGACATTGTTTCCAGAGGCAGTTTAGTAGTGAGTGTTGCAGAGGTCGACCGATTAATCGGAATGGCCGATTTCAAGTTTTCATAACAAACGGAAATCTGTATTTATTTATTTTTTTTATTTTTTTATTTTTATTTTAAATTACACCTTTATTTAATCTTTATTTAACTAGGCAAGTCAGTTAAGAACACATTCTTATTTTCAATGACGAACGAGGCAGAACAACAGATTTTTAACCTTGTCAGCTCGGGGGACCCAATCTTGCAACCTTACAGTTAACTAGTCCAATGCTCTAACACCTCATTACATTGCACTCCACGAGGAGCCAGCCTGTTACGCGAATGCAGTAAGCTAAGGTAAATTGCTAGCTAGCATTAAACTTATCTTATAAAAAACAATCAAATCAATGACTGTCATTGCTCCAATGTGTACTTAACCATAAACATCAATGCCTTTCTTAAAATCAAAACACAAGTATATATTTTTAAACCTGCATATTTAGCTAAAAGAAATCCAGGTTAGCAGGCAATATTAACCAGGTGAAATTGTGTCATTTCTCTTGCGTTCATTGCACGCAGAGTCAGGGTATATGCAACAGTTTGGGCCGCCTGGCTCTTTGCGAACTAATTTGCCAGAATTTTACGTAATTATGACATAACATTGAAGGTTGTGCAATGTAACAGGAATATTTAGACTCATGGATGCCACCCGTTAGATAAAATACGGAACGGAATAAACGTTTTGTTTTCGAGGTGATAATTTCCGGATTAGTCAAAGGTATATGGTTTAGAGAGAAATAGTCGACGCGTTATAATTCCTGTAATAACTTGCGGCTGAACTTGAAAGGGGTTCCTTCGTTATTTTACCGTTCATGTCTTCCATAGAGAATGTCTTGATCTACTTCAAATAAGGTCTGTGTTTCGTGCAGGCTTAAACCGCCTCGACGTTTTGATACCCGTGTAAATCTCACTAGGATAAGGTAACGTTTGTCAACAACAAAAACGTTTGACAAACGTTATCTTCGCTTATATTTAGCTAATATTGATCAGAGTTACCTTGTCCTATGGATATCTACAGTTATAAAATTGGCAAGGTGGTGTAAGCCTACACGAAACACAGACCTTATTTTAGGTTAATCTAAAAATATCCTATGGAATAAATGAAGGAACCACTTTTCAGATTTTGCTAGGTGTCATGGGAATTATGACTCGCACTTTGGTCATCAATTCTTACCATGCCCATTATTAAAATAGGACTTCCTGCATATAGAAATAAAGTTTTGGTTTTCAACATTCATCACAGGTAACTTACTCTATTTTTATTCAAACAGTTGAGAGTATGTCTCCTAAGCAGACTCTTCAGTATCATTGTCACTTCAGAGCTGTGTGTGTGTGTATTTCTGTATTATATTAAGTTAAAATAAGTGTTCATTGTTCATTCAGTATTGTTGCAATTGTCATTATTACAAAAATGTGTGTGTGTATGATATATATATATATATAAAACATTTTTTAAATTTTTTATTAAATCGGTATCTGCTTTTTTTGTCCTCCAATAATCGGTATCGGCGTTGAAAAATCATAATCGGTCGACGTCTACTCACTATTGAGTTACAACCAAGGACTGACATACACCTTAGTCCAGGGGTCGGGAACATTTTTGACTAAGAGAGCCATGAAAGCAAATATTTTGGAAATTTATTTCAGTGAGAGCCATATAATATATTTTAAACGTGAATTCAACTAAATGTCAGTATAATAAGCCTCTGAATTTGTCGAAGTGCCGCTTTACATTCGACCGTTTCATCGATGTAATTTTGTCATTGCAAATTAGACACACCGCAGAACCTGCTCTCTCCACAAAGGCGAATTCTTCGGTCCATTCGTCCTGAAATGTACGATACTCGTCATCTTTTTTCTTTTTGCCATCTTCTTCGAAGGGTTAGCTTTGAGCTAATGACCGAGCAGACTGATTCAAAAGGAGGCGTTTACCTGTTTTACCTAGCAACGGCCGGCGTAGGCCAGTATCATTTAATTAAAATAATGGACAATTGCTCCTGCAGCCCTGAACAGGACATGAGCAGTGAAAAATCGATGGTTGGATTAAAACAAGTGAGAATAGGCCTCCAGGGTGGTGCAGTGGTCTAGAGCACTGCATCGCAGTGCTAGCTGCGCCACCAGAGTCTCTGGGTTCGCGCCCAGGCTCGGTCGCAGCCGGCCGCGACCGGGAGGTCCGTGGGGCGATACACAATTGGCTTAGCGTCGTCCGGGTTAGGGAGGGTTTGTTCGGTAGGGATATCCTTGTCTCATCATGCTCCAGCAACTCCTGTGGCGGGCCGGGTGCAGTGCGCGCTAACCGAGGGGGGCGGGTGCACGGTGTTTCCTCCGACACATTGGTTGCGGCTGGCTTCCGGGTTGGAGGCGCGCTGTGTTAAGAAGCAGTGCGGCTTGGTTGGGTTGTGCTTCGGAGGACGCATGGCTTTCGACCTTCGTCTCTCCTGAGCCCGTACGGGAGTTGTAGCGATGAGACAAGATAGTAATTACTAGCGATTGGATACCACGAAAATTGGGGAGAAAAGGGGATCAAAAAAATAATAATAAAAAAATCACACTTTTTTTTTTTTTTTTTTGGATCTGCGAGCCAGATGCAATCATCAAAAGAGCCACAGGTTCCCGACCCCTGCCTTAGTCAAATACATTGAAACTTTTTTCACAATTCCTAACATTTAATCCCAGTAAAAATTCCCTGTTTTAGGTCAGTTAGGATCACCACTTTATTTTAAGAATGTGAAATGTCAGAATAATAGTAGAGAGAATGATTTATTTCAGCTTTCATTTCTTTCATCACATTCCCAGTGGGTCAGAAGATTACATACACTCAATTAGTATTTGGTAACATTGCCTTTAAATTGTTTAACTTGGGTCAAACGTTTTGGGTAGCCTTCCACAAGCTTCCCACAATAAATTGGGTGAATTTTGGCCCATTCCTCCTGACAAAGCTGGTGTAACTGAGTCAGGTTTGTAGGCCTCTTTGCTCGCACAAGCTTTTCAGTTCTGCCCATAAAATGTCTATGGGATTGAGGTCAGGGCTTTGTGAAGACCACTCCAATACCTTGACTTTGTTGTCCTTAAGCCATTTTTCCACACATTTGGAAGTATGCTTGGGGTCATTGTCCATTTGGAAGACCAATTTGCAACCAAGCTTTAACTTCTTGACTGATGTCTTGAGATGTTGCTTCAATATTTCCACATAATTTTCCATCCTCATGATGCCATCTATTTTGAAGTGCACCAGTCCATCCTGCAGCAAAGCACCCCCAAAACATGATGCTGCCAACCCCATGTTTCACGGTTGGGATGGTGTTCTTCGGCTTGCAAGCCTCCCCCTTTCTCCTCCAAACATAACGAAGGTCATTATGACCAAACAGTTCTATTTTTGTTTCATCAGACATTTCTCCAAAAAGTACAATCTTTGTCCCCATGTGCAGTTGAAAACCATAGTCTGGCTTTTTTAATGGTGGTTTTGGAGCAGTGGCTTCTTCCTTGCTGAGCGGCTTTTCAGGTTATGTCGATGTAGGACTCGTTTTACTGTGGATATAGATACTTGTACCCGTTTCCTCCAGCATCTTCACAAGGTCCTTTGCTGTTGTTCTGGGATTGATTTGCACTTTTCACACCAAAGTTCGTCCATCTTCCTGAGCGGTATGACGGCTGCATTGTTCTATGGTGTTTATACTTGCGTACTATTGTTTGTACAGATGAACGTGGTGCCTTCAGGCATTTGGAAATTGCTCCCAAGGATGAACAATTATATTTCTGAGGTCTTGGATGATTTCTTTTGATTTTCCTATGATGTCAAGCAAAGAGGTACTGAGTTTGAATGTGGCCTTGAAATACATCCACAGGTACACCTCCAATTGACTCAAATGATGTCAATTAGCCTATCAGAAGCTTCTAAAGCCATGACATCATTTTCTGTAATTTTCCAGGCTGTTTAAAAGCACAGTCAACTTAGTGTATGTATTCTGCCCTTGAGTTGCGTTCCCATGCAAAACTAGACAGATAGCTAACTAAGTCTTCAAAAAAACTCCCAAGGCGTGACTTTTCTTGAATGAATATATTGTAAACGTTTATGTTGTGAAACTGCAAAATACAGAAAATAATATACTTTAGTATTCAATTCACACCGACATACTGTAGCTGTACATTATACATTTGAAGTTGCATGAATACAAAGCATGTGCTAAGGTACCATGCATCTGGCATGATGCCAAACCATATAGCTAATTGGCTAACTCCTTCAATTACTCTAACAATGTACAACCATCTCTGTAGAATAACAAAGCATATTACACTAGAAAAAGTAGCAAAACTACAGTATTGTATATTTTACAATTCGCACTTTGCACGAGCAAAGTAATACAGCTGACGGCATACATAAAGGGCATTGCAAACTGTGTGAGTAAATGCAACCAACCAACATTGACATGTAAGCAACTCTATCAATAACAATATTATCATCACTAGATAAATGCTTGAATCAAACTTACAAACAAATATTTTCCGTGGCTGAAGCGTGGCAAGAAATAACTACACTGCGTGTAGCGTTGTTTTTAGCTGCTTCTATGCGTGTCGAACGAATTCTCTACTTCCTGTTTGCGTACAGTCTTAAGTACCAGAAAGCTCCACTAGGGGGCGAATAACACCATGGAACACAATGAAAATCCATCTTAACCATTGTAATAAAATAATCTGTTACCTTCTAACAGGATGGCAGCACAGTATGTAAACTTCTGACCCACTGGAATTGTGATACAGTGAATTATAAGTGAAATAATCTGTCTGTAAACAATTGTTGGAAAAATTACTTGTGTCATGCACAAAGTAGATGTCCTAACCGACTTGCCAAAACTATAGTTTGTTTTAACAAGACATTTATGGAGTGGTTGAAAAACGAGTTTTAATTACTCCAACCTAAATGTATGTAAACTTCCGCTTTCAACTATATCCTCCAAACACCGGCTTCGAGGGCATTATCACTTTTATACAATGGGTAACCAACATGTTAAAATAATGATTTACATATTTTCATTAAAACCGTTATCTTGATTAATTTATTCATACTATTTCATCCTTCCACAAGATATAGTCCCAACACAAATCTAGGGTTGCTACCCAAGCCGACTGGTCGTTGGTTGTATTGGTTTGGTTGCCAGAGACGCGACCCAGTCGTTTAGTCTTTTTGTTCTGTATCTATGGACACAACCAAGTCGCTCGTTCTACATGTTCCATTGCCATACCGGCTGGCAATGTTCTTACCCCTTGCTTGCTGTCTAGCCAACTACGGCTAACTTAGTCACATCAAAAAGTGCAGCCAGAATAACAGCAAAGTAACAGCATTTGCATTTGTTTAAGTTGTTTATTAGTGACATTTATTTGGATTCATCCATAACAATGAGGTAATGATGCATGATTTCGCCTGGCATAGAACATTTGCTCACTCGTCAGGACAAAGAAACCCCTCCATCTATTCTGTACAATGTTTCAAACAAAGATAAGGAACAATACAATCATAACAAAGATTAGAGACCATTTTGTTTCCATTTTAGTCATTTAGGAGACGCTCTAATCCAGTGCGATTTACAGGAGCAATTAGGGTTAAGTGCCTTGCTCAAGGGCACATCGACACATTTTCACCTAGTCAGCTCAGGGATTCAAACCAGTGACCTTTTGGTTTCTGGCCCAAAACTCTTAACTGCTAAGCTACCTGCCGTTTTTAAGATCAGTTTTTCCCTCTCCTCCAAGACAGCAGGCTATCTATGGGTTGTGTTTGTAAATTATTTCCTTTTAAAGACAAACATCTGGTTGCATTTCACTATCTTTGTCCCCAGAGCTCCCCTAGCTTGTCTCTGTGTTTAGGCAGTATTCATTAATTCATGTCTGCATCGCTGCAATCTGCAGCTGGTTGTCATCTACACTACTGTACCTCCATTTGTAATGTGGTATTAAATATTTCCTGCTCAATATTATATGTAAGCTTTCTATAGATCAATCTTCTGTATTCATTTTTTCACACATTTCTTTAACATTTTCCCCCATTTTGATTTGTTTTGTTGGCTGGCTGATGGTTTTAAAACTTTCGATGTAACCCCTTATATAACTTCATTACTGGATGGGATGTGTATTTTTTTATAGTGTTTTGACTGAGTTTCATAACAGCAGGCTTAGGTTTAAGGTGAAGGTAGTACCTCCTCTCTCTGCTAGTCGCTGCAGTTCAACCACAGGGCATTCTTGATCCCAAATCAGTTTTTGAGAGGATTATAAAATCATTATAACACACTTGTATACCCTAAGGTCACTCTATCACTATGTAGGCCCATAGAGTAGCACATTATGAGTCATAATACCCATAAAACATAAAGGTCAAACAGGGAAATGGTTCCAATAATTTTTTCACCATTCACCGTGTAAATATCTCGAGGACAAGGTGACTTTTATCATTATATTCGCCTGTATCTACCCCCTAAAAATGAAACGCTAATTAGCTGCTAATGTGGCTATCATAAATAACTACAAATGCCATGATGATCTGGATGAGACTACAGAATCGAGGCAAAATAAGGATCTCTGGATTAACTATCTAATGTTAGCTAAATGTAAAACCTTCAAAAAAAGAAACGCCCCTTTTTCAGGACCCTGTCTTTCAAAGATGATTCATAAATAATCCAAATAACTTCAAAGATCTTCATTGTAAAGGGTTTTAACACTGTTTTCCATGCTTGTTCAATGAACCATAAACAATTAATGAACATGCACCTGTGGAACGGTCGTTAAGACACTAACAGCTTACAGACGGTAGGCAATTAAGATCACAGTTATGAAAACTTAGGACACTAAAGAGGACTTTCTACTGACGCTGAAAAACACCAGTTACACCAGGAACGCACAATCCCTCCATCAGTGCTCAGACTGTCCGCAATAGGCTGAGCGAGGCTGGACTGGGGGCTTGTAGCCCTGTTGTAAGACAGGTCCTCACCAGACATCACCGGCAACAAAATCGCCTATGGGCACAAACCCACCGTCGCTGGACCAGACAGGACTGGCCAAAAAGTGCAGTCACTGACGAGTCGCGGTTTTGTCTCACTGATGATGATGGTCGGATTCGCGTTTATCGTCAAAGGAATGAGCGTTACACAGAGGCCTGTACTGAGCGGGATCGATTTGGAGGTGGAGGGACCGTCGATGTCTGGGTCACAGCATCATTGGACTGAGCTTGTTGTCATTGCAATCTCGACGCTGTGCATTACAGGGAAGACATCCTCCTCCCTCATGTAGTACCCTTCCTGCAGGCTCATCCTGACATGACCCTGCAGCATGACAATGCCACGAGCCATACTGCTTGTTCTGCCATGGCCAGCGAAGAGCCCGGATCTCAATCTCATTGAGCACGTCTGGGACCTGTTGGATCGGAGGGTGAGGGCTAGGGCCATTCCCCCCCAGAAATGTCCGGGAACTTGCAGGTGCCTTGGTGGAAGAGTGGGGTAACATCTCACAGCAAGAACTGGCAAATCAGGTGCAGTCCATGAGGAGGAGATGCACTGCAGTACTTAATGCAGCTGGTGGCCACACCAGATACTGACTGTTACTTTTGATTTTGAACCCCCCTTTGTTCAGGGACACATTATTCCATTTCTGTTAGTCATATGTCTGTGGAACTTGATCAGTTTATGTCTCAGTTGTTGAATCTTGTTATGTTCATACAAATATTTACACATGTTAAGTTTGCTGAAAATAAACGCAGTTGACAGTGAGAGGACATTTCTTTTTTTGCTGAGTTTAGTAATGAATACATAGGCTACATTTCTTTAAATGGACAATTGTGTGAACTGTCTTGTGCAAGTTTTAAATTGACACAATACCTTTTATCAAAGATATCAGCTAGAGATGACGTGCAGGAGCTTGCAGGGATTTGTAGTTTTGCATGATGTCTCCTTTGATGCTAATTAGCATTTTCGAAAATCTAAGAGTAAATAGAGCTGAATATATTGATAAAAGTCACCTTGTCCGAGAGAGATTTACATCGTTATCAAAACGTCACGCCAGAGTATGCCTACATGACACGCAGCCCTTATTTTAAATGTTTCTAAAATGGGAAAAATTAATGGTGGAAAAACAATTGGAATCGTTTCCCTGTTTGACCGCTAGGTTTTATGGGTATTATGACACCTCCACTGTGTTGCTCTATTGTAGGTGTGTGATAGAGTGCAACTGGTAACTTTTCACTAGACTGGTATACAGTGTATCATGCAGAAATAGCCATTAACTGTCTAATTAGTGGTAGCTCATCAGGGCCCCATAAAACATTTTGGCTCTAAAAGTTTCTTAATTTCTATATTTTAAACCCATAGCCTCCTAATGATATAATCCATTGTGTAATAGGAATATTACATATCAGTTTTCTTTATAGGGCCAATAGACAGCAACGTACACTACATGGTATGTGGACTCCGCTTCAAATTAGTGGATTTGGCTATTTCAGCCACACCGTTGCTGACCGGTGTATAAAACCGAGTACACTGCCATGCAATCTCCCTAGACAAACATTGGCAGTAGAATGGCTCGTGTTGAAGAGCTCAGTGACTTTCAACATGGCACGGTTATCAGATGCCACCTTACCAACAAGTCAGTTTGTCAAATGTCTGCCCTGCTAGAGCTGTCCCGGTCAACTGTAACTGCTGTTATTGTAAATTATACAATGGGTGCGTCTAATCCTGAATGCTGATAGGTTGAAACCGGCATTCCAGCCGGAGTCTATTCACAGGTTACCACCAAGTTATGATGTTAAAATGCCTATTTATTGTGTTCCATCTGACTGCGCAATCCACTGTCTCATCAGCCCTGCCAGGCAATTTATAAACTTGATTTACACTATAAAAAGCATCTAGACATTATCTCACATGTCTTTTAGACTAACATTAAGTTTTCAATGGCGGAGATTTGTATAAACCTTGCAGTCTGTCTATGACATTTGCAACATTATTTCAATATTTAAATTCGATCTCCAGCTGTCCCATAGTAATGAATGAGTCAAATCATTCATCAGCATCAGCCAGTCGAATCATGAATCAGCATCATTTTTATAGATATATACAAAGAACTATCAATAGAAAACAGGTCAAATGAAACGAAGTGCAGCTAGTTTGCTGTCTTTCCAGCTTCAGTTTGACGTGATTGTGTTACAACAGTGTCCTTCCATGCCATGTGTTTCAATACCGCTGCAATACTGGGGTGTAACTAACAGGCGTTCTCTATCCAGCTAGTATTTGTAGTTCTGTATGCAGTAGTGATGCTGTATTTGTAGTTCTCCTACCCTCATACAGCCAGTCACTCAGGCCGTTGAAGATGACTCCCTCCTTCCCTGTGGACACCAGGCGAATGGTCCTGCTCTCCACCGTTGCTCTGTAGTAGATGTTGTTCTCAAAGATAAAGATCTGGGTTAAAAAGGGACATGACGCTGGAGTGAATACAGCATCGTACCATTACATTTCAGAGATTTTTCTTTTGCCTCTTTCCAGGCTTTCAAATGCGTTCTTTTCAGCTTGACACGATGGCTGCCTTATAATTACTACAGTAGATAAAACATAATTACTACCTTATAATAATACAACTGTATAACCCTTAATGAATTACTAGATAAAGAAGAAAGACTGACAGTCCTTCTGGGCAATTTTCATCACAGTGTGACATTCACTCAGTACTAAAAACATCCATCCATCCTTCAGCCTGGAGACATTTCCACTCACACAAATAGACACATCAACCCAATCTGGACTGAGTGACAAACATGCCTTAAAGCATTGAATACAGCAGATATAAAAGGAAGCAGATGTCATTAGAGGTCATATTTCACTCCATCTCCATATAGAGTAGTAAGCAAAACACCCCTCTGCTTCGAATGAAGGTACTGTAGCCGTCTGAATCACTGAAGGGGCACACACACATCCATGCACACACATCCACCTACAAACACACATCCATGCACACACATCCACCTACAAACACACATCCATGCACACACATCCACCTACAAACACACATCCATGCACACACATCCACCTACAAACACACAACCATGCACACACATACACACATTCTGGGTGATTGAGAACTGGTTCAGACAGGGGTGTCAGTGGGGAGGTTGGCATTACTGTGTTAAGCTGCTGATGCTGTGTTGGACTGCTGGTGTATTCCCACTGTGCCAATGGTACCATAGTGAGTAGTAGGGATTAATTAAGAAGACTACTGTTGGGGGGGGTGGATTGACCACTGTCAATCCACTCGCCCCTCCTGTCCTTCAGCTCCACCCTGTGTCGGTGGGAGAGGGTTATATCTGAGCTGTGTACTTCAGACAAACTCTCAAACATTGATTTACTCTCTTCATTTTCTATACCCTTTGTACATGAGGCTCTGGTGTGTGTGTGTGTGTGTGTGTGTGTGTGTGTGTGTGTGTGTGTGTGTGTGTGTGTGTGTGTGTGTGTGTGTGTGTGTGTGTGTGTGTGTGTGTGTGTGTGTGTGTGTGTGTGTGTGTGTGTGTGTGTGTGTGTGTGTGTGTGTGTGTGTGTGTGTGTGTGTGTGTGTGTGTGTGTGTGGTGTGCTGTGGAATCAGGGGACAGAGAATCATCCTGCTGTGATCATTAAGCCATGGGCAATTACTCTACATGACAGAGGAATCAGCACCGCTGGATCCAAACACATTTTATATATGTAATGTCATATAATGGACAAATCTGGCAATTGTGACAGGTTTTAATATGCAAAATCATTACGTCCAGAAATGGGAGAAGAATAACTATCTGGTATTATCAGGTGAGAGTAAACACCTCGGCTCAGACAGTTCACTCATACAGCTCTGTCTCTTCATTAACCAAACACGCAGATAAACATCAAAACAAAAATAAACCAATCAGGTACTATATTACCATATGCAAATGTAGCCGCTTTCTCACTTGGCAGACGATGAAATCTCATATTGTAGTAGCTTCAAATATGAATATTTTCTCCCTCTAAATGTGTCTGTAGCCTAATGTAGACAAATGATATGATAAGAGCAATTAAAAAACCTACAGATTTGCAATAAAAGGTAAGTCAGTGGAGAAACACAAGGGAATACAGCCCCTTACTGTTGTTCTGTAATTACTCCTGTCTAAAGTGCTGTGTGTTATGAGGTGAATGAGGAAGTGTGTATTAATGAGGGAAAACAACAAAGATATTGTAGCTGTGAGAGACACGGCTCTTTTTAGAAGACCTCTCTCCTTTCACATAAAAACAACAATGTTGTTGTTGTAACCATAGTAACAGCGTTTTGACATCCTCTCCAACGTGGTGCTGTGGTGAAAAGGAAAGCACCGCTTATCACGGTGTCTGTCAACTCTCTCCCTTTGGCAGACCTTCAAAATGCTGGAACAACATTTGTTTCAAGTTCAAGGCTGGAGCATATCGGTAATTGAGGTGTGTGTGTGCGCGCGTTTGTGTGCACGTGTGTTTTTTTCCCCAGTGAGACAGTGAGAGTGTAGACATGTGTGTGGGGTCTCTTACCAGCTGTTGGCCCTTAGGTCCCCATCCAGCATACTGCAGCGGGGCGTTCCGTACCTCAGGAGGATTCAGACTCCATGTCTCCCTGTGGAGATAAAACACAGACTCTGCCATGGTGTCTGTGTGTGTATGTGTTTCAGGGTGTGTGCATCAGACTGTGCACAAAAATACATGGAATCTTCCAGTGAGCTATCTAGGTTGCTTCTGTAATGGTAAAATCAATCATCCAAAGCTAAATTTAGCACTAGAAAAGTTTCCTTAACTTTTATACTAAGTACAAATATGGAACAAAAAGCAGGCCAGACAGTGTGACAATACAACCCAGCAAACCAGGAATATTCCCAGAACAATTAAGTTCAAGTTAGGCTTTTTTATCTAATATTAGGATGATAACATCCCAAAAACATTCAGAGGGCATTTTTGATCAAATATATTTATTTAACAAAAATGTTTCAGATGAAATATCATTGGAAGGCTCTAACATTCACTAAAATGTTATGCACAACATGTGTAACACCCACCACAGAAACTTTCCCCAAAAGTTAGTTTGAAAAAATTGACTGATGTTCTATAAAGGTTCCTAGAATGTTTCATTACAGTGTGGAAACAGTCTGGTGGGAACATCCCAAAATACATGTTCCCAAAACATTTAAACTGTCCAGTTGTGCGGATGATTCTACAATGTTTCTTGTAGGGTGCAAAAAACATTCACCTGATGTTGCAAGAACGTTCCCAGAACACACTTTGTCTGTTCTTTACAAGGTTCCCAGAATGTTTCATTGGGTTGTGTTAACATTGTGAGGACATGACAAAATATACAGTTGAAGTCGGAGTTTACATACACCTTAGCCAAATACATTTAAAAACTCAGTTTTTCACAATTCCTGACATTTAGTCCTAGTAAGAATTCCCTGTCTTAGGTCAGTTAGGATCACCACTTTATTTTAAGAATGTGAAATGTCAGAATAATAGTAGAGAAAATTATTTATTTCAGCTTTCATTTCTTTCATCACATTGCCAGTGGGTCAGAAGTTTGCATACATTCAATTAGTATTTGGTAGCATTGCCTTTAAATTGTTTAACTTGGGTCAAATGTTTCCGGTAGCCTTCCACAAGCTTCCCACAATAAGTTGGGTGAATTTTGGCCCATTCCTCCTGACAGAGCTGGTGTAACTGGGTCAGGTTTGTAGGCCTCCTTGCTCGTACAGGCTTTTTCAGTTCTGCCCACACATTTTCTATAGGATTGTAGTCAGGCCTTTGTGATGGCCACTCCAAAATCTTGACTTTGTTGTCCTGAAGCTATTTTGCCACAACTTTGGAAGTATGCTTGGGGTCATTGTCCATTTGGAAGACCCATTTGTGACCAAGCTTTAACTTCCTGACTGATGTCTTGAGATGTTGCTTCAATATATCCACATAATTTTCCCACCTCATGATGCCATCTATTTTGTGAAGTGCACCAGTCCCCCCTACAGCAAAGCATCCCCACAACATGATGCTGTCACTCCCGTGCTTCTTCGGCTTGCAAGCCTCCCCCTTTTTCCTCCAAACATAACAATGGTCATTATGACCAAACAGTTCTATTTTTGTTTCATCAGACCAGAGGACATTTTTCCAACAAGTACGATCTTTGTCCCCATATGCAGCAGCAAACCGTAGTCTGGCTTTTTTTATGGTGGTTTTGGAGCAGTGGCTTCTTCCTTGCTGAGCGGCTTTTCAGATTATATCGATATAGGACTCGTTTTACTGTGGATATAGATACTTTTGTACCCGTTTCCTCCAGCATCTTCACAAAGTCCTTTGCTGTTGTTCTGGAATTGATTTGCACTTTTCGCACCAAAGTACGTTCATCTCTAGGAGACAGAACACATCTCCTTCCTGAGCGGTATGACGGCTGCGTGGTCCCATGGTGTTTATACTTGCATACTATTGCTTGTAAAGATTAACGTGGTACCTTCAGGCATTTGGAAATTGCTCCCAAGGACATTTTTTTTTTTCTGAGGTCTTGGCAGATTTCTTTTGATTTTCCTATGATGTCAAGCAAAGTGGTACTGAGTTTGAAGGTAGGCCTTGAAATACATGCACAGGTACACCTCCAATTGACTCAAATGATGTCAATTAGCCTATCAGAAGCTTCTAGAGTTCTTTAAAGGCTCCCAGAACATTGAATTAGGTTGTGGGAACAGTGTGGTTACATCACAAGAGATAGGTTCCATGTTGGCTGGATGTCCTTTCAGTGGTGGACCATCCTTGATACACACTAGAAACTGTTGAGCAAGAAAAATCCAGTAGCGTTTTGGGGCATATTTTGTCTGTATGCAACATTTATAAATGAGGCCCCAGGTGAGTGTTTTTGGTACCCTAAAATAAACATTGGTTGAATCATCTGCACAACTGGAGTTTTTGTGTTTTGGGAACAGATTAAATGTGTTTTAGGAATGTTCTTGCAATGTCTGGCAGATGTTTTATGCAAACACTCTATAATCATCACCACGACTGGACAATTTTTGTGTTAAGAGAACATTTGCCGTGACCTAACAAATGTTCTGGGAACCAAATTTTGGTTTGCTGGATAGAGACCATTACATTGGCTGATATTAAGGATGGGGTTTTAACTTCATCCACCAGTTGGCAGCACAACCAACCAGGTGCACAGATGTGACCACCGACACTAAGCACTTATGTAGCAGGTCAATCTAATACTTAAACAAAAATAAGATGAGAGAGTCTAAGAGAGTAAAAGAAAGAAAGAAAGAAAGAAAGAAAGAACGAAAGAAAGAAAGAAAGAAAGGCGAGAAACAGACAGACAGACTTACGGGGTGATGAGACTACAGATGATGTAGAAGGCCATGTAGGAGTGCTGGTAGACCTGCAGAGACAAACACAACTTCAGCATCCAGCCTCACATGGCAGAAACAACCCATAAACTCTGCATCTGAGACAAAAGAAGAAGTGTGGTCCTTTCTACTTACTGGGGCCACGTTGTAGGCCAACAACACATGTTCCAGGTCTGGAGATATGTGGTACTTGGTGGCTTTGAACATTTCCTGGATATCAAAGAAGCATGTTTGAGTCATATTTATTACAAAAGGTCATCATACATTTTTCAATACCATATCACCTACTAAAATCAGCTAATACTCACAAACTTCCTGTTCTCCACCAAAATTACCCTCTCCTGTGTTTCGATGTTGAGTTTGACCACGTCCCCTTCTCGTGTTCGATACAGCAGTACATTGTCTGGAAATAATAAAAAGGACAGAAGAGAGAGCATTACATTGTGGAATACGCATCCAGCTGTTTCAAACAGTACTTACAGTGCTGGATCAGGCATTCTAACCTCCGGCCATAGTGGGGCCAGCCTTCCACACCAGACTGGGAGCAGATATCTTTTAGGGGGGCACCAAGGTACAGCAGGCCTTGCTCGCATCCTGTTACCTCTGCAGCATATACAGTAGCTGTAAGGTGTGGGTACATACAGTGTGATCCCACTGAGAACAGACATCAATTCAACGTCTATTCCAGATTGGTTTAACGTATTTTCATTAATATGACGTGGAAACAATGTTGATTCAACCAGCGTCTGCCGAGTGGGAAGGTCCAAGTGGTAGACCATTTTCACATTATTGTGCCGACCCAAACCATATTGTGCTGGCTCAGGTATTTGGTTGCTATGATGGATGCATAAAAAGGCAAGGACAGTACAGCTTGGCTTGGTTCCACTCAGCTCTGCTCCACTCAGCTCTGCTCAGTAGTGTGACACTGGTAGTGTTGTCCTCTAGACCAGAGCCGATTCCTCAGTCTCACTGTGTCCTGTTCGGATAAACCCCTCTACCAAGAGAAGTGCAAAGAAAAGGTCCTTGCTGCTCTCTCCAATGTTTTTACCCTTCAAATAAAGGTTGATTGAATAGCCATCTCATCTCCCTTACTTACTATTCGCCACAGCAATGGCAGTAAAGTGTTGATGCTACTGATACTGGAAGGATTTCATATTGCTAGACATAATGACATTTATTTGGATTTTGTGGTAGTGTGTTTTTCTGTTAAATTAACTTCAAGTTTGTTGGCTTTTGTATTCTGTTTTGAAAACCTTTTCCTGCTCTAGTCCAAATATTTGCTCAGCCATGACAGTTCCGCTCACAAAACTATCAGAATGGATGCATTAGGATAATGGAAAGTGTATGAGTATCCTCGGCGGCAGGTAGCCTAGTGGTTAGAGTGTTGGGACAGTAACCGAAAGGTTGTTAGATCGAATCCCTGAGCTGACAAGGTAAAAAAAATCTGTTGTTCTGCCCCTGAACAAGGCAGTTGCCAGAGATGCCAGAACAGAACTTGGCATAAATTCTACAAGTGACTGGAACTCCATTCTATTGGAGCAATGTGACACGACACCATTCTTCCACGAGAAATTCCATAGTTTCTTTTTTTGTTGATGGTGGTGGAAAACGCTGACTCAGGCACCGCTCCAGAATCTCCCATAACTGTTAAATTGGGTTGAGATCTGGTGACTGAGAGACACACACACACACACACTTTAAATCAAAATCCCTATGCTCTTTTGAAACCCTTCTTTTAACGTCACTGAGATCTCTTCTTCTAGCCATGGAAGCGAAAATAATGGGCAACTGGGCATTTTTATAGATGACCCTTGTTACGTCCGTCGTTGGAATGAGACCAAGCGCAGCGTGGTAAGCGTACATCTTTCTTTATTTAGATGAACACCAAAAAAAAAAAGATAAACAAACGTAACGTTCTACCGGCTACACAGTAACTGTACAAAAACAAGATCCCACAAACTCAGGTGGAAAACAGGCTGCCTAAGTATGATCCCCAATCAGAGACAACGATAGACAGCTGCCTCTGATTAGGAACCACCCCCGGCCAACAAAGAAATAGAACACATAGATTTGCCCACCCAAATCTCCCTCACTAGCTTTAAGCACCAGCTGTCAGAGCAGCTCATAGATTACTGCACCTGTACATAGCCCATCTATAATTTAGCCCAAACAACTACCTCTTTACCTACTGTATTTATTTATTTTGCTCCTTTGCACCCCATTATTTCTATCTCTACTTTGCACCTTCTTCCACTGCAAACCAACCATTCCAGTGTTATTTTTTTTACTTGCTATATTGTATTTACTTCGCCACCATGGCCTTTTTATATATTTTTTTATTTATTTATATATATATTTTGTTTGCCTTCACCTCCCTTATCTCACCTCACTTGCTCATATTGTATATAGACTTATTTTCACTGTATTATTGACTGTATGTTTGTTTTACTCCATGTGTAACTATGTGTAGTTGTATTGTGTCGAACTGCTTTGCTTTATCTTGGCCAGGTCGCAATTGTAAATGAGAACGTGTTCTCAATTTGCCTACCTGGTTAAATAAAGGTGAAATAAAAATAAATAAAAAAAGTCACACCCTGACATAACCGAATAGAGAATAAAAAAGGCTCTCTAAGGTCAGGGCGTGACAACCCTAAGCATGATGGGATGTTAAATTTCTTAATTAACTCAGGGAACACACCTGTGTGGAAGCACCTGCTTTCAATATACTTTGTATACCTCAAGTGTTTCTATTATTTTGTCAGTTACCTGCACATTCATGTAAAATAAATGTGAATATTATTCCAACGTTGGCCATTTTAGAGGCAAATTATTTCATGTGAATTTCTGGCTCAGTTGACAGACCCATTTATCCATTTCAGTAGTAGGCCTACTTTTATTAGCGTTTTAAATCACTGTGAATGACCTACAGTTGAAGTCGGAAGTTTACATACACCTTAGCCAAATACATTTAAACTCAGTTTTTTCCCAATTCCTGACATTTAATCCTAGTAAAAATTCAGTTAGGATCACCACTTTATTTTAAGAATGTGAAATGTCAGAATAATAGTTGAGGGAATTATTTATTTCAGCTTTCATTTCTTTCATCAAATTCCCAGTAGTTTACATGAACTCAATTAGTATTTGGTAGCATTGCCTTTAAATTGTTTAACTTGGGTCAAATGTTTCAGGTAGCCATCCACAAGCTTCCCACATTAAGTTTGGTGGGTTTTGGCCCATTGCTCCTGACAGAGCTGGTGTAACTGAGTCAGGTTTGTAGGCCTCCTTGCTTGCACAAGCTTTTTCAGTTCTGCCTACACATTTTCTATCGGATTGAGGTCAGGGCTTTGCGATGGCAACTCCAATACCTGGACTTTGTTGTCCTTAAGCCATTTTGCCACAACTTTGGAAGTATGCTTGGGGTCATTGTCCATTTGGAAGACCCATTTGCGACCAAGCTTTAACTTCCTGACTGATGTCTTGAGATGTTGCTTCAATATATCCACATCATTGTCCTACCTCATGATGCCATCTATTTTGTGAAGTGCACCAGTCTCTCCTGCAGCAAAGCACCCCCACAACATGATGCTGCCACCCCCGTGCTTCTTCGGCTTGCAAGCCTCCCCCTTTTTCCTCCATACATAATGATGGTCATTATGGCCAAACAGTTCTATTTTTGTTTCTTCAGACCAGAGGACATTTCTCCAAAAAGTACGATCTTTGTCCCCATGTTCAGTAGCAAACCGTAGTCTGGCTTTTTTTATGGCGGTTTTGGAGCAGTGGCTTCTTCCTTGCTGAGCGACCCTTCAGGTTGTGTCGATATAGAACTCGATTTACTATGGATATAGATACTTTTGTACCTGTTTCCTCCAGCATCTTCACAAGGTCCTTGGCTGTTGTTCTGGGATTGATTTGCACTTCTCACACCAAAGAACGTGTCTCCTTCCTGAGCGGTATGACGGCTGCGTGGTCCCATGGTGTTTATACTTGCGTCCTATTGTTTGTACAGATGAATGTGGTACCTTCAGGCATTTGGAAAGTGTTCCCAAGGATGAACCAGACTTGTGGAGGTCTATAATTGTTTTTCTGAGTTGGCAGATTCCCTTTGATTTTCCCATGATGTCAAGCAAAGAGGCACCGAGTTTGAAGGTAGGCCTGTAATACATCCACAGGTACACCTCCAATTGCCTCAAATGATGTCAATTAGCCTAGTAGAAGCTTCTAAAGCCATGACATCATTTCTGGAATTTTCCAATCTGTTTAAAGGCACAGTCAACTTAGTGTATGTAAACCTCTGACCCACTGGAATTGGGAGACAGTGAATTATAAGTGAAATAATCTGTCCGTAAACAATTGTTGGGAAAATGTCTTGTGTCATGCACAAAGTAGATGTCCTAACCAACTTGCCAAAACTATAGTTTGTTAACAAGACATTTGTGTAGTGGTTTAAAAACAAGTTTTAATGACTCCAACCTAAGTGTATGTAAACTTACGACTTCAACTGTAGGTCCTACAGTAAACCCATGTTGGCATATCAAAACATATAAAAAATAAACGAAGTATTTTAGCATTTAGGATGGTTCATCTTCAGTTTAGAACGGTTGAAATTGCACTTCGGGACAATTCTGGGACGGTGATGAAAAAGGTTTGTCTTAAGCCCTGCTCAAAGGAGAGGTTCAAAGAGACCGGTGACAAGCGGTGATCAAAGAGCAACGCTGAATCAATTATGTATCACTCTGAATGAAACCAACGCACCACATATTGATGAGGACTACTGAAGTACAAGGTTGCACGATCCTACGCATTATCACTGCTCATCAGAACCAAATGTTGAGCTGACTGCATTAACTTAACTTTGACACGGAGGAATGTCAGACAATGATTCACTAAGATTTTATCGGAGAAGAATGATAGAGAACATTCCAATGTTGCGTTAGAATAGACACACTTTGAAGTTGGTGTGTGTGTATTTCTGCTGGTGAGGTTAATTATCATGGTCCATTTGATGAGGGAAAAGCCCTTAAGCCTGCTGTTTAACTTCTCTGCAGACACAATTTCCCTGCATTGTACTTTGACTGTCTTTCACACAAAACACTGGACATCAGCATGTTGCCTAAGTCATGGTAGGGCCAACTGGGCCAAAATATTCTGCCAAGATTTGAATTTTCAATTCAGTTTAAATTCTCTTCCGAGATATCCAGACTGAGTGAGTAATTCTATTATATTGTGAAAAGCTTACTTTCTGGAGAAGAGGATAAGCTATGTTACTGCTGCATACAGTGGATAAAGTTGTATATAAATAAGTATGTAAAAGTATGTGGAAATAAAATAAATTCTGGTACTACTTTTGTCCTTAATGGAGAGTCAATGAAAAAACTAAGTAGTTTGAGTCTCTAACACTAGAGGGCGAGCAGTAGCTTGATCCAACATTTATGTGTTCTGCAGCTTGCTTTCCACTTTACTTTGTCAAGGTTAAAAAAGTTCATATCAGACCAGCCTAACATCTGTTTAATTTGGGCCTGTCCTGTATATGCTCGGCATACATTATAGCTACAGTACTGTATGGTGCATAACAGCATAAACTGGCATATTTCAAGGTTTCACTGGATTACATGGCTCTGTCTCTCTGTATAACGCTTACTTAGTTCTGTGGGCTGTCTGTCTCTGTTGCAAGGGATTAACCATGAGACTATAGCCATGTAATCATTGAGGGCTTGATAATAAGCATTCACAGTAAACACATTGGCTGAGTGATCCATTATGCCTTTAAATCAGGATTTGGGTTTCTATGATTATGTTTAAATTCAATAGGCAATTGAAGTCATAGTTAGGTTTCCATATGTTCTATGTGTGGTCCTTTTGTTTGATAGTAATGTCTGTCTAATGGGAAAAGTAATACGGCTTGGAATGCATACGGAGATAGAGTCATTGCCTTAGCGACCACCGTCGACAATATGTAAATGTGGTGCTCTAATAATGTCAACTGACATGTAACAGTTCCTGGTTGGTGGGCGCTGTGTTAGCTTCAGTTTCTATTGGCAGATGAAAGGGCAGGGTGTAACTATAGCAACTCACCACTGAGCCATGTAGCATCGGGGTCGTGCACGTGAAGATCTCCTCTGAAGACATCCTCAATGGTGACTTTCTTCTTGAGGGCAAGGCTATCATCTGCAACTGCCAGTGGAATATATCAACAAAACAAAAGTGGAAGAAGTCATAGAATTAATCAGGTACAAGAATACGATACTGTTATGTTTCAATTCTCTATCACATAAAAAAGGGACCTGGCCACCTTTGTTACCTGGTGACTGTCACTTTCCTGCAAAAAGTTGCCTAAGGGGTCATAAAAATAGGGTAGGAGACATCTGTCAGAGTCTGACTATTATGCGCTGTTTCTGTCTCTGGAGATAGTAGGACTGTAATTCCCATATCACAGGCACAGCGATTAAGGAAAAGTTACAAAGAAGAAAGAGACAGTCCATTGATCCGCCAGCATCAACTCACAGCAGCCTGGCCAGTTTTTCCAGGCAGCCGTGACTCCCTCTAACCCAGCTGCACAGGGTAAACAGCTGAGACCAGTCAAGGTAGACAGCAGCGCTAGAGGGTTGAGTTACATAGAGACTCTGTGTGTGTGTGTGTGTGTGTGTGTGTGTGTGTGTGTGTGTGTGTGTGTGTGTGTGTGTGTGTGTGTGTGTGTGTGTGTGTGTGTGTGTGTGTGTGTGTGTGTGTGTGTGTGTGTGTCTCTCTCTCTCTCTATGCCCCTTCAACCCCATATGGGAGCTTTACATATTTATCTTCTCCATTCACCTGTCAGTTTATTCAGGAAAAGACAACAGAGTACCATTAGTAATAGATTCTAGAAGGGAGAATCGTATGTGTCAATGCCAGTAAGTAGCTTTTGCAGAGAATTGAGAGAACTAAAAATAACACATTTAAAAATTTAACTATATACAGTACCTTTGCAAGTCTCTGAATTTGCAAATTATCTTCATCTGTTGGTAAAAGACCATTGAGAGGGATTCCCAACATGAGGCAAATAGCACCTCTGATGCACTGGCAATTGTAAAAATGACTAGAGCTATTACTGCATAATAATCTTCATTAAACAAGACTGAATGACATTTTACATTAAAGCCCCATTACCTAGTGAGAGGATGACCTCAATTCGTCTTTCTGAAAAACCAATATGCAATTTCCAAGCTGACACATCTCAACATCTCTACTCCTGTCTGTCTTTGAATGAATGGGTTTAGGAAATTAAATTACCTACTGGGCTGTCTGCTAGCAAAGCCAATTGCAAGTTTTCTGTTGGTGGCCTGACTCAGGTACAGATGTACTGTAGGATCTTAATTTGACCAGTTTCTCAGAGCAGGAAAATAATCCAGCAGCAACAGGAAATGTGAATTATTTTGTGGATTATAATGAATGGAAATATTTGTAGGGGTTGATACATCTTTAGTTAGGGCAAATCAAGTCAGACATTTTAAAGTGGAAATTACAAACTTTAGAAGCCTTTTTTAACCTTCTCTACACCACAGATTAGCATTTTCTGCTATGCAGGAAATGTCCTGCAACAACAGGTTGATCAAAACAAGATCTCACATGAGTATGAGTATGACTTGACTTAACAATGTTTGCATCTTCCTGTCTCATCCGTCATACATCTATGCCTACAAAGTGTGTTGGGGAAGTGATGCTGTGTTTGTAGTGTTATGTATCAGAGAGTGTGTGGTGTAATCTAAGAGAGTGTAATAGGTGTTTATAAGTGTAATGTAGTGTGATGCAGCATTGTGTGTTACATACTTGGGGTGAGCAGGATGACAGAGGTGACGATCAGAGACAAGATGATGCAGATGACCAGCAGGGCGATGACTATCCCCTTCCAGTTCCTCTGTGGAGGGGCACTGCCCACCAGGTCCTGCAACACAAACACAAGTTAATAGAGGTCAATGGGGGAGAATGAAGGGGAGGCGATGAGTACGGTTACATACACACAATAATGTGATTATTGTTAATAATCAGATTAATATAGTTCTATTAAAACGTTGACATGCTTTGCAAGAAGAACGATTTCCCAAATAATCCCGTTAACATGGACACATCTGAAATCAGGCTACCAGATGGCACTAAATACAGACCCGTTTACATGGACACATCTGAAATCAGGCTACCAGATGGCATAAATACAGACCCGTTTACATGGACACATCTGAAATCAGGCTACCAGATGACACTAAATACAGACCCGTTTACATGGACACATCTGAAATCAGGCTACCTGATGACACTAAATACAGACCCGTTTACATGGACACATCTGAAATCAGGCTACCAGATGGCACTAAATACAGACCCGTTTACATGGACACATCTGAAATCAGGCTACCTGATGACACTAAATACAGACCCGTTTACATGGACACATCTGAAATCAGGCTACCTGATGACACTAAATACAGACCCGTTTACATAGACACATCTGAAATCAGGCTACCAGATGGCACTAAATACAGACCCGTTTACATGGACACATCTGAAATCAGGCTACCAGATGGCACTAAATACAGACCCATTTACATGGACACATCTGAAATCAGGCTACCAGATGACACTAAATACAGACCCGTTTACATGGACACATCTGAAATCAGGCTACCTGATGACACTAAATACAGACCCGTTTACATGGACACATCTGAAATCCGGCTACCTGATGACACTAAATACAGACCCGTTTACATGGACACATCTGAAATCAGGCTACCAGATAGCATTAAATACAGACCCGTTTACATGGACACATCTGAAATCAGGCTACCAGATGGCACTAAATACAGACCCGTTTACATGGACACATCTGAAATCAGGCTACCAGATGGCACTAAATACAGACCCGTTTACATGGACACATCTGAAATCAGGCTACCTGATGACACTAAATACAGACCCGTTTACATGGACACATCTGAAATCAGGCTACCAGATGACACTAAATACAGACCCGTTTACATGGACACATCTGAAATCAGGCTACCTGATGACACTAAATACAGACCCGTTTACATGGACACATCTGAAATCAGGCTACCTGATGGCACTAAATACAGAACATTGCCAATCAAAATAAATGTTCTACCACAGCGAACATATTATTTTTGGGAAGCATATTTGATTTTTAATTTGTATAAAGTTTGCATGTGAAAACTACTTCTAAGACGCATCCATTCAGTCGTTCTGAACTCACTTCATTCGGTGTAAAGAGGGAGGATCGCTAGGCTGGTGCTAGCACATACACAGATCATATACGATTAAGGTGTTCACATGTTCTAATAATTCGAAGAAAACAGGTTGTTTTAATCTGCGTGTGTTTACTTCGATGTTGACCTTAAGGTAAGCAGAGTAAGGTGTTTACATGACTACTGAATAATCTGCCTACTGCCATAATTAGTTTAATGTCGAATTATTACTGTGCATGTAAATGTACTCACTGACTGTGTCTGTGCTAATACTGCAACACTCCTGTGATAGTCTCTCAGCCACACAGCTGTTGAAAGAACCTAGAGGGAATCTAAGTGACAGAATAAGCTCTGATGGGGGAATTGATAGGAAAAACCATGAATACGCTGAAGACAGCTCCTTGTGTTAAAATGTGCTGCGTTGGGAGATCCAGAACACCTGAGCATATCCCCAGAGTCTTTCACACCTTTACAACGTTCCCTTCCTTTCCCACTCTTTCTGTAGGACAGATCACCATCCTGCAGCTTCTACAGTCATTCTACCTCCTCTAGTATTGTATTACAGTACCCCATGGTCCTAGTGCTCAGGATGAGTCTCTTTGCAGCCTCTTTGCCTGGGTGGAGTGGCGTATGTACTATGTGCTCTTGCTCCATGCAGAACGAGAGAGAAAATGATGAGCCACTCCTGTCCTTTCCTCAGAGACAAACAGATGGTGGACGGTCTATCAACCCTAATACTATAAACACATACAATCAATTCCACATGACATACAAAACCTAACTACACTGCTCAAAAAAATAAAGGGAACACTTAAACAACACAATGTAACTCCAAGTCAATCACACTTCTGTGAAATCAAACTGTCCACTTAGGAAGCAACACTGATTGACAATACATTTCACATGCTGTTGTGCAAATGGAATAGACAAAAGGTGGAAATTATAGGCAATTAGCAAGACACCCCCCAAAACAGGAGTGATTCTGCAGGTGGTGACCACAGACCACTTCTCAGTTCCTATGCTTCCTGGCTGATGTTTTGGTCACTTTTGAATGCTGGCGGTGCTCTCACTCTAGTGGTAGCATGAGACGGAGTCTACAACCCACACAAGTGGCTCAGGTAGTGCAGTTCATCCAGGATGGCACATCAATGCGAACTGTGGCAAAAAGGTTTGCTGTGTCTGTCAGCGTAGCGTCCAGAGCATGCAGGCGCTACCAGGAGACAGGCCAGTACATCGGGAGACGTGGAGGAGGCCGTAGGAGGGCAACAACCCAGCAGCAGGACCGGTACCTCCGCCTTAGTGCAAGGAGGTGCACTGCCAGAGCCCTGCAAAATGACCTCCAGCAGGCCACAAATGTGGGGGGGCGCCTCCATGCTGACTGGGCGCCTCCAGGCTGACTGCAGTCTTCAGTTGAGCAGTGTTTCCTCCCACACATTCCAACTCGCGCAACATGACTACAAAAGATCTAATAAGTTACCTGTAATCTTGGTCCAAACATTTCAAACAACTTTCCTAATACAACTTTAGGTATTTTTTAACGAAATAATCAATACAATTTAAGACGGGATAAACTGCGTTCAATAGCGGATAAAAACAAAGTGGAGCGAGCTTTCAGGTCGTGCGCCCCAAACATAACAGTACACTTGGCTTTCCACCCAGATAGGAAATGGCTACTTCTTCATTTCTCAAAGGAAAGACATCAACCAATTTCTAAAGACTGTTGACATCCAGTGGAAGCGAAAGGAACTGCAAGCAAGTGCCTTAGAAATCTAGATCCACATACAAAACACATCGAAAACACTGTCACCTCAACAACAAAACAATTCCTGGATGGTTTGTCCCCGGGGTTTTGCCTGCCAAATAAGTTATATTATACTCACAGACATAATTTTAACAGTTTTAGAAACTTTAGAGTGTTTTCTACCCAAATGATATGCATATCCTAGCTTCTGGGCCTGAGTAGCAGGCAGTTTACTTTGGGCACGCTTTTCATCCGGATGTGAAAATACCGCCCCCTAGCCCGAAGAGGTTTTAATTAAGAGGGTGTGAACAACGCTGAATGGGTGTAGACAAAGAAGAGCTCTCCAATAAGTATACCAAAATTTTTTCTCAAAAGTGAGGTTACAAGTTTGTCAACTTTCAAAGCAGAATTACTTTCCCATTGTTCCTCAACTGTAGTGTATGATATACCATTTTCTAGTTGAGCCTCTACTTTAATCCAATGTAAAGAACACAATTTCAAATTTTGCTACATATGACCGAATCGAGCGTGTCGGTCACATATGTCCCACAGTTGACAGTGCATGTCAGATCAAAAACCAAGCCATGATGTCGAAGGAATTGTCCGTAGAGCTCTGAGACAGGATTGTGTCGAGGCACAGATCTGGAGAAGGGTACCAAAAAATGTCTGCAGCATTGAAGATCCCCAAGAACACAGTGGCCTCCATCATGGAAGAAGTTTGGAACCACCACGACTCTTCCTAGAGCTGGCCACCCTGCCAAACTGAGTATTCTGGGGAGAAGGGCCTTGGTCGGGGAGATGACCAAGAATACGATGGTCATTCTGACAGGGCTCCCAAGTTCCTCTGTGTAGATGGGAGAACCTTCCAGAAGGACAACCATCTCTGCAGCACTCCACCAATCAGGCCTTTATGGTAGAGTGACAGAAGCTACTCTTCAGTAAAAGGCACATAGCAGCCCGCTTGGAGTTTGCCAAAAGGCACCTAAAGGACACTCAGACCATGAGAAACAAGATGATCTGGTCTGATGAAACCAAGATTGAACTATTGATGGGGGGAAAACGATTCAATCAATTTTAGAATAAGGCTGTACGGAGAGAAACAAAATGGTGCAGTTTGAGGCCTTGTGCTCAGTTGGTCGTGCATGGCGCTTGGAACGCCAGGGTTATGGGTTTGATTCCCACAGGGTACCAGTATGATAATGTATGCAGTCACTACTGTAAGTCGCTGTGGATAAGAGAGTCTGCTAAATGACTAAAATGTAAAGGTAATGTGGTGGAGAGTGAGATGTGGGTCTGGGCAGGTGTGATGTAGTTGCCGTTTGTATGTGTATGTTTCGTATTGTCAAAACAATACAAAATAATCTTACAAAAAAAAAGCTTGCAACAACCATGTGATTATTCATTATGAGTAGGATTTATTTTATTTATTTTGTTTCCATTGTTAATTGTAACCACAATGTCACAAATAATTGAACACACACACGAGCAGGTTATTAAAGACATTTTCAACCCGTTAAAGACAATCAGAAAGAATGTTGGTACTTATTTATTTTGATCCAAAGCGATGAATGAGTGAATCACTCAGCTTTATGCTGACAAATATAGTTTTATGCTATAAGATAGCCTACTAAATAGGCTGAGCCTAACTAATATATTAAAGTGCCTAAATAAACTACTACATTTCATAAATAAAATCAATAAATAAAGTAGCTCAGGTCTTGAAAACATGGTCAACCTTTTTCCGCTTCCTATCCTCACTGGACTCTCTTTCATTCAGTTTCTTCTTCACATCAGCAACGAAGGACTGTGTTTCAGAAATTCACTTTATATAGAGGGGCTATCAAGCCAGTTTGTTATTTAGAATTCTTTCTGTTTTTAGAGGGAGAGAAACCAAAAGCCCACCGTGCCTGGTAACAGGGTTGCAGCTGGCTTCTCTCTGAAACCACAAATCCATCTGTAGGTGACGCCACACAATTACCAGGTGGATAGTAGGCCTCTTGAACCGATAGAGGAAATCAACAAGATCCACAAGTATTCTTTCACAATAACTAGCCTTACTGTAAGTTATCTGCAATTTTGAGCTGCACTGTCCCACTCCATGGTGGATAACACCCACTCTTCGTTTATGTAACGGGCTTCAAGGCACAAGTATCCAATTTTTCGAAAATTGTCAGTCCACATGTCAAGTGTAATTGCACATTCTATTTACCCAAGCTCTCTCTCAACTACGGGACCACCCACCAGCAATTCTTTTGTTGTTGCCTGATGCAGGACTCTAGTGCCTGAGGAGAGAGACTCTCGGACTGAAACATTCACATCTTAATTTATTTACAAAAGGATAGTCTAATAGCTCGGCTAGGTGTGAAAAATCCCACAATTTGTACCACAATTTAGACTACCGATAGATCAGCGATCTAACTCCCACTTGTGACAGTGTTGCACAACGAAAGAATGGCGCAACGTACCACCATCTACAACATACTGCTGCAGCAGTAGTTTCTCAACTTTTCATTGAGAAACCACTGTATACTATCCCTAACATCAGCACCCCGTCGCAACGGATGTGGGATGCATACACACACACACCCTACCCCCACAACAACACAACACCTCTACCTCTCTCTCCCTTCCACACACACACGCTCAGCTGTTCAACAGTTGATCCATCCCCTTGCCCAAATCAAGAGTAGACTAGATGTGTGAGTGTTTGAGAAGGCATGCCAAATTGACCAGGAACGGGAAGCTGATGGAGC
This sequence comes from Salvelinus fontinalis, assembly GCF_029448725.1. Taxonomy (NCBI): domain Eukaryota; kingdom Metazoa; phylum Chordata; class Actinopteri; order Salmoniformes; family Salmonidae; genus Salvelinus; species Salvelinus fontinalis. Next base: position 24,663,741 of record NC_074681.1, on the reverse strand, counting down.
TCGGAAACCCCCCTTTTCCCTACACACACACACACACACACACACACACACACACACACACACACACACACACACACACACATGCTGGTCCCCCAATGACCCTTCTTCTCAGGCACCTCTGTGCAGTCAAAGTTGACTTGTCACCTAAAACCGTCACAAAATTTTACTGATGCACAATTGAAAGCATCCTGTCGGGCTGTATCACCGCCTGGTATGGCAACTGCACCACCTGTAACAGCAAGGCTCTCCAGAGGATGGTGCAGTCTGCCCAACGCATTACCGGGGCCAAACTACCTGCCCGACAGAACAGCTACAGCACCCGATGTCACAGGAAGGCCAAAAAGTTAATGGACATCAACCATCTGAGCCACTTCCTGTTCACCCCGCTATCATCCAGAAGGTGAGGTCAATACAGGTGCTTCAAAGCTGGGAGCGAGAGACTGAAAAACAGCTTCTATCTCAAGGCCATCAGACTGTTAAACAGCCATCACTAGCACATTAGAGGTTGCTGCCTATAGGCATAGACTAGGAATCACTGGCCACTTTAAGGAATGGAACACTAGTCAGTTTAATAATGTTTACATATCTGGCAACACTCATCTCATATGTATATACTGTATTCTATACTATTCTACAGTATCTTAGTCACTTAATGTTTACATATCTGGCATTACTCATCTCATGTGTATATACTGTATTCTATACTATTCTACTGTATCTTAGTCCATTCCGCTCTGACATCACTTTTCCACATGTAAACGTCCTCTCACTGTCAACTGCGTTTATTTTCAGCAAACTTAACATGTGTAAATATGTGTATGAACATAACAAGATTCAACAACTGAGACAAACTGAACAAGTTCCACAGACATGTGACTAACAGAAATGGAATAATGTGTCCCTGAACAAAGCGAGGGGTCAAAATCAAAAGTAACAGTCAGTATCTGGTGTTGCAGTACATTAAGTACTGCAGTGCATCTCCTCCTCATGGACTGCACCAGATTTGCCAGTTCTTGCTGTGAGATGTTACCCCACTCTTCCACCAAGGCACTTGCAAGTTCCCGGACATTTCTGGGGTGAATGGCCTTAGCCCTCACCCTCCAATCCGACAGGTTCCAGACGTGCTCAATGGGATTGAGATCTGGGCTCTTCGCTGGCCATGGCAGAACATTGACATTCCTGTCTTGCAGGAAATCACGCACAGAACGAGCAGTATGGATGGTGGCATTGTCATGCTGGAGGGTCATGTCAGGATGAGCCTGCAGGAAAGGTACCACGTGAGGGAGGAGGATGTCTTCCCTGTAACGCACAGTGTTGAGATTGTCTGCAATGACAACAAGCTCAGTCCGATGATGCTGTGACACACTGCCCCAGACCATGACGGACCCTCCACCTCCAAATCGATCCCGCTCCAGAGTACAGGCCTCAGTGTAACGCTCATTCCATCGACGATAAACGCGAATCCGACTAACACCCCTGGTGAGACAAAACCGCGACTTGTCAGTGAAGAGCACTTTTTGCCAGTCCTGTCTGGTCCAGCGACAGTGGACTGCAAGGCAGTTGTCTGGTACAGCGACAGTTAACCCCCAACAACAACTGTTCTCTGGACGTCGATGACGTCAATTAAGGCAGCCCCTGCAGTTCTCGGATTCAGAGGGGTGGGTTAAATGCATTCAATTGTACAACTGACTCGGTATCCCCCTTCTATGTCCTCTGTTTCTATTTCTATTTCCACCTCATTTTGGGCTTTTGAGTTCTTTTGTGATCCAGAAGACTAGACATTCTTCTGATGCTGTCTTATCTATTCATAAATTAAATTCAATAATTTTACAACAACATTCACGACCTAGAGTAGTAAAGCATATTTGTTGTTTATGTCTTTATCAATTGTTGTATTCTTTTATTTTCTCGTTTTTTTATACTAACACAGATAGTGTTGGGTGTTCCATTATTCGCCTGTTCTATGGGAACTTTCTATTTTTACAATAGCCATGAAGTAGTCTTGGTGTCTCGGAACAGTTGGTTATCAATGTACAGCTTATCGACTACGAGAGCTACACATTTCCCTTTTAGTCTATACCTTTGAACAGTACTTTGCGCCGTTCTGTGATTTCCTTTGGGAACTGATCGTTCATGCCTATTGTCACGATGGCGACTCTTTTGCCCAAACCTTTAACCATTAGTTTGTCCTTATGGTACGCAAATGTGGCAACAATTGGGCGCTCGTATCGATGTCCTCTCGGTCCGAGTCGATGTACACGAATTTGATTTTGTCGACAGTATTGCCTGGGATCTGTAGCGCTTTAAAAAGGAATTCTTTGACCACACTCTGGATTTTCACCCTCATTCTCTTTAATTATGGTAGCACCAGATTTTCTTGCATAGATCTAGTCTGTATATGAAGTACGGATTCTCTTAGAAACGTGTTCTCTTTTCTTAGTTCATTAATGTCAGTTTCGATAGTATTGACAGTACCCTTTAGCTTCTTTCTCCAGTGTCGCGGCTTTCTCATTACTCATCTCAAGGCTCGCCTTCATCTCTTGTATATCTGTATTGACTAGCTCAAGTAGGCCTACACTCAATTAGTCAGTTACTGATTTTAGCAGATCAGTTTCCACGCTTACTGTAGAGGGTGGTGAAAATCATAGGTCACCTCTGTCTGGATCTCCATGTTTTCCGTGGTTAGGCTACTCTCCTACATGTTTTGGCGTTCATCAGTGTCGGCATAAAGTGCTACTATTTAGTCGGTTTTGGGGACATTGAATCCTACGTTTTTTTCACAAGGCATTCAGCACTACCATCTTCAGTTCGCCATGAATGTTTTTAAATAACCTTCTCTGAACGTTACAAAAGTTCTTAACGCTCTCATAAACAATTTGAAAACACGTTATGCTGAAGTACTGAAATTCCCACAGAAGAACGTTGTTTTTTAATATTCTTGGGACAATTTGAAAACATGAACTTAAATAGAACCATGAGGAAACATTATGCTGATGTTCTTCCCACATAAAAATGTTGTTTGTCAACATTCTCTGAAATATTTGAGAACATTCCCAATGTTAAACCAGTTGGAGAGCATTCCCAATGTTAAACCAGTTGGAGAACATTCCTGAAACAATACCAAAATTGAAATGAAATGTAACCATGTTTGAACTTTTAAGAAACGTTCTGATAAAGCAATGAAATACGTACCAACAAAATAATGTTTTCTTGTCAAGTTCCTTAAATGTGCTGAGAATGATCCAAAGCCAAGCAACTATCCTGCACCATTCCCAGAAGGTTGTATGCAAAATAACCATTGGACAACCACTCTCACCAAGCTCTAAGAATGATTTGGTTCTCAGAATGCTATGTGCTAGCTGGGGAATCTTCTCCTCCTTTCCAGTCTATTCCTTCCCTTTATGTTATCAACATGCTCACAGTAGGGCTGTTCAACATAGGTTTGGGGCGGGGAGGGCCTGTATGAGCCTTTGAGAAGCAAACAAAATTGCAAGTATTTCAGAAACATCCCTACACCTTACTTCCTAATCAAAATACACAGTTATCTTTATACAAGTTGCCAACACCACATCACCTTAGAACAGAGACTATTTATATCTCTTTTGTTTGTTTGTGTGTTTCTCAGTTCCTGTAGCAACTTGTGTGTCGGCCAAAAGTTCTTCAGTTCATCGTTTCACCAACACCTGCCAGCTGCTGGTGTTATCTGAACCACCCACCTGGTTACTGCTAGCTACTGTCAGTCCCCTCCATATCTCATCCTCTAGCAACAATAGAACAAACGCTGCTGTGACAATAGGTGAATTTAGGCCCATTGCCTCCACATAAAACATACCAGGTTGTTTGTGTTTGTAGCCTGCAGACACACAGTACCTGTACTGAATATAAAGGACCAAATGATGTGTGTTCATACTCCTTAATGTACTGAAAGAGTCAAATTGGATGGAAAAACATAAATGAATAATATATGCCATTTTGCAGTCACTTTTATCCAAAGTGACTTACAGTCAATTGTGCATACATTTTTCATATGGGAAGCCCCAGCATTAATCAAAGCCACAATCCTTGGCGTTGCGAGCCCTATGCTCAACCAACTGAGCAACACAGTACCACACAGAACCACAAGCACTTTGCCATTCATAAACATGCACTCTAATCAACATAAATTCACTAAATTAGTTTGTACAATATTCTTCTATTATTGTTTACCATCTCAACAAAGAGAAGAACTCTGAGCTAACAAAGACTGAAAATACTCCACTGAAGTTAATAAAAATGATGTACCAAGACCTCCATTGGCACCAACCAACAACCCTCCCCACGGAATAGTAGAGGCAGACAAAACTCAGATGTTATTTTTGTCCTATCTGCCAACAAACAAGCCATACTGTGGTAGGATCTTAAATTTGAGCCAGTTTGCTACAACAGGAATATAATCTTGCAGCAACAGGACATTTGAATTATTATGTAGATTATAATTAATGGACATTTTTGTAGGGGGTGATACATTTTTCATTAGTGCAAATGAGGAAATTAAGATGGAAATTAAAAACTTTAGAAGCCTTTTTAAAACTCAAATACACTAAAACGTTTGCATTTCCTGCTGTAGAGGAACATTCTCAGCAACACAAGACTGATCAAATTAAGATCTGTATGCTCCAGCTCTACATTACACAACAATCTTTACAAACATCTGTACAAACTCTGTACAAACTTCTGTACAAACTTCTGTACAAACATCTGTACAAACATCTGTACAAACATCTGTACAAACTCTGTACAAACTCTGTACAAACTCTGTACAAACTTCTGTACAAACATCTGTACAAACATCTGTACAAACATCTGTACAAACATCTGTACAAACATCTGTACAAACTCTGTACAAACATCTGTACAAACATCTGTACAAACTCTGTACAAACTCTGTACAAACTCTGTACAAACTCTGTACAAACTCTGTACAAACTCTGTACAAACATCTGTACAAACATCTGTACAAACTCTGTACAAACTCTGTACAAACATCTGTACAAACATCTGTACAAACTCTGTACAAACTCTGTACAAACTCTGTACAATTTCTGTACAAACATCTGTACAAACATCTGTACAAACATCTGTACAAACATCTGTACAAACTCTGTACAAACTCTGTACAAACTCTGTACAAACTCTGTACAAACTCTGTACAAACTCTGTACAAACATCTGTACAAACTCCAACTTTGTCTTTTTTCCAGAAGGTAGACTCATCCACCCTCACCAAAAGGGTGCATGAGCCCACAGAGTCAAGAATCCTTTCTCTGAATACAAGACGAAGTGCAGAACTCTTCAGAGCGCTTATTTGGGCATGGCAAGGGAAGTCTCATGAATTCAGCTGTCCTCGTGTGTTAGCCTGAGTGAAAAGCAAGCCAGCATGCACCGAGTTTGATAACAATAAGAGGCTCCATAAATAAATGAGGACCAGAGCCATTTTCACCTCCGCTGTTCTCATCAGAAAAACACCACACCAAAACAAAGCCCCTGTCGTGCATCTCTCTCTCTAGTTCTCTCCTAGCTCTCCCCCAACTGACTAAACAAAAAGAGTAGGAAGCCACCAAGGGAAAATAATCAATTCTGTCTTTCCATTTGTTGTCTTCTGCATTCTATTTTCAGGTGTGGGCTGTAAGTCTTGGAAGTCAGAGGGGTAGAAGCAGAGTGGGGGTACTGTATCTCTGACAGGTGGATAGGGAACAGATACATATGGGGTTGAAGAAAATGATTGGAGAGTGGAGAGACTTGAAGTCATGGTTCTGAAACACAGGAGTAAACACTTAAACAGGTGACCATGCAGTTCCAGACAGGTTAGTCTGGTAGTCATCTGACACCTGATCTATCACTCAAATATCACATAGCCATAGCGATGACCTGAGAGGGGTCAAGCCCTTCCCTGTGAGTGGGGGTAAACTTCTCCCCTGAAACGCCATCATCAATAAGTCATGGGCGTTAACTAGTGAGATTAAGAATGCATGCCAGCCCAGCAGGGTATTGAGTTTACATATCAAATCAAATCTTATCTGTCACATGCTTTGTATGCCACAGGTGTAGACTAACAGTGAAATGCTTACTTGCGGGTCCTTTTCCAACAATGCAGAGAGAGAGATAAGCTAGGGCATCTGTCTGAGGCTATTCAGTGTGCCACCGGCACCGTCCGCTGCTCCATTCGGAAAAACTTGAACGCTTCTGTCCTCCTGCAGTCAATCAAGGTCTGAATAGGGCCAATTAAGTCTATTGTCTGAGGACAATGGGCACCAACTGCTCTTTGAATCAAATACCTGCTGTGGACATTATGATAAAGAGGTCAATTCTGATTGGAGGGTATAATATTTATGTTGAAAGATGGGTAGGCCTACAAATCAAGGTGTACCCTTTCCATACAATATAGAGTACTGTACTCAGCCAAAGCAAAACATGTTTGATAACTTCAAAAAAGTTAAGGCACACATAGCTTAAACTCCAGAAATTCAGAAATTGAGCGGAGTTCACTGAAATGACTCATACAAGTGTCCTTTCACTGTGTTGAAATACAATGGTGAAATACACAAGAATTAAACAAGTGCATTGTGTTGTCCTTTTTTAGAATCCAGACAAAATCGATTACATTATTTCTACCTCAGCCTTTACTCCTTTCTGTGATTTATTGTTTTCTCTATCAGAAAGAAAGGTGGACCAAGGCACTTTATTTGTATAGCATGTTCAATGGAACAAGACGTTATAACTCTGACACGTTTCGGCTGTATGACATTCGTCAGTGAGTACAAAGACACATGAAGAGTGCCTTGGTCCTCCATTATTTTTAATGACCAATTTACCCCTTTTACAAAAGCGCATCTTCTATCTACAAAGACTTATTATTGTTTACCCTAGCAGCGCTTCCATTCTTTTTTTCTATTTAATATCCATGTTCTCTCATGAGCTACACCTAGAGAACGTTCTGTTCTGCTACAGTGAACACTGTGGTAACCTCCTAAAATACCTTGCCATGGACAATTGGTGAGATTACTAACAATTCATACGTGTAGACTGTAAGAATCCATCACTGACAATGCCACAGAGAAAAGTAATCAGAAACAAAACAAATACAAAAAGACATGAGGAAATTAGTCCTTCGCTTCATTCTTTTGAGTGAGTGTGTGTGTCTGTGTGTGTGTGCCTGTGTGTGTGTGTGTGTGTGTGTGCGTGCCTGTGCGCATGGGTACATGCGTGCGTGCGTGTGTGTCAGTGTGTGCCTGCATGCGTGCGTTCGTACTTCCTCTTCAGTTACCATCAGTAAATTGATATCTGACCTTGAGCACAAAGGGACAGAGTGTGTACTGTCTATAAGACTGACTGCAGGAGGTCTTTCAGCATGCGTTATTGACAGAAAAGTGAACCCAACCTCAATGCAATAAAGTTCATCTCTATCTGTCCACAGCTGTGCCACCAAGGACCATACACTGACTGCAAGAACTATAACACAAACATCAACCTCTTATTTGTCACTTCTCAACAACTGAAAAACTGAAAAACACTTCCTCAACACACAGAAACATAGTTTTAATCATGAGTCTTTTTGGAAATGCATTCTTTTCAGAGCAGTTCAAGAAGCAGAAACGCTCAAAACGAATTTCCAATTGAAGAACTCAACACCCCAGAGAAAGCCCCTGATACAATTATCTGTATTATAATTTCTATACATTTTTTACCTTTATTCAACCAGGCAAGTCAATTAAGAAAAAATTGTTATTTACAATGACAGCGTGGCAAGAGGCAAAAGGCCTCCTGTGGGGACGGGGGCTGAACCCCCCCCTCCAAAAAAACGATGAAAGACAAGACAAACAACACAGACAGAAGACACTGGCAACAGCACAAATACAACAGCAAACAAACAGTGGATGTCTGTTTGTGTGCGTGCATGCATGCATGCATGTGTGTGGTATATGTGAAGTAAAACAACATTCAGTTGTGTAAAGTACTTAATAAAAAATACTTTAAAGTGCTACTTGAGTAGTTTTTTTAGGGTATCTGTACTTTACTTTAATATTTATATTTTTGACTACTTTTACTTCACTACATTCCTAAAGAAAATATTTACATATATTTTTTTCAAAATATATTTTAAATCTCACTTTCCACCTACGATCTAAATATACTTTCCTGCAACCCGCCTCACCCAATGTGGTACGGATCTGCTATTTTTATACGTTATAACTGGAACCTCCATCAGAAGCTAGCCAGCTAACTAGCGACTAGCTAGTAGTCACTGTTAGCCACGGGTAGTGGTCCTCACCTTTAGCTCGGACACCAGCCAGCTTTAGCTCGGTTAATACCTGGCAGTCTGCACAGCGCGATATCAACCCAGAGCATATCGGACTGCTTTTCTCCACCACATCACCGGATTCCTGCCGCAAGCTCTGGGCCATTACACTGGATCATCGCAGCTAGCTAGCTGCAACCGAGAAGCTACTGCTGGCTAACGCCTCTGTCCCGAAGTAAGCACCAGTTAGCCTTGAGCTAGCCTCGAGCTAGGCCCATCTCCCGGCTAGCCGAATAGGTATATCCGCTAATTCGTGGGCTACAATACCTCTTTTGCCAATTGGCCTGGACCCTTTATTGCCGACACGGAGTCCCGCCGATCCATCACGACTGGGCTGCCGACGTAATCTTCCGATGTGGTTTCAACAGGCTTTCCCGTTGAGATGTCGCCGAAGACCCATCTGCTAGCCCCGGCCCGCTAGCTTTCTGAATAGCTGTGTCTCCCGCTCGCCTAGCATAGTAGCGACTACCGAACAGCTCCCCGACTCACCCATTGCTGCTCATTGGACCCTATGATCACTCGGCTACACATGCCTCTCTCTAATATCATTATGCCTTGTCTTATGCTGTTTCGGTTAGTTATTGTTTTATTTCACTGTAGAGACCCTAGTCCAGCTCAACATGCCTTAGATAGCTCTTTTGTCACACACGGGGAGACCTCACCTTGCTTAACTGGTGTCTACAGAGATACAAGCTCTCTCATCGTCACTCAATGCCGAGGTTTACCCCAACTGTACTCACATCCTATCATACCCTTGTCTGTACATTTTGCCCTGAATCTATTCTACCACGCCCAGAAATCTGCTTATTTTATTTTCTGTTCCCAACACACTAGACTACCAGTTCTTATAGCCTTCCACCGTACCCTTATCCTACTCCTCCTCTGTTCCTCTGGTGATGTAGAGGTTAACATTTACATTTAAGTCATTTAGCAGACGCTCTTATCCAGAGCGACTTACAAATTGGTGCATTCACCTTGACATCCAGTGGAACAGCCACTTTACAATAGTGCATCTAAATCTTTTAAAGGGGGGGGGGGGGGGTCAGAAGGATTGCTTTATCCTATCCTAGGTATTCCTTAAAGAGGTGGGGTTTCAGGTGTCTCCGGAAGGTGGTGATTGACTCCGCTGTCCTGGCGTCGTGAGGGAGTTTGTTCCACCAAATGAAAGACAACCCAGGCCCTGTTAACCCAGGCCCTGTAGCCCTCAGCTTTCCACCTATTTCCCAGGCGCTCTCATTTGTTAACTTCAGTAACCATAAAAGCCTTGGTTTCATGCATCCTAACATCAGAAGCCTCCTCCTTACATTTGATTTATTCACTGCTATAGCACACTCCACCAACCCTGATGTCCTAGCCGTGTCTGAATCCTGGCTTAGGAAGACCACCAAAAACACTGAAATTTCCATCCCTAACTATAACATTTTCCGACAAGATAGAACTGCCAAAGGGGGAGGAGTTGCAATCTACCGCAGAGATAGCCTGCAGAGTTCTGTTATACTATCCAGGTCTGTGCCCAAACAGTTTGAGCTTCTACTTTTAAAAAATCCACCTTTCCAGAAATAAGTCTCTCACTGCTGCCACTTGTTATAGACCCCCTTCAGCCCCCAGCTGTGCCCTGGACACCATATGTGAATTGATTGCCCCCCCCCCATCTATCTTCAGAGTTCGTACTGTTAGGTGACCTAAACTGGGATATGCTTAACACCCTGGCCGTCCTATAATCTAAGCTAGATGCCCTCAATCTCACATAAATTATCAAGGAACCTACCAGATACAACCCTAAATCCATAAACATGGGCATCCTCATAGATATCATCCTTACCAACCTGCCCTCTAAATACACCTCTGCTGTCTTCAACCAGGATCTTAGCGATCATTGCCTCATTGCCTGCGTCCGTAATGGGCCCACGGTCAAACGACCACCCCTCATCACTGTCAAATGCTCCCTAAAACACTATAGCGAGCAGGCCTTCCTATTCGATATGGCCCGGGTATACTGGAAGGATATTGACCTCATCCCATCAGTAGAGGATATCTGGTTGTGCTTAAAAAGTGCTTGCCTCACCATCTTAAATAAGCATGCCCCGTTCACAAAATGTAGAACTAAGAACAGATATAGCCCTTGGTTCACTCCAGACTTGACTGCCCTTGACCAGCACAAAAACATCCTGTGGCATACTGCATTAGCATCGAATTGCCCCCGCGATATGCAACTTTTCAGGGAAGTCAGGAACCAATATACACAGTCAGTTAGGAAAGCTAAGGCTAGCTTTTTCAAACAGAAATTTGCATCCTGTAGCACTAATTCCAAAACGTTTTGTGACACCGTAAAGTCAGTGGAGAATAAGAGCACCTCCTCTGCCCACTGCACTGAGGCTAGGAAACACTGTCACCACCGATAAATCTACAATAATCGAGAATTTCAATAAGCATTTTTCTATGGCTGGCCATGCTTTCCACCTGGCTACCCCTACCCCGGTCAACAGCTCTGCACCCCCCACAGCAACTTGCCCAAGCACCCCCGCTTCTCCTTCACCCAAATCCAGATAGCTGATGTTCTGAAAGAGTGGCAAAATCTGGATCCCTACAAATCAGCTGGGCTAGACAATCTGTACCCTCTTTCTAAAATTATCTGCCGAAATTGTTGCAACCCCTATTACTAGCCCGTTCAATCTCTCTTTTGTATCGTCTGAGATTCCTAAAGATTGGAAAGCTGCCACGGTCACCCCCCTCTTCAAAGAGGGAAACACTCTAGAACCAAACAGTTATAGACCTATATCCATCCTGCCCTGCCTTTCCAAAGTCTTCAAAAGCCAAGTTAACAAACAGATCACCGACCATTTTGAATCCCACCGTACCTTCTCCGCAATCTGGTTTCCGAGCTGGTCATGGGTGCACCTCAGCAACACTCAAGGTCCTTAACAATGTCATAACCGCCATCTCCAAACAAGTTTCAATGCCATACAACACTCCTTCCGTGGCCTCCAACTGCTCTTAAATGCTAGTAAAACTAAATGCATGCTCTTCAACCGTTTGCTGCCCGCACCTGCCCGCCCGCATAGCATCACTACTCTGGACGGTTCTGACTTTTAGAATATGTGGACAACTACAAATACCTAGCTGTCTGGTTAGACTGTAAACTCTCCTTCCAGACTCACATTAAGCATCTCCAATCCAAAATTAAATCTAGAATCGGCTTCCTATTTTGCAACAAAACCTCCTTCACTCATGTTGCCAAACATACCCTCGTAAAACTGACTATCCTACTGATCCTTGACTTTGGCGATGTCATTTACAAAATAGCCTCCAACACCCCATTTAGCAAATTGGATGTAGTCTATCACAGTGCCATCCGTTTTGTCACCAAACCCCATATACTATCCACCACTGCAACCTGTATGCTCTCGTTGGCTGGCCCTCGCTTCATATTCGTCGCCAAACCCACTGGTTCCAGGTCATCTGTAAGTCTTTGCTAGGTAAAGCCCTGCCTTATCATCTCAACTCACATATCACCATAGCTACACCCACCCGTAGCACGCGCTCCAGCAGGTATATTTCACTGGTCATCCCCAAAGCTAAAACCCCCTTTAGCCACCTTTCCTTCCAGTTCTCTGCTGCCAATAACTGGAACGAACTGCAAAAATCCCTGAAGCTGGAGACTCATATCTCCGTCACTAACTTTATGCATCAGCTGTCAGAGCAGCTTACCGATCACTGTGCCTGTACACAGCCCCTCATCCCCATATTGTTATTTATTGTTTTGCTCTTTTTCACCCCAGTTTGTCTAATTGCACATCATCATCATCATCATCTGTACATCTATCACTATAGTGTTTAATTGCTAAATTGTAATTATTTCGCCAATATGACCTATTTATTGCCTTACCTCCCTAATCTTACTACATTTGCACACACTGTACATATATTTTTCTATTTTGTTACTGACTGTACGTTTGCTTATCCCATGTGTAATTCTGTGTTGTTCAGGGCCTTGTTCTCAACTGGTCTACCTGGTTAAATAAAGGTGAAATAACAAATATATATATTTTTTAAATGTACTTTTTACTCCATACATTTTCCCTGACACCCAAAATGACTTGTTACATTTTGAATGTAACAAGGACAGGACAGGACAATTGTCAAATTCATGCACTTACAATGGCTTGCGAAATTATTCACTTACCTTGGCATTTTGTTGCCTTACAACCTGGAATTAAAATAGATTTTTGGGGGGGGTTGTATAATTTGATTTACACAACATGCCTACCACTTTGAAGACGGTAAATATTTTTTGTAAAACAAACAACAAATAAAACAAAAAAAACTGAAAACTTGAGCGCGCATAACTATTCACCTTCCCAAAGTCAATACTTTGTAGACCAACATTTTGCAGCAATTACAGCTGCAAGTCTCTTGGGATATGTCTCTATAAGCTTGGCACATCTAGCCACTGGGATTTTTGCACATTCTTCAAGGCAAAACTGCTCCAGCTCCTTCAAGTTGGATGGGTTCCACTGGTATACAGCAATATTTAAGTCATACCACAGATTCTCAATTGGATTGAGGTTTTTGACTAGACCATTCCAAGACATTTAAATATTTACCACTCGATGGTTGCTTTAGCAGTATGTTTTGGGTCATTGTTCTGCTGGAAGGTGAACCTCCGTACCAGTCTCAAAACTCTGAAAGACTGAAACAGGTTTCCCTCCAGAATTTCGTCGTATTTAGGGCCATCGATCATTCCTTGAATTCTGACCAGTTTTCTGGTCTCTGCCGATGAAAAGCATCCCCACAGCAGGATGGTGTTCTCGGGGTGATGGGAGGTGTTGGGTTTGCGACAGACACAGCATTTTCCTTGATGGCCAAAAAGCTTAATTTTAGTCTCATCTGACCAGAGTACCTTCTTCCATATCTTTGGGGAGTCTCCCACATGCCTTTTGGCAAACACTAAACGTGTTTCCTTATTTTCTTCTTTAAGCAATGGCTTTTTTCTGGCCACTCTTCCATAAAGCCCAGCTCTGTGGAGTGTTTGGCTTAAAGTGGTCCTATGGACAGATACTCCAATCTCCGCTGTGGAGCTTTGCAGCTCCTACAGGGTTATCTTTGGTCTCTTTGTTGCCTCTCTGATTAATGCCCTCCTTGCCTGGTCCGTGAGGTTTGGTGGGCGGCCCTCTCTTGGCAGGTGTCTTGTGGTGCCATATTCTTTCCATTTTTTAATAATGGATTTAATGGTGCTCTGTGGGATGTTCAAAGTTTCTGATAATTTTTTATAACCCAACCCTGATATGTACTTCTCCACAACTTTGTCCCTGACCTGTTTGGAGAGCTCATTGGTCTTCATGGTTCCGCTTGTCGGTGGTTCACCTTGCTTAGTGGTGTTGCAGACTCTGGGGCCTTTCAGAACAGGTGTATAAATACTGAGATCATGCAAACTTAGTTAAATAAAGTCCACCTGTGTGCAATCTAAATATGTGACTTCGGAAGGTAATTGGTTGCACCAGATCTTATTTAGGGGCTTCATTGCAAAGGGGGTGAATACATATGCACGCACCACTTTTTTTAATTTTGTGACTTTAAAAAGAAAAGTAATTTTCTTAATTTCACTTCACCAATTTGGACTATTTTGTGTTTGTCCATTACATGAAACCCAAATAAAAATCCATTTAAATTACAGGTTGTAATGCAACAAAATAGGTTTTGAACACCAAGGGGGATGAACACTTTTGCAAGGCACTGTATCAAGAGAACATCCCTACTCATCCCTACTGCTTCTGATCTGGCAGACTCACTACACACACATGCTTTGTTAGTAAATGATATCTGAGTGTTGGCGTGTGCCCCTGTCTATCCGTCAATAAAACATAACAAGAAAATGGTGCCATTTGGTTCGCTTAATATAAGGAATTTTTACAGATTTTTACCTTTGATACTTAAGTATATTTTAGCAATTACATTTACTTTTGATACTTAATTATATTTAAAACCAAATACTTTTACTCAAGTAAAATTTTACTGGGTGACTTTCATTTTTACTTGAGTCATTTTCTATCAAGGTACTTTTTCCACCACTGAACATGATTTCTTACATAAGGCAACGCAAACCAATGACACCGAGTGACAATTAGAAACAACTACATGCTCCAACAACCTGTTCATCTATTTGTCCCTTGAACTTTGAACACCAGGTTCTGGAGTTTTGGGTTGGCTTGGAGGGAAATCAGGGGGGTGAGTAATGAAATGACCTTTATCCATGCTCTGTAAACATTTTTGGGACTGTTAGCACAACACAAGATTGAGATCTGAACTTGAATGTGTTTTGAGCTAGAATAGAGGATAGATAAAATGGCAGTTTCCCTAAAATGGCCTTATAAATAAGAATGTACCAGTGCTTGAGCCTGCGTGTTGCTAGTAATGTCCACCAGAGAGCACTGTAGAGATCACAATGGAGAGTTAGACATCTTTGATTGTATCTTACAGCCCTTTGTTTTGTCACCAGAGTCAAGAGCCTTCAGTGTAGAATTTGAAACAAACTCCCAGATATTTGGACGTTTTGACTTTCTCTATTGAATGTCCTTCCAAGGTAATTACATGGTTTTCAGAGTGTTGAGTATTGGAAAATAGCATGCATTTTGTTTTAGAGGAATTCCGAACAAGATTAAATCATACAAATTCTGTTAACTTCTTATGGCTGCAGGGGCAGTATTGAGTAGCTTGGATAAAAGGTGCACAGAGGTGCCCAGAGTAAACGGCCTGCTCCTCAGTCATAGTTGCTAATATATGCATACTATTATTAGTATTGGATAGAAACCACTCTGAAGTTTCTAAAACTGTTTGAATTATGTCTGTGAGTATAACAGAACTCATATGGCAGGCAAAAACCTGAGAAGATATCCAAACAGGAAGTGGAAATTCTAAGGCTGGTGGATTTTCAACCAAGCTTCCACTGAAATCCCAGCGAGATATGGATGAGTTTTCACTTCCTACGGCTTCCACTAGATGTCAACAGTCTGTAGAACTTTGTCTGATGACTCTACTGTGAAGGGGGGCCGGGTGAGAGGAGAATTAGTCACCACTGCCATGAGGTGACCATGCGTTGACCATGCGCGTTCACATAAGAGGGAGCTCCGTTCCATCGTTCATCTGAAGTCAATGTAATTTTCCGGTTGGAACGTTATTCAAGATTTATGTTAACAACATTCTAAAGATTGATTCAATATGTTTCTACTGACTGTTACGGAACTTTTGGACATTTCGTCATGTTTTAGTGAACGCGCTTTGTGACTTTGGAATTGTTTACCAAACGCGCTAACCAAAGTAGCTAATTGGACATAAATAACGGACATTATTGAACAAATCAAGCATTTATTGTGGAACTGGGATTCCTGGCACTGCATTCTGATGAAGATCATCAAAGGTAAGGGAATCTTTATCATGTAATTTTTGGTTTCTGTTGACTCCAACGTGGCGGCTAATTTGACTATAGTTCTGAGTGCCGTCTCAGATTATTGCATGGTTTGCTTTTTCCGTAAAGTTTTTTTGAAATCTGACACAGCGGTTGCATTAAGGAGAGGTATATCTATAATTCCATGTGTATAACTTGTATTATCATCTACATTTATGATGAGTATTTCTGTTGAATAGATGTGGCTATGCACTATCACTGGATGTTTTTGGAACTAGTGAACGTAACACGCCAATGTAAACTCAGATTTTTTTATATAAATATGAACTTTATCAAACAAAACATACATGTATTGTGTAACATGAAGTCCTATGAGTGTCATCTGATGAAGATCATCAAAGGTTAGTGATTCATTTTATCTCTATTTCTGCTTTTTGTGACTGCTATCTTTGGCTGGAAAAATGGCTGTGCTTATTCTGTGGCTTGGTGGTGACCTAACATAATCGTTTGTGGTGCTTTCGCTGAAAAGCATATTTGAAATCGGACACTTTGGTGGGATTAACAACAAGATTACCTTTAAAATGGTATAAAACACATGTATGTCTGAGGAATTTTAATTATGAGATTTCTGGTGATTGAATTTGGCGCCCTGCACTTTCACTGGCTGTTGTCATATCATCCCGTTACCGGGATTGCAGCCGTAAGAAGTTTTAAATGACGTTAAAAGCTGTTTGATTCTTCTCAAAAAGCTGAAGTCAAACTGCTGCCACCTGAATAGAGAACAGTGTCATCTACATAAAAATTATCTGTCTCACCCGAGCACAACTCTACAATGTCCGACATACAACAACCTGCCTTAACACACTGGGTTCAATATGACAGGTAGTTCACAAACCACTCTAGAGCATGACCAGTAATCTGAATACACTCCAATCTCTGCACCAAGACAGTACCGACCACAGTGTCAAACGCCTTTGGCAAGTCTATGAATAAAGATATAAAATGCAGCTTCTTATCCAAAGCACAGTGAATATCATTCAAAACCTTCAAAGTTGATGTGACAGTTCTGCGGCTAAACCTAAAATCTGATTGCATACCACTCACAATATTATTTTCCTGGAGGTAGACCTTAAGCTGCTTATTGACTAGGGACTTCAATACCTTTGCCAGAACAGACTATTTAGATATGGGCCAATAGTTATTCAGTGGAGTGGCATCGCCTCCTTTCAAATGAGGTAGGACAAATACTGATTTCCACAACTTAGAGATTTAATTACATTCTAGGGTGAGGTTAAAGATGCATGTTAAGGGGGGGAAACGTTTGCCCAGAGGTAACTATGTAATACACAGCTTGGCTGTTTGGGCATAACTGAACGTTTATTGATTTGCTGGATAAACTTTCTAAAAGCTTATTGCTATGTTTGGGGGACTAGAATAACAGACAGAGAGGAATCTAGCATGCTCTCTATGGAATGTATAATAGTCAAGATCAATAAATAAATCCTCTGGGTAATTCATCTTTGCAAATGTGTAGGAAGTAACACACTTCTCAATGAGCGTTGGGGGATAAAGATGTTATAAGGCATCACCTTGATGTACTTGAGAAGAGGTAACAATGAACATGTTTTGGAGGGCACACATTATAGTCTTATCAGATAATAAAAGGTAAAGCTTTAGAAGGAGAAATCTTGCGGCTTAAAAGTGAGGCCACTGGTAACACCACTGAGTGCCACTGGTAACACCACTGAGTGCCACTGGTAACACCACTGAGTGCCACTGGTAACACCACTGAGTGCCACTGACAACACCACTGAGTGCCACTGACAACACCACTGAGTGCCACTGACAACACCACTGAGTGCCACTGGTAACACCACTGAGTGCCACTGGTAACACCACTGAGTGCCACTGGTAACACCACTGAGTGCCACTGGTAACACCACTGAGTGCCACTGGTAACACCACTGAGTGCCACTGACAACACCACTGAGTGCCACTGACAACACCACTGAGTGCCACTGACAACACCACTGAGTGCCACTGACAACACCACTGAGTGCCACTGACAACACCACTGAGTGCCACTGACAACACCACTGAGTGCCACTGACAACACCACTGAGTGCCACTGACAACACCACTGAGTGCCACTGACAACACCACTGAGTGCCACTGACAACACCACTGAGTGCCACTGACAACACCACTGAGTGCCACTGACAACACCACTGAGTGCCACTGATAACACCAGAATGTCATCTCAAGAACTTCAACTGGACGAAAAGGTATTTTGCATCATCTAAAGAGTCAGACAGGGCCAGTGAATTGTAAAGAATAAGGAGGAGGAGAAGACTGACATTTGGGCTTTTCTTCGGAGCTACACTAGGCTACACTACGCCAAACATTAGGAACATCTTCCTAATATTGAGTTTCACCCCCTTTTGCACTAAGAACAGCCTCAATTCATCAGGGCATGGACTCTACACGGTGTTGAAAGCATTACACAGGGATGCAGGCCCATTTTGACGCCAATGCTTCTCACAGTTGTGTCAAGTTGGCTGGATGTCCTTTGGGTGGTGGACCATTCTTGATGCACACGGGAAACTGTTTAGCATGGAAAAAAACAGCAGAGCTGCAGTTCTTGACACAAACCAGTACACCTGACACCTACTAACATACCCCGTTCAAAGGAACTTAAATATTGTCTTGCCCATTCACCCTCTGAATGGCACGCATACACAATCCATGTCTCAATTGTCTCATGGAATAAAAAACTTTCTTTAACCTGTCCTCCTACCCTTCAGCCACACTGATTGAAGTGGATTTAACAAGAGACATCAATTAAGGGATCATAGTTTTCACCTGTATTCACCTGGTCAGTCTATGTCATGGAAAGAGCAGGTGTTCTAAATGTTTTGTATAGTCAGTGTACGCATCAATTGTTGTTTGGTCTTTTTGGAGCAGACCTTTAATTGTCTTGGACCAAACATGAATACATCTTCTACTACACATTTTAATGTGATTAAAAATCTAAGATGAGAATAATGACCTTTGTGAAGAGAAAGATGAGTGACTCTTCAAAGTGTACTGGAAACCTTAAATCTGGAATCCACATTAGGGGCAAACAGTGCTACGGTTGGCCCCAGTACATTTGTTATTGTTTTTGTTTTGTTTATGAAACAGGAGGAGCATTTAACAATGTGTAAAAAAATAAGTATATTCAGCTGTTCTATTGCGCATGCAATGATGTGCAATGATTTCAAAGGACAAATAATATTGTTTGAAGTAATGTCTTTGTTGTAATATCGCAAACGGACGTGGCAGTTTCACCATTACTGACTCCAGCTGTAAGGGGAGGCAGCAGTGCTACATTGTATCTTCAGGGGTAACTTTACCTCTCTAACTTCATATTCTATTATTTTTCAAATGAAAGCCCCTGTGAAAACTGTCAGACAAGACTGCATTCTTCCCAACATTAAAACAGATTGATATATGGCAGGAAGTTGATAATCAAAAGCGTAGGAGTGTATGGGACAGAACTTGAGGGTACAATTAATGAAAAGTAAACCTGAGGAGTGGTTCTGAGCCACTTTAGGGATACATAAGGGTTCCGCTGGATTATAATCAGGTTCTAAAAAGGACACCTTACTATAATCATTATTTTGTTAGGTTACAGGCTTATTCTAAAATGGATTAAATTGTTTTTTTCCCTCATCAATCTACACACAATACCCCATAATGACAAACAAAAACAGGTATGTCATTTTTTTCCCCTCTAATCTATTACAAATAAAAACTGAAATATCACATTTACATAAGTATTCAGACACTTTACTTTGTTGAAGCACTTTTGGCAGCGAGTCTTCTTGGGTATGATGCTACAAGCTTGGCACACCTTTATTTGGGGAGTTTCTCCCATTCTTCTCTTCAGATCCTCTCAAGCTCTGTCAGGTTGGATGGGGACTGTCACTGCACAGCTATTTTCAGCTCTCTCCAGAGATGTTCGATCGGGTCCAAGTCTAGGCTTTGGCTGGGCCACTCAATGACATTCAGAGACTTGTCCCAAAGCCACTCCTGCGTTGTCTTGGCTGTGTGCTTAGGGTCATTGTCCTGTTGAAAGGTGAACCTTCGCCCCAGTCTGAGGTCCTGAGCACTCTGGAGCAGGTTTTCATCAAGGAACTCTCTGTACTTTAATCCGTTCATCTTTCCTCGATCCTGACTAGTCTCTGCCGCTGAAAAACATCTCCAAAGCATGATGCTGTCACCATCATGCTTCACCGTAGGGATGGTGTCAGGTTTACTCCAGACGTGATGCTTGGCATTCAGGCCAAAGAGTTCAATCTTGGTTTCATCAGACCAGATAATCTTGTTTCTCATGGTCTGAGAGTCCTTTCGGTGCCTTTAGGCAAACTCCAAGCGGGCTGTCATGTGCCTTTTACTGAGGAGTGGCTTCCGTCTGGCCACTCTACCACAATGGCCCGATTGGTGGAGAGATGTTTGTCCCTCTGGAAGGCTCTTCCATCTCCACAGAGGAACTCTGGAGCTCTGTCAGAGTGACCATCAGGTTCTTGGTCACCTCCCTGACCAAGGCCCTCCTCCCCCGATTGCTCAGTTTGGCCGGGCGGCCAGCTCTAGGAAGAGTCTTGGTGGTTCCAAACTTCTTCCATTTAAGAATGATGGAGGCCACTGTGTTTCTAAAGACCTGTTTTTGCTTTGTCATTATGGGATATTGTGTTTAGATTGATGGTGATTTATGTATTTTTTATCCATTTTAGAATAAGGCTGTAACGTAACAAAATGTGGGAAAAGTCAATGGGTCTGAATACTTTCCCAATGCACTGTATTGAGAAGGTTATCCTTGCTCAGCTACCTGCACAGGGCAACAGACAGAAGGCACAGACAAAAGGCACAGACATATTTTGGCTAAAGGTTAGCTTTTTATGGCTGCAGGGGCATTATTGAGTAGCTCTGATTAAAGGTGCCCATTTCAAACGGCCTCGTACTCAATTCTTGCTCGTACAATATGCATATTATTATTACTATTGGATAGAAAACACTCTCTAGTTTCTAAAACCGTTTGAATTATATCTGTGAGAGAACTCATTTGGCACAAACTTCCTGACCAGGAAGTGGAAAGTCTGAAATCGAGGCTCTGTTCTTCTTCCTGCCTATAAATGGGCATGATACGTAAGAGTCTACGTGCACTTCATAGACCTTCCCCTGGATGTCAAGAGGCTGTGAGAGAAGAAATTTCGTGTTTATCTTGGTCTGAAGTGGAATACAGGCTCTTTGTATGACGTGACCCTCATTTCCGGTACTCTGGGGAGCGCGAGGTGGACGGTGGGATTGCCTTCTGTTTAGCTGCCGTTATGGACGACTACTATCTCCGGCTTTGATTTTATTTGATACATGTGACCATATCATCGTAAAGTATGTTTTTTCAATATAGTTTAATCAGATTATTGAAATTTTTTCAGGAGTTTTGCCGTGTTCCGTTCTCTGACTTTGTTGACGATGGAGAGATCCGTGCCACTTGGCTAGTGCGTGTGCTAAATCAAGAGGGAAAGTTGCCGTTCTAAATCCAAACAACGATTGTTCTGGACAAAGGACACCTTGTCCAACATTCTGATGAAAGATCAGCAAAAGTAAGAAACATTTTATGATGCTATTTCATATATCTGTCGTACATGTGAACTAGTCGTGGGCGCCCAACGTGTGGGTACTCTAGCTATACTGAAGCTGCATATCGTAATGAAGTTATTTTTAGAATTCTAACACTGCGATTTCATTAAGAACTAATGGATCTATCATTTCCTATACAACATGTATTTTTTAGTTATGTTTATGAATAGCTATTTGGTCAGAATATGTGTGTCAGAAAAAGTGTCAGGAAAAATCCGGACGTAGTGGGAAAAAGTAGCTAAGTTAGCACAATGTGTAACCATTGATTTCAGCTCTAAATATGCACATTTTCGAACAAAACATAAGTGTATGTATAACCTGATGTTATAGGACTGTCATCTGAGGAAGAAAATCAAGGTTAGTCAAAAATTATATATCTTTTGCTTGTTTGTTACGAACGCTTACTTTTGCTACTGGGAAATTGCTTGTGTTTTTGGCTATTGTGGTAAGCTAATATAACGCTATATTGTGTTTTTGCTGTAAAACACTTGATAAATCGGAAATATTGTCTGGAATCACAAGATGCCTGTCTTTCAATTGCTGTACACTATATGTTTTTCAGAAATGTTTTATGATGAGTATTTAGTTATTTGGCGTTGGTGTCTGTAATTATTCTGTCTGCTTTCGGTGCAATTTCTGATTGTAGCTGCAATATAAACTATGATTTATACCTGAAATATGCACATTTTTCGAACAAAACATAGATTTATTGAATAACATGTTATAAGACTGTCATCTGATGAAGTTGTTTGTTGGTTAGTTTGTTTGGTTCTTGGTTAGTTAGGTTGGCTTTGTGCATGCTACCTGTGCTGTGAAAAATGTCTGTCCTTTTTTGTATTTGGTGGTGAGCTAACATAAATATACGTGGTGTTTTCGCTGTAAAACATTTTAAGAAATCGGACATGTTGGCTGGATTCACAAGATGTGTAAGTTTCATATGCTGTATTGGACTTGTTAATGTGTGAAAGTTAAATATAAAAAAATATATATATTTTGAATTTCGCGCCCTGCACTTGAGCTGGCTGTTGTCATAAGTGTACCGACGTCGGGCTTGCAGCCATAAGAAGTTAGCTAACTTCACCATAGAAGTCTGGCATAGACCGGGATGATGCCAAATTGTAAGAATGATTTCTGCGACACAACACAATAATGACCAATATTTCCATCCAAAAACAAGAGAGGGTGTTGTTTGAAGACAAGGTAGCATGGTTTCAGAGGAGCGGGAGTGGGAGATATAAATACGCTCTATGCCTCTGCATCCGCAAAGGGAAGATGAGAATAGCAACTGTATGTGTGGCCTGTAGAAAGGCCTGAGACACTGCACACACACACAGTTATCTGTGTGTGTGTGTGTGTGTGTGTGTGTGTGTGTGTGTGTGTGTGTGTGTGTGTGTGTGTGTGTGTGTGTGTGTGTGTGTGTGTGTGTGTGTGTGTGTGTGTGCTCATTCTCTGATATGATTTCAGAAAAAAAATGCACCAGTGTTAACTAGCTAGCTACTATTTAGTATTCATGGGAATATTGGCGGTTAGCTGTGAAGCACAGAGCTGATAAGGCTAGCCAGTGAAGAATTGAGATGTGTCTCTAGTCTATCACCCTTACCCCATTCTCTGCCTTTAAATGATTCAAATGTACATGTACCATGTACCATCCAGATTTCAGACCTCACAGAGTTTGAAGAAGTTACGAGAGAGAACAGAAAAAGACAGCAAAGTTATCTAGCTGAACAAAGAGACATCTATGGAGTTCAATAACAAAGAGCTGCAAGTATTAAGCTAGTCCTAAATATATCAACAACGATAAGCATTGTATTTGGGAGAAATCATTTGCTAACCCTGAAACCTCAAGTAAATCTTGTAATGAATAATGTGGCAATTGAGCAGCTAGAGTAGACTAAACTGCTTGGTGTAACCCTAGATTGTAAACTGACATGGTCAAAACATATTGATACAAAGGAAGCTAAGATGGGGAGAGGTCTGTCTGTGATAAAGCACTGCTCTGAAGTCCTACAGGCCCTTGTTTTATCACACTTGGACTACTACCCAGTTACATGGTCAAGTGCCACAAAGGACATAGGCACATTACAGTTGTCCCAGAACAGAGCAGCACCGCTGGCCTTTAATACTGGCTCAAAGTAGGAGAGATTGACTGCATCCCTACTTGTCTTTGTGAGAGGTATTGACGTGTTGAATGCACCGAACTGTCTGTTCAAACAGCTAGTACACAGCTCAGACACCCATACATACCCCACAAGACATGCCACAAGCGGTCTCTTCACAGTTCCTATATCCAGAACAGATGCTGGAAAAGGCATACAGCCATACTACATACAGCCATACTGCATACAGCCATACTACATACAGCCATACTACATACAGCCATACTACATACAGCCATGACCACATGGAACTCTCTTCCACATCAAGTAACTCAAGTGAGCAGTAAAATCAAATTTAAAAACATAAAACCTCATGGTAGAATGCGGATACACACACACATACGCACACACACTAACACATGCACTCTCCACACACA
Organism: Salvelinus fontinalis; assembly: GCF_029448725.1. Taxonomy (NCBI): domain Eukaryota; kingdom Metazoa; phylum Chordata; class Actinopteri; order Salmoniformes; family Salmonidae; genus Salvelinus; species Salvelinus fontinalis. Next base: position 24,639,790 of record NC_074681.1, on the reverse strand, counting down.
CACACAGCAATATTGTAGTATTGTAGTGTTGTAGTGTAATATAGTAATAATGTCTTGTATGATGTATTGTTTTATTTATTATGTAGGCTGTTGTGTTTTAATGTAATCGTTTTAATCCTGCCTTGGCAGCAGCTAATGAGGATCCTAATAAATACTAAATAGCCTATTATTTATTTGTAAAGTCTAATCCTTTTTAAGCTTGCTGAATTTTTATTTTTATTTTTTTATTTTACCTTTATTTAACTAGGCAAGTCAGTTAAGAACAAATTCTTATTTTCAATGACGGCCTAGGAACAGTATATTCCAGTTGAGAATGCAAATAGCCAGTATGATGCAAGCCTGGAGTATTCATTAGAACAGGAGAAAACTATCACCCTGACAACTGACTTTGACCTTTCTCTTGAGTCTTGATTACCGGAATGTTCAGCGAGTGTTGGGCACAACCTCTGAAGAAATAGATACAGTACATCTAGAGACTCCTCACACTGGCTGATCTTTGAAGGATCCAGCACAAATCGAAAGACTATTACCAAGATGTTCCTTTGACTTCCAATTTGCATACCGGCAGCAACAGAGAAACCGAGTTTATTGTGTCAAACACTTATTTAGTTCCGATATTATTTCACCTCTGCGATCTACGTCTACGATACAGAGATACAGAAACTCACAAGAATATTGAAAATAAGTTCAATTAACACTATCTGATGGGAAATTGGGGACGTATGTACTGTAGACTAATCTCCAGACAGACAGACAGAATGTCATCCCTTCATCAATCAAACAAATGTGATTGTGTTCATGAGATGTTCTGCTGAAGCTACTCAGCACACATGTTAATCCCATCCAGGAACACATCATCAGTGCCGACACATTACGGAAATATCCATTCAAAACTACCCAGAGGTCTTGTCTTAAAACCTACATCAGAATCACTGCTAGCTAGCCAGAGCCGTCTGCACGGTCTTCACCTGAACAAATAGGCAAAATCACAGGCTTCGTCATGCACTTGAGGGGGTGTTGCTTACTAGTGCATATGCGTCACACACATTTTTTTTCTAGCAGCCCAGGTGGGAAATTGGAAGAAAAAAATAAATGTATATTGAATTGCCATTTGCAAGGGCTGTATATTACATTTTAATTCAAACAATTTAACCAGATTTAACTTGCAAGATGGTCTTTAAGGTCACACAGAACAATTGCCATTGGTCCTGAAGCATTTCACACTGATATCCTGTTGTCTATAAGCTACAAATCAATGATGGTTCTTTATTGGCCTTGACAAGTGTACAATATACAGGATGCTCACTCATATTTTCGACATTAAAAACCCATCAATATTCAAACAGAAGTTCCAAAGTTTTGCCTATATACACAATGACTCCGCCATGAGCCATGGCCCTTACTCAGCCACCACCAACAAAAACCCTCAAGTTATAAATAAATGTTTAATTTGTCTACAATGGTCCATGCAAATGTTAACTGATGAGGATGTTGCATGTCTTACAGTTGAACATTGACATCAATGACCAGCAAAATATTAGCATCAGGTTGGGTAAGATTGTGTTTCGTTTTTGTCCTTTTCACAGAAAAGCTTCAAAATGATTATCATGGCATTGTATACAACTCATGCAGACTACTGTGAGAAAAGAGAAAAACATGTATGCACTCACTACTGTAAATTGCTGTGGATAAGAGCATCTGCTAAATGACTAAAATGTAAACTGTAAAGACAGAAGAAAGCTCGAATAGCTCCCGATGTCTGCATGACAAGATATTCTCTAATATTAGGTGAAATAAATACATCTATTAAGCTATAAACTGTCTGTCAGTGAGCAGCGAAAAGGATCAGACTCAGCCCTCACTGTCACAGCAAACATCTGTAGATTATCCTGACCATGTCTTGAATAAATGGTGTAGTTTCTTAAAATGTATTTTAAATAGTTTATTAACATATTTGTCTACGATTTATGAATAACCCATACACTAGTAAAACATTCCATACCTGCTCTTCTTGCTTTTGAGTTGCATTTGGCTCCTTGGGAGTAGTCATGATAACTAACTACACAGCGTAGAGATCACAGCTGTCAAGTCCTGAACAGACAGGTGCGGAGTGCTGCGAACCGTACCGTGCTTTACATTTCAATGCAGAGAGAGAGAGAGAAAGGAAGAGAGAGAGGAGAGAGAGGAGAGAGAGAGAGAGAGAGAAAGGAAGAGAGAGAGGAGAGAGAGGAGAGAGAGAGAGAGAGAGAAAGGAAGAGAGAGAGGAGAGAGAGAGAGAGAGAGAAAGGAAGAGAGAAAGGAAGAGAGAGAGGAGAGAGAGAAGAGAGAGAAAGGAAGAGAGAGAGGAGAGAGAGAAGAGAGAGAGAAGAGAGAGAGAAGAGAGAGAGAAGAGAGAGAAAGGAAGAGAGAAAGGAAGAGAGAGAGGAGAGAGAGGAGAGAGAGAAGAGAGAGAAGAGAGAGAAGAGAGAGAAGAGAGAGAGAGAGAGAGAGAGAGAGAGAGAGAGAGAGAGAGAGAGAGAGAGAGAGAGAGAGAGAGAGAGAGAGAGAGAGAGAGAGAGAGAGAGAGAGAGAGAGAGAGAGAGAGAGAGAGAGAAAAGAGAGAGAGAAAAGGGAGAGAGATAGAGAGCGCTCAACTTCACACCAATCCCCGAGATGTCACACGGACGGACGCCTTTTCTTATTTTGACAACGAGTATAATTTGGTAGAGCAATCATCGCTGCAGCTGACTGCATATGGCACTGGCAGTCGCTTCAGCACAGAGAAAGTGACATTTGGTGGGTGGTCGGGCAATTCAGCTTTCACCATCATTATTGTTATTATTATCACCATCATCATCACATCTGATGTTCAACCAGTTCTCTGACCACTTCTGCACCAGTGTTGCTGCAGATGACTGTTGAAACTTGACCCCAAAAAGTGTAATAAAAATGCATTTCCAATATCCTCCTACAGTAATAATATGGTGGATCAAACGTGAAGGTAAAAGTGAAATAGTTAGGCTATCAAAATAAACACTGTTGTCAGTCAGATTTCTTTTCTTTTACATTATGAATAATTAAATATTTTGCACTGAACTAAAGATTCATCTACACTGCAACTACACAAGGTGTTCTCCAAATGAGGCAACTATGCAAACAGGGTTGGAATTGAAAGCCAGAATTACAAACATGCATAAAAATAGAAAACATTATACTACACACCCACAAAACTAGGAACCACCATCAATGCACTTTCTTTAAAAAAGTTATACATTTGTCTGTCTTAAAACCTCTAATTTATTTTCTGTAACACAATTAAGCCCAACTAATTAGACAATCCTTACATTTTGATCACATTGACATTGTTAATTAATGTTGGCACTGTTCCTACCCCTCTCCTACTTTTCTCCCTCCTAACGCTTACAGCTCTTGCTCAAGGCTAATTCATGTTGAACCACGTTTTGCCCTCTATATTGTCCTGGAGTCCCTGTGCCTCCGCGGTACCCATGGGAGCACACGTTTCTTCCTTCAACCACAGAGCCTAATTTTAGAAGTCTGCCAATCAGCCCTCTCCTCCTCCCCACTGCACAATGAGCTGTGAGGACTGAGGAGCCTTCCGCTCTGAGACCTGATGTGTCTACCTATTCAGCTCACTTTGAGCAGTCGGCACCCCAGCCCTATTGCCAGCAATGGCGCGCATGGACACACACTCACATAGAAACACGGGTCTGCATTGCTGGGGATGGTGATTCAAGTTTGAAGAATGAGAATGTGAGTTGTTACATGATCTTGGTTATTAGTGTTTATGCTTTTCAGGTTCTCCTCTATTCATTACTGGAAGAACTTGAAAATGTCTCTGCACACTTCTAGTCAGATCCACACTTATTTTAGTAGTAGCTCCTGTAAGCTTTCAGCTTGCTTTGATGAAGGTTGACTGACCAAAAGCTTAGATACTATTAAAATAAATTAGGATCTTACTGGAAGTGTGAGGAGACTTTTTCCTGTTTCTCCAGTTTGGCATTTTATCTCCAGCACCTTCAATAATGGGTTTTGGGTGTGCGGTAGATTTAGCCTATTATCCTCATTTAAAGTGTCTCCAGTTCCTCATGCAATCATTACAACTATAGATTATGAGCCACTGGTGCTGCATAATTTGGTAAGCAGCAAGTTTATAAGATTGGAGCTCTTGACTTTTCCTCACTTTATAAACTAACAATGATGTAGTCCGGTGGTCTGGTAAATAATATTGTGTGCTGATTTAATTGATAACCATCTACTCTATCTGCAGGTTGAGGGAGCACATATCCTCACCTCTTGAGACAGATGCTGAAGGTAAGCTCAGCGGACACGTCAATTACAGTCTCGAAAACGTCACCCTAGGCAACAGAAAACTTTGATAATGAAAATATTCCGGTGTGTCCTCTTCAGACAAACAGCTCTCCAAAAAAATAACGAGGCAGACATGCCAGAACGTCACGACTCGAAACCAAAGTTTTCAGGCAAAACCTTTGCAGTGGTTTTAGTTAAGGTAGTTGATGCAAACTAGCCACTTGTGAAATGCACTCATTAAAAATAACCTCTGATCTCCATCTTGCTAGCTACTATTTTTATTTTTCAAGCAGATAAGGTAGTGACACAAGCATTGACATAGTCTCTCTATGCGTAAAGAGTATGTCCTTGAAACCAGACCCTAGTCACTGTTGCCTAGCGACAAAGAGATAACAGCAAACATACAGGTCATTTAGTCTAGTTAATATGGCCTCCAGTGGGGTTACTGCTACATTCTGATTGGCCAAAATACATTTTTGTGATTCTGACCATTGACCAAAGTATTCTTGATATTGATTCAATGATCTGGTCGTCCCTTTGTTGAAACCCCCATTCAGAGGAAGGCCAGAGAGTAATCGACTCACAGTGATAGGTCTAACAAATGGGGGTTCGTTTTGGGGACCATTATCCTTTCTCCTTGTTATTTATGAGTTATGCAGACAAAGACCATGGGTCTTGAAAAATAGAGGAGCCTTGAATGGATTTCACCTCTCAAATCAATCAATAAACACCTGTTTACTCTTCAAGACCACAGAGAACAAACATAATAATTGTAATGATGTTTGTACTAATTAGTAAGCAGTGTAGGCATCTCCTCCCAAATGCATACATGGCAATATAATTAATTAGTATAATTTATATATTAAATACTCACAATAAACACCCACAATTAATACCATCCTACAGTGCATTCATCTACAGTAAGTCGAGTCTCTGAAAAGAAAGTGTGGCCATGCAGCCCCTTAAGAAGTGATGTTACATAATACTACTCCCACATGTAGTATAAATAGTTCCCATTCCTTCCCATCAGACACTCTGTTTTTACTGGGGCTGCCTGCATCTCACGCACTCTGTAAACTCCATAGAGATACCTTATCTCTATGCCAGTATACACCTTGTTTAAAAGGAGAACTTACAGATGTAGGCAGGATCTTAATGTGAGACAGTTTGCTACAGCAGGAAATAATCCTGCACCAACAGGAAATGTGAATTATTATATGGATTATAATTAAATTGACATTTTTTGTAGGGGTTGATCTATTTTTCGACAAGGAAAATCAAGTCTGAAATTTCAATGTGGAAATTACAAACTTCAGAAGACTTTTTAAACCTCAAATACACCACAAGTTAAACATCTCTGGCCTTGCAGGAAAGTCTCCGTTAAAAGGGTGATCATATTAAGGCCAGGCACCTCAGGCAAAAATGATTTCTTTGCATCTACTTATCAATTTGAGGATTTATTGGTATTTTGGTCCATTAATATTAGTATTTTGAAAAGTAAAAAAGTTAATGAAAATATATATTAATGCATCCTGAGCTCTCCTTTAACCTCTCATTTTGCAATGAACTAGAGGATAAGTTCCCTCGGCTTAGACCTGTGTAGTTTGACGGCCCTCCATTGTTACATGGCCTCCCACTTATCTTTATCTTTCTTGTTTCTTGTTTCTTTTAACTTTTACGCCCTTAAATCGGGCATATATAGCCCATTTATGTGTTGTCTGCATCTTAAAGGCAGTCAACATTTCATGAATTGTAACCTCTGGAAATACATTCATAATTTCAAAGCTCAGACGTCATGTAAATGCCAGTTTCATAGAGAATGTTACAAACGGGACTATATGTAGTAACGTAGTTTGAAGAGATGGTGATTGGGTCTAAATAGGTGTTTGATAGTCTAAATTCATTCTACTTGTCTTTAACTGACATTTCCAGAAAGTCAAACTCTTTTCACACACCAGCAATTTTTTCTCAGCCTCAGAAGCATATTTATCCACAATCTGCTATATATAAATCTGGTCCTGGAGTGTCTTAACAAAATTAAATATTTAGGCTGATCCTAAAAATCAGCCAGATAAAATGGATTTGTGTGATATGAAAATAGGCACATATTTAATAATTTCACATAATTTGCATATTTTAACAATATTTCAGAAACATTTTAATACAAAAAAGTATCATATTAGTGTCCACATTCAACTGGTCAAAGTTGATTGTGATATGATTAAGGGGGGGGGGGGGCATCCCTATTAGGGTGTGATGCTTGGCCTTAAGTTGATACATCTGTAGTAGTTCAGCCTGCATGTCTGCTTATTTGTATTAAACTGATGCTATTCTCACCATCATGAAAAGCCTATACCCTATTACTGTAGAGGTCAGAGCCAATCTCAGCAGAGTGACCGCCCTCTTGCACTAGTCATCTGTGGAGAAATGGTAAACTCACCCCTCTAGAGAGTAGAGTAGAGCTGGGAACATACGCCTGGCTCAGTGATGGAAGCTTGAAATAGGAACAAACCAATATTGGTACATTGTCTCATATAGAGGAGATGACTAGAGGAATATCTGTAGGCTATGTGTGGGTATGTGATACCTCCACTTATAAACAGGAACCAGTGATGGGCAGCAGTTTTCAGAACCAACTGTGGACAGCTCCATTGACAGATTTCAGCACCACATGAGATGGACAGCTTCACTGGCAGATTTCAGCACCACATGAGACAGAGAGCAAATGGACAGACATTCACATTTAATTGGAGAAATCTAACAATGGTGGTTCAGTGGCGGCCAGTGGAGTCTTTTTTAGCTGTTTGAGCATGCATACATACTGACTGTCTGAAGCGACATTTTAGCTGATTTATTTCTATTCATTTTTCCTCTCCATCCAAGGACACAAACACAGCAGTGGTCACAGCACTAGAACCTTCCTTTTGTGTTGACCATCATGTCAGTCAATGATCCGTCAGTCCACAGTGCTGCCCCAGCCTGTATGCTAGCTCCCTCCAGTGATCACCAAGGGAAGCCATACCCCTGTATGTTGGTCAACACATTTACTTCAACAACCCTATGACAACTCCATTTACATTGTGAAGATACTGTACATTACCACTCAGTCATTACCCAGGCACTTTTTGCTATTGATGTAGAAACTAAAGACACACTATAGTAATATCCCATAAATAGCAGGATTATAGTGTCTAGACTGGCGTTACAGTCTAAAGGGTGTCTGTCTTATACAATCCAGGTTGCAGACAACAACCACTTTGAACCAACTATGTCCAAAAACACTATGCAATTTCTGTGGCTAAATCAATGTTAAGAGCTATCTCTCAGGAAAGATTAGACATATTGGCCTGTATGTTAATGGTGTGTGTACATGGGTGCATGTGTGTGTACTCGTACTCATGGCCAAAATAATCGCTGCATAAAGAACTCGCCAACTCACTGCACATCTTCAGTCCACTCATGTAACACACCTTGTGCCTTCAAGCTCTACCCATGTTAGACTCTGTGGATCAATGAGGTAGTTGTGAGGGGTCTCAAGGTTCCCATACTGTGGCTACAGGAAGGAACAACGTGTTCCCAGGGTAACCACCAGACCAAGCCAGCTGTCCGACCAATCCAGCCAGAGTCCATAGTCTGTCATGCCCCCTTTGCCCTCTGGCATCCCTCCAGTTGGCCGTCGCTGACCGCCTCCGACCGACCTTCCCTGACTGTTTGGCTTTTCACAACATGCACTTACACTTTCCAATTGGCAGCACACAACACCTGCCTAAATTGCCTCTCTGTTCCAAGTTACCATAGCACTGAGCAACCCTCCATCCCATCCACAGCTCTTCTGTTCTACACCTTGGCAGAGGCTGTAAAGTCAGAGAGAAGGTTAAACTAGCAAGATGGGGGAGTAGCAGCATAGTTTGTCACAGTTCATCTGTATTCTAAAAGGTTGTCCATTCAGTTCTGTAAAAACATGTGGTTCCATCTGTCATGTAATAATGATAGTGAGAGAGAAGTTTGGAAAAGAGTCTGAATAAGGTCGTTTTTCATCGCCCAGTCGTTACAGAGGGGTAATTAACAAGTCTAGGACTCCTTCATCAACCTCATTATCTCCCTTTTACCATGAGGGGTGTTTCACAGGGAAATCATTAATTTGCCATGAGTGTCTGTCTCTTATACACACACTCATATACGTGTGCACACACACACAGTGAGCACAGAGACAGGCGCGCGCACACGCGCGCACACACACACACACACACACACACACACACACGGCAGTGTTAATATCCAATGGTCATCTTAATAAGGAGACTTTCATTGCCATCATTAACCTTTTGGCTAATTTCATGGCTTTTTGTACGGCAGGCCTATATGAGTTTGATGTCAGAATCCCTTCAGTTACAAAGGAACTTTTCAAAGCGTGCATGTGTGTTCAGTTGTGGAGTGAAAAGTGTTTGTCTGATGATTGCAGCTTTACACTGCAAACAGTGGTGTCTGCTTACCCATGTGTGGTCTCTAGTCCCATGGTAAATCAACACAGACTTGGAGCCAGCCTGCATCATGTTTACTTATGTTATGACTCCACTGATGTCTTCTTCGTCTCATGCTTTTCTCATATCCTCATATCTAGTGTGGGGAAAACCAGGAGTAGACAGATGTTGTGCCATCTCTTCCATCTCTGTCATGAATATTTAATCAAAGCAACTTGTGTGGAATAGTTTAGTGACAAACAAAAATGACCCAAAAGGACCTCTTAGCAACTTACTGCAATTTGTCTTCAGGCAGACTACTAACCAAAACAGTTAAATCATATCGAAGGCAAGAAAACTATTACAAACTCATGACAAATCATGACAGAAGAAACAGCAGTACATCACTGTGACTTTTATGTTGAGTGTGTTAAAGACATGAAGAGGTTCTCCAAATAACAAGAACAAGTATTTCAGAAGCAAAATACCAAGAATTCCTGTTCAGCAGTGTGAAACGTTACAAAACAATCAGATAGAAATGTACTGTGTAGAACAGATAAGTTTGTCTTTCAGGTAGAATAGACATTGTGTCAGCTCTATTCCTTACATTTCTACCTGCAACATTGATACGATAGTCTTCGCAGCAAATCTGTATCCACAGGTTAACAGTTTGCAAAATATCTGCAGCGTTCACCTGAATAAATCCACCCCTGATCCACACCCTCTTCATCATGACTCATGAATATGCTGTTATGGTGACATAAAACAGATTTATGAGCCTCATCAACTTTATTTATCCCCATTAACTGCTTACAAAGGAGTCAAACAAAAAAGTCAAAGGACCTTTAAAAATCAAAGCTATTTATTGGCAAGTAGTTACCATGGTAATCTAGCGTGGCGTAAGCACAAGAACAGCGATAAATATGAATGTATAGTAACAGGGGGCTTTGCAGAAGCAGGTCAAGGACTTAATACATTATCTACAGCAGAAAAAAATACATAGCACGCCAATTCTGACAATGACCATTGGAGTTGGCAAGCCTGCACAAACAAATCTCGGATCAGGCTAGAAGAATGTACAGAACTTCAGGAATAAGATGAAATAATAAGACTCAATGAGGAGAAAGTTCTTGATCAATCTAAAGACACAATTTAACAGAGCCTGGTTCGTGCCGTGTGAAAGGGGAAAGGAAGCTAAATATATCCTGGGGCAGAGTCAAGGGCATGACGAGGAATACATCCATACAAAATGTCCTCAGTAATTACTGTTCAGGGAGAGGAAGGAAGAAGGATAACCACAGAAACAAACGTAGGATATGCATGGAATAAAGGAGAATCGGGTGTAGGCCAATTCAACTGTGTAGACTAAGAATTATATTTATATCAGATTTAATCCTTTAAAAAAATCATTATCTAACTGTGTGTTACGTTTTGAAAGCCTCTCTCACTGTCATCCTCAGTTCTCTCAATTGGTAATACAGTTCCTCTTCTCTACAGACCAAACTAAAACACATGTCCCAGAGTAGGGGGTCACATGGTTTTTAAAAACTCCTGGAAAAACTCCTGGCCTTGGGGATGATGAAATCCCTGTCAAAGTGCATCAACCTGGTACTTGTTCATATGAATGACATTTTTAAAGAAGGACTAGGGGGGCTTCCTATAATCCTGTGCAGACTCCCATACAACCAGATGTTACGGTTTTCAGGGAAAAAGGAAAGAGAACCTGTGACGCACGCAACTTCCGCTTTTGGACGTTAACCTGGTGACACTTGGTTGAACAGTGCAGAAGAGAACCTCTGACTGTTTTTTTTCCTTCTCGTCAAGACCAGTATGTAGGGGATCTAGTGTAGTTTAAGCCATTTCTTTTACACCTGCTACATGAGGTTACCTATACACAGACACAGAAAAAGCAACATGATTGGACAATAAAACTCACAGGGCTGAGTTTGCTTTATGCAGGATTGCATCATGTAGTCCTGCCCAATGCAACTGTAGGCCTAATTAAACATTTACTCACAGTCTATGTCAGCTATTGTGTTTATTGATTAATTGCAGTTAATCATTTTGAATTGAAAAGGTCTAGGTAATCTAGTCAGCCCAAGTTTGAATATAAACCAAAAGATCCCATTCACATTTTCTCACAAATAAATGGGCTATAAATATACAACCTTACCGCTTTGTTTACCCTGGCCAGCCCAGAGGAACAGGGTGCAAAGTTGGCTAGACTATGCAGCTGCTGTTGTTAGTAGCCTACAGTTGATCAGACTGGACAATAGTCTAATTTCCATGGAATACAGCATGTCAGATCGCTAATGTTGAGGTGTATACTGTAGGCGGCTACATTTATATAAGAGTTTTTGTGACTGTTGGGCAGGGGCGTAGTACTATAACTAATCTCATGTTATTTGACACATTTTGCCATGATGCAGAGAGAAATTGTTGCTATTTTAGAGCTCAGGGATTCTTGAAAGATGGAACAATCACATTTTTTCAACAAATATTTGTCTTAATAGTAACAAAATTTGAAATACATATTTTGATAGACCAAAGATTGAGCTATGACACGATCTAAAGGAAAAACCTCTTAATTCATGTAAACTCTGTCAGACACCATGAAAGCCATTTCATTTTTACAATTATAGTCCAAGAAGTGTTTAAAGGCCTGTTTAATTGATTTTTCAAATATGTAATACAAATCTCCAAACCTCTTTTTGTTTTGTTTTATAGCACTATTAAATGTTCCACGGCTTAATTCACATGTTGCCATGTTTTACTAGCTTTACAACATAAAACAACATTCATAAACATTATCCCTTAGACGTAGCAATCTTTACTAACGACATGTTACTGGCATGACACTGAGTAAAGCCAGTGTGTATGTATGCGGATGACTCAACACTATATACACATCAGCTACTGTACAACAGCGACTGAAATGACTGCAACACTTAAAGAGCTGCAGTTAGTTTCAGAGTAGGTGGCAAGGAATAAGTTAGTCCAAAATATTTCTAAAACTAAAAGCATTGTATTTGGCACAAATCATTGACTAAACCCTAAACCTCAACTAAATATTGTAAGAAATAATGTGGAAATTGAGCAAGTTGAGGTGACTAAACTGCTTGGAATAACCCCTGACCAACTGTCATGGTCAAACATATTGATACAACAGTAGCTAAGAAGGGGAGACGTCTGTCCATAATAAAACGCTGCTCTACCTTCTTAACAGCACTATCAACAAGGCAGGCCCTAGTTTTGTTGCACCTGGACTAGTGTACAGTCGTGTGGTCAGGTGCCACATAAAGGGACTTAGGAAAATTGCAATTGGCTCAGCACAGGGCAGCACGGCTGGCCTTTGGATGTACACAGAGAGCTAACATTAATAATATGCATGTCAATCTCTCTTGGCTGTGGAGGAGTGGAGGAGACAGTGGAGGAGACATTGACTTCATCAATACATGTATTTGTGAGAGGTATTAACATGTTGAATGCACTGAGATGTCTGTTTGAACTACTGTTGCACAGCTCAGACACCCATACACACACCCCACATGCCACAAGAGGTCTCTTCACAGTCCCCAAGTCCAGAAAAGACTATGGGAGGCGCACAGTACTAAATAGAGCCATGACTACTTGGAACTCTATTCCACATCAAGTAACTGACGCAAGCAGTAAAATTAGATTTTAAAAAGCGGATTAAAATACACCTTATGGAATTCAGGGACTGTGAAGCAACACATACATAGGCACAGACACATGCATACACACACACGATAACATACGCACTATACACACAGGTACACATGGATATTGTACTGTAAATATGTGGTATTGGTGGAGTAGGGGCCTGAGGGAACACAGTGTGTTGTGAATGTATTGTAATGTTTTTAAAACTGTATAACTGCCTTAATTTTGCTGGACACCAGGAAGAGTAGCTGCTGCCCTGAAATAAATTATCACAGAAATGTTCCATACACACAAAAGCTTATTTCTCTCAAATTGTGTGCACAAATTTGTCTACATCCCTGTTAGTGAGCATTTCTCCTTTGCGAGGATAATCCATCCACCTGACAGGTGCGGCATATCAAGAAGCTGATTAATCAGCATGATCATTAAAGAGGTGCACTTTGTGCTGGGGACAATAAAAGGCCACTCTAAAATGTTCAGATTTGTCACACAACACAATGCCATTCTCAAGTTGAGTGAGTGTGCAATTGGCATGCTAACTGCAGGAATGTCCACCAGAGCGGTTGCCAGACAATTGAATGTTCATTTCTCTACCCTAAGCCGCCTCAAGTCATATTAGGCAGTACAACCAACCAGCCTCACAACCGCAGACCACGCCAGCCCAGGACCTCCACATCCTGCTTCGTCACCTGCGGGACTGTCTGAGACCAGCCACCCGGACAGCTGATGAAACTGTGAGTTTGCACAAACAAAGAATTTCTGCACAAACTGTCAGAAACCATCTCAGGGAAGCTCATCTGCGCTCTCATCGTGCTCAACAGGGTCTTGACCTGACTGTAGTTCCGCGTCGTAATCAACTTCAGCGGGAAAATGCTCACCTTCGATGGCCACTGGCACGCTGGAGAAGTGTGCTCTTCATGGATGAATCCTGGTTTCAACTGTTCCCGGGCAGATGGCAGATATCGTGTATGGTGTAGTGAGTGCCCCATGGTGGTGGTGGGGTTACGGTATGGGAAGGCATAAGCTACGGACATACGGACACAATTTCATTTTATCGTTGGCAATTTGAATGCATAAGATACCGTGACGAGAACCTGAGGCCCATTGTCGTGACATTCATCCGCCGCCATCACCTCATGTTTCAGCATGATAATGCATGGCACCATGTCGCAAGAATCTCTACACAATTCCTGGAAGCTGAAAATGACCTGTTCTTCCATGGTCTGCATACTCACCAGACATGTCACCCATTGAGCATGCTTGGGATGCTCTGGATCGATGTGTACGAAAGCATGTTCCAGTTCCCGCCAATATCCAGCAACGTTACACAGCCATTAAAGAGGAGTGGGACGATATTCCACAGGTCACAATCAACAGCCTGAACTACATTGCATTCGGAAAGTATTCAGACCCCTTGATTCTTTCCACATTTTGTTACGTTATACCTTATTCTAAAATGCTTTAAATAAATAAAAATGCTCAATCTACACACAAAACCCCATAACGACGTAGCAAAAATGTTTTTTTTAAAACATTTTGCTAATTTATTACAAATAAAAAACAGAAATATCTTATTTACATAAGTATTCATGAGACTCAAGCTCAGGTGCATCCTGTTTCCATTGATCATCCTTGAGATGTTTCTACAACCTGTGGTAAATTCAATTGATTGGACATTATTTGGAAAGGCACACCTGTCTATATAAGGTCCCACAGTCGACAGTGCATATCAGAGCAAAAACCAAGCCATGAGGTCGAAGGAATTGTCCGTAGAGCTCCGAGACAGGATTGTGTTGAGGTTCAAGATCTGGGAAAAGATAAAACATTTTTGCTGCATTGAAGGTCCCCAAGAACACAGTGGCCTCCATAATTTTTAAATGGAAGAAGTTTGGAACCACCAAGACTCGCTGGCCACCCACCCAATCTGAGCAATCGGGGGAGAAGGCCCTTTGTCAGGGAGGTGACCAAGAACCCGATGGTCACTCTGACAGAGCTCCAGAGTTCCTCTGTGGAGAAGGGAGAACCTTCCAGAAGGACAATCATCTCTGCAATCAAGCCTTTATGGTACAGTGGCCAGATGGAAGCCACTCCTCAGTAAAAGGCACAAGACAGCCCACTTGGAGTTTGCCAAAAGGTACCCAAAGACTCTCAGACCATGAGAAACAAAATAATTTGATCTGATGAAACCAAGATTTAACTATTAGGCCTGAATGCCAATCTTCACGTCTGGAGGAAACCTTGCACCACCCTACAGTGAAGCATGGTGGTGGCAGAATCCTGCTGTGGGGATGTTTTTCAGCAGCAGGGACTGGGAGACCAGCCAGGATTGAGGGAAAGATGAACGGAGTAAAAGTACAAAGAGATCCTTGATGAAAACCTGCTCCAGAATGCTGAAGACCTCAGACTGGGGTGAAGGTTCACCTTCCAACAAGACAACGATCCTAAGCACACAGCCAAGTCAACGAAGGAGTGGCTTCCGGACAAGTCTCTGAATGTCCTTGAGCGGCCCAGCCAGAGCCCAGACTTGAACCCAATTGAACATCTCTAGAGAGACCTGAAACGCTCCACATCCAACCTGACAGAGCTTGAGAGGATCTGCAGAGACGAATGGGAGAAACTCCCTAAATACAGGCGTGTCAAGCTTGTAGTGTCATACCCAAGAAGACTCGAGGCTGTAATTGCTGGCAAAGTACTGAGTAAAGGGTCTGAATACTTATGTAAATAAGTTAAATCTGTTTTTTGTTTTTAATACATGTGCAAAAATGTATACAAACCTGTTTTTGCTTGTCATTATGGGGTTTTGTGTGTAGATTGATGAGGGGGGGGGGGGGGGGGGGAAAATTTAAACCATTTTAGAATAAGGCTGTAAAATAACTAATGTGGAAAAAGTCTCTGTGTCTGAATACTTTCCGAATGCAAAGGAGATGTGTCGCACTGCATGAGGAAAATGGTGGTCACACTAGACACTGACTGGTTAACCTTTTTTTAAAGGCATCTGTGACCAACAGATGCATATCTGTACTCCCAGTCATGTGAAATCCATAGATTAGGGCCTAATGAATTTATTTAAATTGGTTGATTTCTTTATCTGAACTGTAACTCAGTAAAATCTTTGAAATTGTTCCATATTGCATTTATATTTTTGTTCAGTGTACTTCAATTGTTCAACGATGGTGCAGAACAGTGATTAAAATAGGTTTTCAGAATATTGACCAAACAATATTGACTCCACTGACAAGCCAGTGACGGAGTTGACAACAGATACCTCAAAACAGACATATTTTTGTCTCTACAAATAAAAGTTCAATTTAAACATTTGTAAAATATGGAAAATTATTAATTTGAAAATCCCCAATAAAAACATAACCATTCCATGAGATCTTTCAACACTCTGATGGAGGAGACGTTAGACATAGATCTGACAGAGTTGATGTTTTCTTTAAGTAGTATACACAGTAGCAATTTTGTTTTTCATCAGTTTTATGACAGACTCTAAAACCTAATTAAATGTAACATATTTGAACCAAAATTCATATCCCATCTTAATCAGACAGATGGAGTTGACAGTTTTTGGTTGTGACCATGGTGATTCCAATATAGTTTGTTTAAATCTATCAAAAGTAGAGAACTTTGCAGACCATGAAGGGTCTTGTTGCACTAGATGTAATGATGACATGAATAAGGGGTCCTTTTGGTATAGCTCGTTCCTGATCCATTTAGAATTTTAGACAAATCTGACGAAGTTGACCAAATCTTTGGACACATCTTTTAGGACAGTTTGAGATATTATTTAAAGTCACAGAGGGCTATTGCAAGAAACAATATAAGTTACTTATTCTGTTAATATCCATTGTTTGAGAGTTTGAAATTGGGATCCTTTGCTCTGGACAAGGGCATTTCCAGGCACAGAGCTGACATGGAAATTAATCATATTTAAAGTACTTTAAAAAATAAATAAATAAAATATTTTTCCATATAACATTTCCCTAAATGTACATTTTAAGCTCAAATAATGCATCAACATATATATTTTTTCAATTATAAAAACAAAGTTACCCTGCTTGCTAAATAAATACCGAAGGAAATTGGATAGCGCGCTTTGTGTGTTGTGCCTGGCCCGCACGACCTGTGATTTCAGTGAATCGGATTGGTCAAGACAAGCAAAGAGCCTGCAGCAGCACTCCGATGTGAAGGACAGAGAAATTGTGCACCAGTTGACAAATCACGAGGCAAATTGGTCTAAAATACACCACTTTGTCCCTTTTAATTTTATCAAACTTGTCCATTATTATACACTTTACATTACTACTAACTCATCGGATGCTTCGCTGTAAGTGTCCTTTACTTGGGGTATAGCAACTTTGTCCTTTCTAGCCTACCGGTATATGGCATAACATTATTCAAATAAAAACAATTTGTTCTATTGGTAAACATCAGGTAAAGGTTTTCTGAATACTGCTTTTCTTTTCAAGCTGAGAAGAGTTATTGGACCACATACTGCCCAATGTCAGACTCCTTTTATGTTATCTTCTCTATACAGAACCTAGCTGGGAATTTCAGCAATCAGGCCTTCTGTTTTGTTACAACACTAAATTCCCAGCTCCTATTACCTTGAATGAGAAAAATCCTTTTTCATTACTATGCAACTTGTTCCTGGAATGTGCAGCAAAATTTGTTTACATTTCATCATTTATTTTATGTGCAATGAAAGATAGAGAAGTGTACCAAAACTCATTTGTTGTAAAGCCCTATTTCTTCAAAGTTGGAATGCAACAACAAACACCTCAAAAGGTTTGACAAAGGATAGATCACGCTGATAAATGTCTGAACCATCTGAGATAGCGAATAGCAAGTCACAACACCCATACTTCGACTAATATACCAACAATCTTGGTAATACATGAAGATAATACAAAAATCAGTCCAACAATACGTTCCCAAATCCATAAATATACATCTACAAAGCTCTATACAGCAGTCAAATAAAAATCTAGCAACATCAGTTTTCAAAGTAATTAATTCACACCAAGGAAATATTCATACGTAGAGAGGCCAAACATACCTTTCATACTCTTTTCACTCTGGATCACTTGCAAGTTTTCATTCCGAGTGTTAGGAAGGGCTGTTAGTATGAGCCAGACACTGAGCAGACTGATATGGACCGGCTGAGTGAAGCTGATTCAAGATCTGTCCATAGTGGAGACACACCTTACCCCATCATGGTGAGAGCCATTATACACTCAGTGATTCAGCATAAAATCCCCACACCTCACATTAACGAACAGTTTGTGTGCATAAGTGTGTATGTGTGCACACTTACTCAGTCTAGCAAAACACAGAAACACTGCCCTCCTTTCTCAAGTGTAGACAGGCGTCATTGTAAGGACCCCATGTTGAGCTAGCCGGCAGTATCTAGAATGTGACACACCCTATCAAACTAAAGCAGGCCAGGTCAGTACACAGGGTGACTCTTCAGTATCAGATAGAACTAACTGTCTGACAGCTACGGATGGCCGCACACACACTCTCTCTCTCTCTCTCTCTGACACACACACACACACACACACACACACACACACCGCAGCGCTGCTAAAACACAACACTATGGGAGTCTATGGGAGCAAGCCAGCCAGCCCAGCAGCCATGTAGGCTCTCAGCATCCTCTCCTTCACAACAATCAGCACTAAGCCACTTACCAGGGCCATTATCTCCCACTCCCCATTCAGTCCAGATCAGCAAAAACCCTCCACACCACACAGCAGCCACATTACAGCTGCTCTATACCCTCCATGGGCTGGGCTGTTTATTCTTTCTGCTCTTTCTCCATCACCATGGTGTTTTATGTTCAGTTCCAGATGGATTACCAATACAACACTGGGATTTCTATTAGTGTGAATATTATCATTTTATACTCTGAAACATGTTCTGGTATATTTCAGTCTTTATGAGTGTAGCATTTTGTGAAGTAAGGATTCATCCACACGTTACAGTCTCTCTAGACAGACGGGTTGCCTCCCACAGTATACCAATGCTCTGTAGAAGTTCCAGCGTAAATTGGGACAGAGCGGACGTGTCGGAAATGGGACGCAATGTCACCGGTGACGTCACTGTCATACCTGCTTGTTGCCCTAGCTAAACATGAGCACAACATGAGTACAATACCTGCCCACATTTTAAGCCATGCATACCCAAACTCGTGATTTGTTGGAAGAGTTGGTGTAACGGATGTGAAATGGCTAGCTAGTTAGCGGGAATGTAACAGTATAACTTTAAACCGTCCCCTCGCCCCGACACGGGCGCGAACCAGGGACCCTCTGCACACATCGACAACAGTCACCCACGAAGCAGCGTTACCCATCGCTCCACAAAAGCCACGGCCCTTGCAAAGCAAGGGGCAACACAACTTAAGTCTCAGAGCAAGTGACGTAACTGATTGAAATGCTACTAGCGCGCACCCGCTAACTAGCTAGCCATTTCACATCCGTTACACTCACCCCCCTTTCAACCTCCTCCTTTTTCCGCAGCAACCAGTGATCCGGGTCAACAGCATCAATGTAACAGTATAACTTTAAACCGTCCCCTCGCCCCGACACGGGCGCGAACCAGGGACCCTCTGCACACATCAACAACTGACACCCACGATGCAGCGTTACCCATCGCTCCACAAAAGCCACGGCCCTTGCAAAGCAAGGGGCAACACTACTTAAGTCTCAGAGCAAGTGACGTAACTGATTGAAATGCTACTAGCGCGTACCCGCTAACTAGCTAGCCATTTCACATCCGTTACACTCACCCCCCTTTCAACCTCCTCCTTTTCCGCAGCAACCAGTGATCCGGGTCAACAGCATCAATGTAACAGTATAACTTTAAACCGTCCCCTCGCCCCGACACGGGCGCGAACCAGGGACCCTCTGCACACATCAACAACTGACACCCACGATGCAGCGTTACCCATCGCTCCACAAAAGCCACGGCCCTTGTAAAGCAAGGGGCAACACTACTTAAGTCTCAGAGCAAGTGACGTAACTGATTGAAATGCTACTAGCGCGCACCCGCTAACTAGCTAGCCATTTCACATCCGTTACACTGGCATAATTTATTTTGCACTTAAAAAATGGCCAAGAGAATCTGACATTCTCCCCAGACCTAGTGCTGTTGCTCCTAGGTCTGGGTTTCTGGGACTACACATGCTAGGACTGTTTACTTCGAGTGAAATTGTTCTGCTCAATAAAGACACTGTTCCGCTTCATTCACACTGAGGCTAGACTCTAGATCATAGAGATCCTATTAAATTACTAGAGGGGCTATGTCATAAACCCACCAAGCTCCGGAATGGGGTGAAAATGGCAGCCATATTTGTCAGGGAAAAATCCAAACTATTCTAATAATTGGAATGAATGGCAGTAGTGGCATAATATTGATTTTACTTATGCTGGAAAATAAAAATAAGGCATGCGATATCAGAAATAGTGTAATAGAATTTTTGTCAACCTAAAATATTGTCAAAATTATAAATACAGTTTATAGGGCTTTTATACAAGTTTTCTGTATAAATAGCATCTAAAATATATGTAAACAGACCATAAAATGTCATATTTTTAGTTTTCTTGGAAACTGTGAATGCTATTATATGATACAATAGCAGTACTTGTTGCATATACAACTTTGTAAGTCCTTAACTGATTTCAGCCAGTGTATGGCTGTGGATTGACTGCATTGTTTGAATGGAATGTTGGCATATTGGCAGTTCATTTGAAGAAATGCTTGGAATCATTTCTCTGAATCTGGCTGGCTAGCTAACAAACATACTTAAGTGATAATGCAGAGAAGCCGGTGTCTGGAGGTGTTTGGAGTATATATTGGCACGGGTGTATATAGGCCCGAGACAAAGTCATTATCACTTTATACAATGGATAACCAACATATTCAAATAATGGTTGACATGTTTTCATTAAAAACATTATTTTGATTAATTTATTCATACTATTTCATCTTTCCACAAGATATAGTCCCGACACAAATCTAGGGTTGCTACCCAAGCCGACTGGATATTCGTTCTAGCGGTTGCCAGAGACGCGACCCAGTCGTTTAGTCTTTTTGTTCTGTATCTATGAACGCGACCCAGTCATTCGTTCTAAATGTTCAATTGCCATACTGGCTGGCAACAATCTTATCCCTTGCATGCTAGCTAGCCAATTACGGCTAACTTACAGTCACGTCAAAAAGTGCAGCCAGAATAACAGCAGTAACTGTTTTCTAGTTAGATTTATTTGGATACATCCATAACAATGAGCTAATGATGCACGCTTTTGCCTGGCAGAGAAAATGTGCTCGCTTGTCAGGACACTGTTCAGACAAAAGAAAGACAATCCACGACATTCGTTTGAGCTGATTTTTATAAATGAAACCATACAATCACTCTTATCCACCACAGCTGAGATAGCTAAAACTACTTATTGTATGTCTCATTTATCTGTACGTTCCCCTGGACGGTGCACTGGTTGAAATATCTGTAGAGTCTGTGCTACTACTTCTGCTGCCTTGCTTCAGCCTTTTAGGTGTTGATGATGCTGCAGTGTTCTCTTTGTTTTCTGCAAGGATGTTGCTCCAGCGTTTTCTGTCTGTCAGTGAGGGACGCCAGTAGCGAACCTTCGCTTCGTAATCTCCCTTAGTTCTAGACCAGTATTGGCCAGTTTCTGGACTGTCGTGGACCTGATGCTGTGATTTGTGTATGCAGTTGTTCCCGCTGCCCTGCAGATCTTGGGTAGAAGTGCCAGATAGTTCACTCCCATCGGCTCTGACGTGTATCAGATCGAGTCCCCGATACACTCTCCTCTCCTTGGGTGAAGATAAAAATGCAAGGGCGTTCTCTGGGCATTTCGATAGATATTTCTCCAGTGATGCCACCGGGCATAGTGGGTTCCCTGGCTGCTCGAACATGAATCTCCTCTTGGACTCCCTGCCTCTCTCCCTTGGGTCCAGATGATTCCTTGAGGCCTCGTTATATGTGAGAGTGGAGTATCTGAGAGAGAGAATGCGTTGTTATAATATTGTTTTCCAGTAGCCTATTACGAGTGCAGCTTAGAAATAACACAAACAGGCTATGAACAACATACCTTAGAACGTTCTCGGCTGTTTTTTTAACAAGGAATGAGGTGGGCTTTAGTTGTCTGTTCCTCTCTTTTCATCTTGACCCAGATGTAACTGGGGGTTGAACCACACTTTCTGGACCAGACCCCTTGTTGTACCGGGGTTCAGAGCCTGGGAGTTTTAGAGCTGGGCCATGTCCTTATCGGTGATGGT